>NC_091354.1:4652865-4749247 GCF_038502225.1 Cherax quadricarinatus
GAGATATGAGATAAAGTCCAAAATGAGCTCAGTAAAAGGATGGAGTGCCATGGGTACAGAAAGAGAACACTGTATCAACATCCGTGGCCGCAGACTATTCAACATCTTACCAGAATATATCAAAAACACTGCTGGGACAAGTTTGTGATGGATATGTGGGCTGCTAGTGGGCTGCCCAGCAACAACAGCCTGGTTGACCAGGTAAACACCAGACAATCCTGGCCCAGGGTAACCTCCAGGAGTAGCAAAACTCTCGAAACTCAAAGGTATATCAAAGGTAAAACTTGCTGGTCAGAATGTGAACTGATTCTCAGGGTCTGTTATCAGTCATCGCTAGCGGAGGGAGCGTCTCTCCTTTCCTAATTTACATCTTCTCTTCCTTTTCTTCCCCTTCAAGATGTATGTTTTGGACATACTTCAAGTACTAGTGAGCTGAAATCAGGTCTTGACGAGCCGAGCTGTGGTACGGCTGGCATCAACAGCAATGTCCATCAGGCCAGCAACGGGAGGGTCGGTGTGGGACCGGGACGCGGAAAGGTCACCTACTCCCGGTAGGTCATCTACCGGAAAGGTCATCTACTCCCGGTAGATCACACCAAACACCCCACCGCCTCCCCGGACCACACACACCATATAACATTGTCTTGGAATTAATTATATCGGAAAAAAATTCACGGTTTTGTGCTAATATTCGAGATCTAGCGAGGCTGTACTGGGAGCCGAGTACATGGGAGTACATGAGACAGCTAGCAGAGGACATGGACTATCTGCTGCTATCTAGATTAAGGACTATCGCTTACCGTCTAGGTGTCTCTCTCTCTCACACATTCCCTATCCTCACATTGGAAGGCTGAGAATCTAAGTGTTTAATAATAATAATAATAATAATAATAATAATAATAATAATAATGATAATAATAATAATAATAATAATAATAATAATAATAATAATAATTTTCCATTAGGATACATTAAGAAACAAATATTAAGAGTGAGATCCTGAGCCTAAAGAGAGGAAAATAAAATCTAAATTAAACGGAAAAGTAAAGGAAAATATAATCATTAATTTGAAAACAGGAAGGAAAAAAGTGAAATTATACGAGATTTTATTGACCATTAAACATCAATAAAGACGAGAGGAGAAACTCCGGAGAGACGGAGTGATGGGGGGGAAGGTGGGGTGATGGGGGGGGAAGGTGGGGTGATGGGAGGGGGAGATAAATGCGAGGGAGAGGGGCGATGAGCGGATCCACCCTGGCTAATATACGAGTATCAACACAACAGTACACACAGTGACACACACTGACACACACACACTGACACACACACACACACACACACACACACACACACACACACACACACACACACACACACACACACACGAGACATGGTACGAGAAGAGGTATCAGAGTGGGCGCCTGTTACGAGCGGGGTCCCACAGGGGTCAGTTCTAGGACCAGTGCTATTTTTGATATATGTGAACGACATGATGGAAGGAATAGACTCTGAAGTGTCCCTGTTCGCAGATGATGTGAAGTTGATGAGAAGAATTAAATCGGACGAGGATGAGGCAGGACTGCAAAGAGACCTGGACAGGCTGGACATGTGATCCAGTAACTGGCTTCTCGAATTCAATCCAGCCAAATGCAAACTCATGAAGATTGGGGAGGGGCAAAGAAGACCGCAGACAGAGTATAGGCTAGGTGGACAAAGACTACAGACCTCACTCAGGGAGAAAGACCTTGGGGTGACCATAACACCGAGCACATCACCGGAGGCACACATCAACCAAATAACCGCTGCAGCATACGGGCGCCTGGCAAACCTGAGAATAGCGTTCCGATACCTTAATAAGGAATCGTTCAAGACACTGTACACTGTGTATGTTAGGCCCATACTGGAGTATGCAGCACCAGTCTGGAACCCACACCTGGTCAAGCACGTCAAGAAGTTAGAGAAAGTACAAAGATTTGCAACAAGGCTAGTCCCAGAGCTCAGGGGAATGTCATACGAGGAAAGGTTGAGGGAAATCGGACTGACGACACTGGAGGACAGAAGGATCAGGGGAGACATGATAACGACATACAAGATACTGCGGGGAATAGACAAGGTGGACAGAGATAGAATGTTCCAGAGAGGGGACACAGGGACAAGGGGTCACAACTGGAAGCTGAAGACTCAGACGAGTCACAGGGACGTTGGGAAGTATTTCTTCAGTCAGAGTTGTCAGGAAGTGGAATAGCCTAGCAAGTGAAGTAGTGGAGGCAGGAACCATACATAGTTTTAAGAAGAGGTATGATACAGCTCAGGAAGCAGAGAGAGAGAGAGAGAGAGAGGACCTAGTAGCGATCAGTGAAGAGGCGGGGCCAGGAGCTGAGTCTCGACCCCTGCAACCACAATTAGGTGAGTACACACACACACACACACACACACACACCTCGTGCAACACCTCAAAATTGAACTTCTTTAATGATAATTGCCAGCAATTAACATATATTCACTTCCAACCATACAATATATACCATCCAATAACCTATTACACCAGTCACTAACCATAATTTTTAAAGGGGTGGACCGGTAAGCCAGCGGAAGGCCTCGGTCAGATGACCAAAAGCTCCAAAGGCGGGTCATCATCTGACTAAGACCCGCGTCAGGAAACATTTGTCCTGTTTCCTGACGAACCTTACCTAACCTAACCTAACCTAACCTAACCAGTCACTAACACTACCATACAATATATACCGTCCAACAACCTATTACACCAGTCACTAACACTCTTTACCATACAATATATACCGTTCAAGAGTGACTTGGACCTGACTGGCTTAGGCCAGTAGGTGACTTGGACTTGCCTAGCATGGGCCAGTAGGCCTGCCGCAGTGCTCCTTCTTGTGTTCTATTACACTATACACAAGAGTCACTCAAACTGTCACCATATAACTCAACTATCATTCCCGTTTATAAAATAATTATACATGTAACTGGTACATAACCTCTAGACCAACTTGCATTACCTACTTAATACTCGGCAGGGGGACCTAATTACCATATACATATTGGATAGGTTCCCCAGTATTCTAATTAAGTATTACTGGGGTATAAAAGACACGGTTGACGTCAGCAAATATTACACAAGTAAATGAGAAATAAAAGCCACAGAGGTGATTAAGCAGATTTTTATCAATAAAAATGGTCTTTCTGGCTGGTGTTCCGGGGGTCAATGCCCCCCGGCCCAGGGTGATATATAATTCTATATTACACTCGAGTGTAAGACCTTATAATACAAGGGTTTGCGCTATTAAGCTTATTTAGGCACAGGTTCATGTAAGTACAGCTATCATACATACATATATATGCATAGTGTAAATTAACTAAGATAACCCAAAAAAGTTAGACAGTGGCTCCACCGGGGTCCTTGTATTTCCACTGGGGTCCTTGTATTTCCACTGGGGTCCTTGTATTTCCACTGGGGTCCTTGTATTTCCACTGGGGTCCTTGTATTTCCACTGGGGTCCTTGTATTTCCACTGGGGTCCTTGTATTTCCACCGGGGTCCTTGTATTTCCACCGGGGTCCTTGTATTTCCACTGGGGTCCTTGCATTTCCACTGGGGTCCTTGTATTTCCACTGGTGTCCTTGTATTTCCACTGGGGTCCTTGTATTTCCAATATGGCCCTCGTATTTCCAATATGGCCCTCGTATTTCCATTGGGGGTCCTTGTATTTCCACTGGGGTCCTTGTATTTCCAATATTGTCCTTGTATTTCCAATATGGTCCTTGTATTTGCAATATGGCCCTTGTATTTCCATTGGGGGTCCTTTTATTTCCACTGGGGTCCTTGTATTTCCACTGGGGGATTCTTGTATTTCCACTGGGGGGTCCATGTATTTCCACTGTGGTCCTTGTATTTCCACTGGGGTCCTTGTATTTCCACTGGGGTCCTTGTATTTCCAATATGGTCCTTGTATTTCCAATATGGTTCATTGTATTTCCAATATGGCCCTTGTATTTCCATTGGGGGGCCCTTGTATTTCCACTTAGGTCCTTGTATTTCCACTGAGGTCCTTGTATTTCCAATATGGTTCTTGTATTTCCTCTGGGGTCCTTGTATTTCCACTGGGGGTTCTTGTATTTCCACTGGGGGGTCCATGTATTTCCACTGGGGTCCTTGCATTTCCACTGGGGTCCTCATATTTCCACTGGGGTCCTCGTATTTCCACTGGGGTCCTCGTATTTCCACTGGGGTCCTCGTATTTCCACTGGGGTCCATTACAGAATCAGTATATACGGGAATATTACTAGAGTGGGAGGGGGAGGGAGTTAGAAAGAGTCAAGTCAAGAATAACTTCTCACTGGCTATTACCACCGACCGATATTCCAGGTCGGTCTTCACACTCTCACCTGCCTGACTATAAATTTCTCGGTACTGGCCTCTTATACAGGCTTAGCCTCTGAGAGTGTAAGTCTCTCCCATGGGCTGAATACCCAGGTGGTTCTATGGGCTGGGATCTAAGAAATTCCCGGGGAAGGCAAGACAATTAGTACTTTCCACAACCCTATCTCTCCCGTTGACCAACAAGACTCTGGTACCAGGGGATTACCATCTGAACACGAGGTATAAAATTTCTGACCTTAGCTGATATGGGGATCTGCTGACACACAGGAACACGAGAGGGACAGTATCCACAGTTCCCCCTATAATCGCGACATACACACTACCACTTGATACGTAACACACACACATCAGTGATACTACCAGTTGACACAAACATAATAGTGACATTCTATTACCTGACACACAACACATACATCAGTGACACAGTTGAAAGTTGATACAAAACATAAACAATACATAAGCAACACATAGAACACATAGGAATCCTTGACACACTGCCAGCTGATACATAACAAACATCGGTGATACACACTGATACATAACACACATGAGAGAAACAAAGAATTATCCCAACCTCGTTTTAAAGTGAGTACACACGTCAGAAAGAATTTAAATGGAGGGATATAAATACGACACTTAGAGAGAGAGAGAGAGAGAGAGAGAGAGAGAGAGAGAGAGAGAGAGAGAGAGAGAGAGAGAGAGAGAGAGAGAGAGAGAGAAAGAAAGAGAGAAAGAAAGAGAAAGGTTATCCTTAACGAGAACGATATATAAGGCAGCAGTTCGTGTGTGAACAAACTTATAAGGCGACCTGCTCGGATTTAACCCATTATTCATAGTGGTTCTTGGATACTGCTAGGGGAGGAGGGGAGGGGGATAGAGGAAGGGGAGAGGGGAAGGGGCAAGGGGGAAGAAAGTAGAGTGAATGTGGTGGTTGTTGTAGTAGTGGAGGGCGCTTTTTTTGTGAAGGTCGGGTGGTATGGGTGGTATGGGTGGTGGGGGTGGTGGTTGATAGCTGTCTTGGTAGTTATGAAGACGGTGGTGGTTGTAGTGGTAGTAGCACCGGTAGTGGTTGCAACAGTAGTAGTAGTAGTCGTAGTAATCGCGGTACACCAGTAACAAGCAACGACCTTATTCTATACGAGAGTCACATTGTGGGAACATCAGCCTAACCACTCCAGATGCGAGCATTTCACAGTGGTCCTGACGTGTGTGTATGGTCCTCACTACCAACTCTGAATTGTATTTCCCAAATAACACTAATTACATCTTCAGGTCGTGTGTGTACATGACGCAGAGTGACCAACTTCTTCGTAAGTCTACCACTTGTACCAACTTTAACAATACCTCCCAGGTTCTCGGGAAGAAGGGTTCGATACGGTGCAAGCTGTGATGGCACTAAATTCCAACAACAACAACAACAACGATAAAATACATACGAAAACATATGAATGGAAGAACACTATAGCAGACTTACTGGTCCACACAATGCAGGTCCTTACAGGTATTAAAAAAAACCAGGCTGTTACTGCTGGCAGCATGCAGTCCAGCAGGTCAGGAACCGACTTGAACCTATCCCGTTCCCGCCTGAAGACAGCCAGAGGTATATTTGGTAATGCCACCCTATGTTCGGTGAGAGGCTGTTGAGTAATCTTGGGCCCTTTACACTTACTGTCTCTCATTGTACTCATGGCACACCTTGCTTTTCATTCCGGTTACAGTGTATCGTCTGCCGTGATGAAAAATAATGATAAAGATTGTGGAGAAATTACCTATTGCTTCTTGCACTAGCAGAGATGGATGCTCCCTCGAGAGGAGTCGTTGACCCCATGAGGGGGGTCGTCGCCCCCGGGAGAAAATTTATTCACAAAGATGATAAAAAGGTGAGAAAAACAATTCCTTAATATGTTCACAAAATAAGAGAACTGGAAACTCTTAATTGTTAGTAAATAAGACTGGAAACTCTTTAAACCTCAGTAAATAAGACTGGAAACTCTTTAAACCTCAGTAAATAAGACTGGAAACTCTTTAAACCTCAGTAAATAAGACTGGAAACTCTTTAAACCTCAGTAAATAAGACTGGAAACTCTTTAAACCTCAGTAAATAAGACTGGAGACTCTTTAAACCTCAGTAAATAAAACTGGTAACTTTTAATTGTTAGTAAATAAGACTGGAAACTAGAAATTAATAAAAGACTGGCGGGAGATTAAATAATGCACCAGATACAACAATTAAATACTCCTTGATAACATTTAACGATATACGAATCGAAGTTTAACGTGAGTCTTCAACGTTGAACACTTGAAGTTAACCCTCTCCCCTCCCCCCTCAAAAAAACGGAAAACAGAACAGTGCAAAAAAATTATTACTGTTATGCGAGTTAAAAATTCGTGTCACGTGATAACGTGAAAAAACAGTTTTGTTGATTTTTTTTTTTTTGGTTGCTGGTGATGTCATTTTTATGGGTGAAAATGAATGGTGACGGGGTTGATAGTGAGGGAAGTTGGGTGAAAGTGATTTTTATTCATGAAGGCAGGAAGCTCGGGGGAGTGGCTTGATAAGCCAGAAATACTGGGTGAATAGGAAGGTAGGAATGGTAATGATGATGAGGAGGAGGAAGAAGACGAGGAGGAGGAAGACGACGAGGAGGAGGAAGAAGACGAGGAGGAGGAAGAAGACGAGGAGGAGGAAGAAGACGAGGAGGAGGAAGAAGACGAGGAGGAGGAAGAAGACGAGGAGGAGGAAGAGTAAGGTAACAAGTGGATAATTTTAAACTAGACTCAAGACAACCTTCCCACGACACTACTACCACTACTACTACTACTACCATTACATGTACTACCATCAACACCACTACTACCACTACTACCACCACCACCACCACTGCTACCACTACTACCACCACCACCACTACTACTACTATCTCTCTCATTTACTATTTCTCTCCTCGTTTCTTCCATTCACTAGTCCTCACGTTTCTCACACATCACCTCTTCAATTACCACCCCATTCCTTCACTCCCTTCATTCCCCCCTCCTCCTCTTCCCCCAATTTCTCTTATCCATTCCCCTACCCATCTCTTCTAAATCTCCACTTTACTCCCACATTCCCCCATCCACTCCCTCTTCCCCTTATGTGACGTCAGCACCAGACATCCTCCTCACCTCCCCCTCTCGTGTGACGACAGCATCAGGCATCCTCCCCACCTCTCCTCCCTACCTCTCCTCCCCACTAAACATGAAGACCACGAGACATCAGTAAATTTCTTCTGTCGATTACTACATATTAAGAACCATTCCTCGTGTGTGCTGGAAAACACTGGGGTACACACTGTGAATTCAGGTGCTGGGCTGGGAGGGAAGGGTACTTGGGGAGAGAGTGGGTACTGGAGAGAGAGGTGGTACTGGGGAGAGAGGGAAGAGGTAGGTACTTGGGAGAGGTGGTACTGGGGAGAGGGGAGAGTGGGTACCGGAGAGGTAGTACTGGGGAGAGAGGAGAGAGTGGGTACTGGAGAGAGAAGTGGTACTGGGGAGATGGGAGAGTAGATGCTGGAGAGAGAGAGAGAGATGGTACTGGGAAGAGGTAGGTTCTGGAGAGAGGTAGTACTGGGGAGATGGGAGAGAGTGGGTACTGGAGAGAGGGTACAGGTGGGTACTGGAGAGAGGGTATAGGTGGGTACTGGAGAGAGGGTATAGGTGGGTACTGAAAGCTGAAGAACATCCAGGATCACCAACACTGAACCTTCCCATCTCTTATAAACTCAGTCAAGCATCTATATTACTGGGAGCACTCGATGTCCCTAGGACTGATGAAAGCTAAGACACTTGTGCAACATCTGGGTATCTTTATTGTAGACGTTTCGCCATCCAGTGGCTTTATCAATACACTCCAACGTGCTGTTGGAGTGTGAGCAAAGTAACATTTATGAAGGGGTTCAGGGAAACCGGCAGGCCGGACTTGAGTCCTGGAGATGGGAAGTACAGTGCCTGCACTCTGAAGGAGGGGTGTTAATGTTGCAGTTTAAAAACTGTAGTGTAAAGCACCCTTCTGGCAAGACAGTGATGGAGTGAATGATGGTGAAAGTTTTTCTTTTTCGGGCCACCCTGCCTTGGTGGGAATCGGCCAGTGTGCTAATAAATAAAAAATAAATTAGAAAACAGAAGAACTATATACAAAAGATGAGGTAATCAGTCCCTCAGCCTTGGAGGTGGTGTTTACAGCACCGTGGTTGTAGAGATTCTGAAGCACAGGTAAGGAGACTGGCGCTTACATAGGCGTCAGTGAATAGGGACGTGTAGCAGACGAGGGCATAGTCACTGGTAGGCGGGATTCCCCAGTGGAAGTAGGTCCTTCCCAAATTGATGGGCTAGTTGTAGAAGATAAGATAAGATAAGATTTCGTTCGGATTTTTAATCCCCGGAGGGTTAGCCACCCAGGATAACCCAAGAAAGTCAGTGCGTCATCGAGGACTGTCTAACTTATTTCCATTGGGGTCCTTAATCTTGTCCCCCAGGATGCGACCCACACCAGTCGACTAACACCCAGGTACCTATTTGCTGCTAGGTGAACAGGACAACAGGTGTAAGGAAACGTGTCGAAATGTTTTCACCCGCCGGGAATCGAACCCGGGCCCTCCGTGTGTGAAGCGGGAGCTTTAGCCACCAGGCCACCGGGCCACGTCGTGAAGAAGGTCATGTAGATGTCCTCTGAATCAAGATACCATGATGTTGCAGTGCCTGACAAGTTGTGCAAGACAGGTATACAATACCGATAAGATGAAAGTACTCCTTAGAACGTAGGCGAGAAAGATACATCATAATCTACACCTGGAAGATACTATAGGAATTGTTCCCAGACTTACACACTGAAATTACTCCTTATAAACACGAGAGGCTTAGTAGACTATGCAGGATACCTCCAATGAAAACCAGAGGATGAATGAGCACAATGAGAGAGAACTCATTAAGTGTTAAGGGACCACGATTCTTCAACGCCATCCCTTTATGCATAAGGGAAGTTACTAAGAAACCTCCACGAATATGCTGTACTCTTGTAAAGACTGATGAAATGAACAGAGCGACTCCAGGCTGAGGGACTAATATCCTCATCTCCCACCGTTCTCTAAACTGGACTGAAGAAGACACTGACTGGCGAAACGTTGCCAAGGTAAAGATACCCAAACGTTTCACATGTCTCTCATTTGTCAAGCTGTCTCCAATCGAAAATATGGGACAAGTTCCTCTTAACTTCCTAACAAATCGAACACAAAGAGTAGTGGTCAACAGAGTTAAATCAGAGGCTGCCATAGTGAAGAGCTCTGTTCCACAAGGCACAGTACTCGCCCCCATCTTATTCCTTATCCTCATATCAGACATAAACAGAGATATACGCCACAGCACCGTATCATCCTTTGCGGATGATACTAGGATCTGCATGAGGCTGTCATCTGTTGAGGACGCGGTTAATCTCCAAGAAGATATAAACAAAGTTTTCCAGTGGGCAACGGTAAACAATATGATGTTCAATGAGGACAAATTACAACTACTCCGTTATGGAAAACTGGAGGAGATAATAACTAGAACAGAGTATACTACTGACTCCGGCCATACAATAGAGCGGAAAATAATGTAAGGGACCTGGGAGTAGTAATGTCTGAGGATCTCACTTTCAAGGATCACAATAGTGCCACGATCGCACGTGCAAAGAAAATGATAGGATGGATAATGAGAACTTTCAAAACGAGAGATGCCAAGCCCATGATGATACTTTTCAAATCACTTGTTCTCTCTAGGCTGGAATTCTGTTGTACATTAACATCTCCATTCAAAGCAGGTGAAATCGCAGATCTAGAGAGTGTACAGAGATCCTTTACTGGACGTATAAGTTCTGTCAAGCACCTTAACTACTGGGAACGCTTGGAAGCACTTGACTTGTACTCGTTGGAACGCAGGAGGGAGAGATATATCATAATCTACACTTGGAAAATCTTGGAAGGAATGGTCCCAAATCTGCACACAGAAATCACTCCCTACGAAAGTAAAAGACTGGGCAGGCGATGCAAAATGCCCCCAATAAAAAGTAGGGGCGCCCAGTGTGTAACGCCCGGTGTGCAACGCCCGGTGTGCAACGCCCAGTGTGCAACGCCCAGTGTGTAACGCCCGGTGTGCAACGCCCAGTGTGCAACGCCCGGTGTGCAACGCCCGGTGTGCAACGCCCAGTGTGCAACGCCCGGTGTGCAACGTCCGGTGTGCAACGCCCAGTGTGCAACGCCCGGTGTGCAACGCCCGGTGTGCAACGCCCGGTGTGTAACGCCCGGTGTGCAACGCCCGGTGTGCAACGCCCGGTGTGCAACGCCCGGTGTGCAACGCCCGGTGTGCAACGCCCAGTGTGCAACGCCCGGTGTGCAACGCCCGGTGTGCAACGCCCGGTGTGCAACGCCCGGTGTGCAACGCCCGGTGTGCAACGCCCGGTGTGCAACGCCCAGTGTGCAACGCCCGGTGTGCAACGCCCGGGGTTCTATCAAAGACCATAAGACAAAGATCACAACAGCCAGGAAGATGACTGGGTGGGTATTGAGAACTTTCAAAACAAGGGAAATAATGCCGATGGTGACACTTCTAACCGCTAGTGCTCCCTCACTTAGAATATTGCTCAGTGTTGACGGCCCCGTTCAGGGCAGGAGAAATATCAGAGCTGGAACAAATAGTGAGATCGTTTACGACACAAATTGAGCCAGTAATGCTTTTAAATTACCGAGAACGACTTCAGGTCTTGAATATGTACTCGCTGGAGCGGAGGAGAGATACATTACAATATATACTTGGAAAGTACTCGAGGGCCTGGTCCCAAGTGCGCACACTGCCATAACAATATACTGGAGAAAGAGATATGAGAGGAAGTGCAAAATAAACCCAGTGAAAAGCAGGGATGCGGTGGGCACAATAAGGGAACACTGTATCAACATTCGTGGCTTCAGACTATTCAACATCTATACAGAAGATGTCAGACAGTTGGAACAAGTGTAGAAGCTTTCAAGAGGAAACTGAACAAGTATCTTCACCAGATGCCAGATCAATCAGGCTATGATAGATATGTGGGGCACTGGGCCTCCAACAGCAATAGCCTGGTTGACCAAGTAAACACCATACGAGCCTGGCCCATAGCCGGGCTCCGAGAGTAGTGAGACTCAAAACTCACCAAAGGTATATATATCATAGGTACATTGATCCGGGGGCCCGCTGTGAATTTCCGAAGGGGCCCCATGACCATATACGTTTTTTTTTCACTATTTTTAGTAATTTCAGATATTTTAAGTTCTATAAAATTAATTAGGCAAAATTCACTTAGACTGGGGGGGGGGCTCAGTCTGCCCCCCAGGGGCCCCAAAGCAGTCTTGTCCCGCATTGCAAAATTTCTCTTGGAGGCCCTGCGTAACGATGAGACCATGGGAGGCTGTGGCCTTGGGATCACAGCTCGCAAAATTGGCTCAATGCTGCCCAGGCTTACTCGAACCAGTTCATCTGTAATTTGAAAGGTTTGCACGTGCGGTACAGCCAGTTTGTACCACCACCACATCAGCCAGACGTGTTCCCTCTACCCTCTCTTCCTTCCTCTGACTGCAAAACAACCCAGCAATGTTTCACTAGGCCTCAGTGTTACTAGGCCTACTGCTACTTAAAACAACACAGGAATGTTTCACTACCTGGTTACCTGGAGGTTACCTGGAGGTTATTCCGGGGATCAACGCCCCCGCGGCCCGGTCCATGACCAGGCCTCCCGATGGATCAGGGCCTGATCAACTAGGCTGTTACTGCTGGCCGCACGGAGTCCAACGTACGAGCCACAGCCCGGCTGATCCGGCACTGACTTTAGGTATCTGTCCAGCTCTCTTGAAGGCAGCCAGGGGTTTATTGGCAATTCCCCTAATGCTTGATGGGAGGCTGTTGAACAGTTTTGGGCCCCGGACACTTATGGTGTTTTCTCTTAGTGTACCAATGGCGCCCCTACTTTTTACTGGGAGCATTTTGCATCGCCTGCCCAGTCTTTTACTTTCGTAGGGAGTGATTTCTGTGTGCAGATTTGGGACCATTCCTTCCAAGATTTTCCAAGTGTAGATTATGATATATCTCTCCCTCCTGCGTTCCAACGAGTACAAGTCAAGTGCTTCCAAGCGTTCCCAGTAGTTAAGGTGCTTGACAGAACTTATACGTGCAGTAAAGGATCTCTGTACACTCTCTAGATCTGCGATTTCACCTGCTTTGTATGGAGATGTTAATGTACAGCAGTATTCCAGCCTAGAGAGAACAAGTGATTTGAAAAGGATCATCACGGGCTTGGCATCTCTCGTTTTGAAAGTTCTCATTATCCATCCTATAATTTTCTTTGCACGTGCGATCGTGGCACTGTTGTGATCCTTGAAAGTGAGATCCTCAGACATTACTACTCCCAGGTCCCTTACATTATTTTTCCGCTCTATTGTATGGCCGGAGTCAGTAGTATACTCTGTTCTAGTTATTATCTCCTCCAGTTTTCCATAACGGAGTAGTTGGAATTTGTCCTCATTGAACATCATATTGTTTACCGTTGCCCACTGGAAAACTTTGTTTATATCTTCTTGGAGGTTAACCGCGTCCTCAGCAGATGACAGCCTCATGCAGATCCTAGTATCATCCGCAAAGGATGATACGGTGCTGTGGTGTATATCTCTGTTTGTCTGATATGAGGATAAGGAATAAGATGGGGGCGAGTACTGTGCCTTGTGGAACAGAGCTCTTCACTCTGGCAGCCTCCGATTTAACTCTGTTGACCACTACTCTTTGTGTTCGATTTGTTAGAAAGTTGAAGATCCATCTCCCCACTTTCCCAGTTATTCCTTTAGCACGTATTTTATGGGCTATTACGCCATGATCGCATTTGTCAAATGCTTTTGCAAAGTCTGTGTATATTACATCTGCATTCTGATTTTCTTCCAGTGCATCCAAGGCCATGTCATAGTGATCCAGTAGTTGTGAGAGGCAGGAGCGACCTGCCCTGAACCCATGTTGCCCTGGATTGTGCAGATTTTGGGAATCCAGGTGATTTGCAATCCTGCTTCTTAGCACTCTTTCAAAGATTTTTATGATGTGGGACGTCAGAGCTATTGGTCTATAGTTCTTAGCTAATGCTTTGCTGCCACCTTTATGGAGCGGGGCTATATCCGTTGTTTTAAGTGACTGTGGAATTTCATCCATGTCCAAGCTCCTCCTCCATAGTGTACTTAGGGCACGCGAGAGGGGTTTCTTGCAGTTCTTAATAAAAACAGAGTTCCACGAGTCTGGGCCCGGGGCTGAGTGCATAGGCATGTTGTCAATGGCTTTTTCGAAATCTATCGGAGTTAGGGTAATGTCGGAAATCTGGCATACATTTATGGAGTTTTGAGGCTCATTCATGAAGAAATCATTTGGGTCGTCGATCCTCAGACCGATTAGTGGTTCACTAAACACAGAGTCGTACTGGGATTTCAATATTTCACTCATTTCCTTGTTGTCGTCTGTGTAAGTCCCATCCTGTCTGAGTAAGGGCCCGATACTAGATGTGGTATTTGCCTTGTTTTTGGCATATGAAAAGAAATATTTTGAATTTCTTTCAATTTCACTAATAGCTTTAAGCTCCTCCTGCCTCTCCTGGTTCCTGTAAGAGTCATTTAGCTTAAGTTCGATAGTTTCCACTTCCCTGGTCAGCGCCTCCTTTCGTGTTTCAGATATTCTAGCACTCCTGAGGAGTGCTAGTGTTACTAGGCCTACTGCTACTTAAAACAACACAGGAATGTTTCACTAGGCCCACTGCCACTCAAAAACTTATATTACTTATGTGTTATCTCAGAATCTTTGTTGACAGTTCTGATATCTCTCAAAATGATCAAAAACAGTTTTAATACTTTTCAAAATGATCCAAACCTCTCAAAATGATAAATAATAACTCTAATACTTCTCAAAATGATCAAAAACAGTTCTTATATCTCTCAATACTTTTGTTCAGCTCTAATATGTCTCAAAATGTTTGATAGTTCCGCTGCCTCCGCAGATGCTCACCATTACAAAGTTTATCAATAGTAAACCATACCCCCGGCCGGGTTTGAACCCGCGGTCATAGAGTCTCAAAACTCCAGCCCGTCGCGTTAGCCACTAGACCAGCTAGCCACAATAAGATTCATCCAACTAGGTATATTTCTACACCATAGGAAGGTTAGCACAGGCACCACTGTGACGGCAGTGAAGGGACTTGAGCTAGAGTTCGTCACGGCCACGCTAGCTGGCCGTGACCAGCTAGCCACTTATTGTGGCTAGCTGGTCTAGTGGCTAACGCGACGGGCTGGAGTTTTGAGACTATGACCGCGGGTTCAATCCCGGCCGGGGGTATGGTTTGTTTGCAATCGTGTCATTACGATTTATCAATAGTCTCTCTACATCTCAAAACACACAGGAGACAAATTAGTGTACAGCCACACCTGCGCGACACTTGTGTACAGAGTCGAGCAAGTGCGCCTTTCTCAGACGAAATTTACAAAGGTGTTGCAAAGTCTGTCATGGCGTAAGTTTACAGCGGCCGCAGGTTTGCAAAAGGGTAACTTGAGACGACGTTTCGCACTGTTCTTGGGCCGTTATGAAGTCTCAGGACTTATTAGTGATTTAGTGGAGACCAAAACTTCGTCGTCGTGATGTTTCTTCTCTGAATTGTGGGCGAGTTGGAAATTGTTCCAGCCACGGTATTGTGGTTCCAGTTAGATGGGTTATATTGTCAGTAAGATCAATCGACTGCGTTGTAAGGTGTATCCACTGCGTTGCAAGGTGTATCCACTGCGTTGCAAGGTGTATCCACTGCGTTGCAAGGTGTATCCACTGCGTTGCAAGGTGTATCCACTGCGTTGCAAGGTGTATCCACTGCGTTGCAAGGTGTATCCACTGCGTTGCAAGGTGTATCCACTGCGTTGCAAGGTGTATCCACTGCGTTGCAAGGTGTATCCACTGCGTTGCAAGGTGTATCCACTGCGTTGTACGGTGTATCCACTGCGTTGTACGGTGTATCAACTGAGTTGTACGGTGTATCAACTGAGTTGTACGGTGTATCAACTGCGTTGTAAGGTGCATCAACTGCGTTGTAAGGTGTATCAACTGCGTTGTAAGGTGTATCCACTGCGTTGTAAGGTGCATCCACTGCGTTGCTGATGACACCAAAATAGGCCGTCCAATTCATTCTAATGAGGACACTAGAGCACTCCAGGATGATTTGAATAGACTGATGCAATGGTCGGAGAAGTGGCAGATGCAGTTTAATGTTGACAAATGCAGAGTTCTAAATGTTGGACAGTTAAATAACCATGCCACATATAAACTAAATAATGTAGATCTTAATACTACTGATTGCGAAAAGGATTTAGGAGTTCTGGTTAGCAGTAATCTAAAACCAAGACAACAGCGTATTAGTGTTCGCAATAAAGCTAACAGAATTCTTGGCTTCATATCTAGAAGTATAAATAATAGAAGTCCTCAGGTTTTTCTTCAACTCTATATATCCTTGGTTAGGCCTCATTTAGACTATGCTGCTCAGTTCTGGTCACAGTATTACAGAATGGATATAAATGCTCTGGAAAACGTACAGAGGAGGATGACAAAGATGATCCCATGTATCAGAAATCTTCCCTATGAGGATAGACTGAGGCCCTGAATCTGCACTCTCTCGAAAGGCGTAGAATTAGGGGGGATATGACTGAGGTATATAAATGGAAAACAGGAATAAATAAGGGGATGTAAATAGCGTGCTGAAAATTTCCAGCCAAGAGAGGACTCGCAGCAATGGTTTCAAGTTGGAAAAATTCAGATTCAGGAAGGATATAGGAAAGCATTGGTTTGGTAATAGAGTTGTGGATGAATGGAACAAACTCCCGAGTACAGTTATTCGGGCTAAAACGTTGTGTAGTTTTAAAAATAGGTTAGATAAATACATGAGTGGGTGTGAGTTGGACCTGACTAGCTTGTGCTGCTGGGTCTGGTGCAGTGCTCCTTCCTTGAGTGGAGGTGACCAGACTGGGTGGGTCTTTGGGCTAATCCGGGGGGGGGAGTCATTGGTCTAATCCGGGGGGGGGAGATGGATCTGCTCCGCATGGGTCAGTAGGCCTGTTGCAGTGTTCCTTCTTTCTTATGTTCTTATGTATCCAGTGCGTTGTAAGGTGTATCCAGTGCGTTGTAAGGTGTATCCAGTGCGTTGTAAGGTGTATCCAGTGCGTTGTAAGGTGTATCCAGTGCGTTGTAAGGTGTATCCAGTGCGTTGTAAGGCGTATCCTGTGCGTTGTAAGGTATATCCAGTGCGTTGTAAGGTGTATCCAGTGCGTTGTAAGGTGTATCCACTGCGTTGCAAGGCGTATCCACTGCGTTGTAAGGCGTATCCACTGCGTTGTAAGGTCTATCCACTGCGTTGTAAGGTCTATCCACTGCGTTGTAAGGTCTATCCACTGCGTTGTAAGGTCTATCCACTGCGTTGTAAGGTGTATCCATTGTGTTGTAAGGTGTATCCACTGCGTTGTAAGGTCTATCCATTGTGTTGTAAGATCTATTCGCTGCACCGCACGTCACCTGTGTACTGACATCAAGAATCCATTCAACCCTACACTAGGGATTTCTCAGGTTACATTTCCCTGTGAGATGAGCACTCTCAGGGTATACCGAGGACATATACACCAACTGTATATACCCTGTGAGGCGTGTGCGTGGGAGTACATCTTCCTAGGTGATGCTGGGGCGTGTGTACAGGGGCACACGACAGGTGCTGCCGCCCTGTGTGTACTAACTCAGGAGGATGGGTTGTCTCTTTCTCTTTCTCTCTCTCTCTCTCTCTCTCTCTCTCTCTCTCTCTCTCTCTCTCTCTCTCTCTCTCTCTCTCTCTCTCTCTCCTTCCCCCTCTATCGTATCTCTCTATTTCCTCCATCACACACTCCTCTATCCCTCCTTTTCCCCTCTCTTCGTATCTTTATTCCCCTCAATTTCGTTTTTATTTCCTTCATTCATATCTTTATCTCCTATCATTCCCGTCTTTATTTCCCTTCATTCTCGTCTTTATCGTCCTTATACCCGTCTTTATTTGCTTCATTCCTATCTTTATTCCCCATTCCTATCTTTATTCCCCATTCCTATATATTTCCTCCTCATTCTAGTCTTTATTTCCCCTCTTCGCCCCTCTTTATTTTCCCTCATTTTCCTCTATTTTCCTTATTAATTTTGCATCACCAGCAAACACCGTTATGCAAAAGATTTTTTTTGAGATTAATTTCCCAGGTGGGTTTGTAACCCAGGGTAATCTAACCCAGTGAAGTCACTGGGTTGGATTACCACGGGGGTCCTCGTATCCTCTATCCTTTTAAGATGTTAGGTGAACTGGGACAGCAGGTGTGAGTTAACACCCAGGTACCTACTTACTGCTAGGTGACCCGAAGAAGCAGGTGTCAGGAAACCTACCCAATGTTTCCACTCATCTGAGAATCAGTCTCATTATAATCTTGGTAGCTTATTTAGGTAAGTCATAAACAGTATGGGTGGCAGAAAGTCTTGTGGTACCTCACCTGTTATTTCTCACTATAACTCACCGTTAAATCTTCTCGTATCCTGTTGCAAACGGTGTACAATACCGTTGACGGGATGCATGAGCAACATTTATAAGTATCCAAGCCCTTTCCCAGTCACTCCACCTTTGTGGTTCAGTTCAGAGATTGTGTGAGTGAAAGAGAGAGAGAGAGAGAGAGAGAGAGAGAGGGGGGGGCCCTCCGTCTTATCTACCCATTTTATAGTTTAATCAGCAGAAAAAAATTTAACTACGGAAAAGCCCTCTTTATGAAGAGGCATCGCCAGGATTTACGC
Source organism: Cherax quadricarinatus (assembly GCF_038502225.1). Classification (NCBI taxonomy): domain Eukaryota; kingdom Metazoa; phylum Arthropoda; class Malacostraca; order Decapoda; family Parastacidae; genus Cherax; species Cherax quadricarinatus. Next base: position 4,671,148 of record NC_091354.1, read on the forward strand.
TCATAAAAAACAGGTTAATAAATTCATCACCGAACCACTATAAACAGCGGGATAATTGCTAGTCTCATAGTCCACCGAGTCATTTTATAGATGTGCAAACACAGCCGCCTTGACGTCGGGGAGAGAAAATGAGAGTCCGTGAGCAGGAAGAAGTGTCAGCACCTCCAAGACATCTATGTCTGTCGCTGAAGACGGTGCGGAAAAGGAGGCATCTCATCCCTGCAATTATGACTATAATTTTTAAAGGGGTGTAGGGGTAAACCAGCGGAAGGGCTCGGTTAGATGACCAAAAGCTCCAGCTGTGGGTCATATGACTAAGACCCGAGTCAGGAAACACTTCTCCTCTTCCCTGACAAACCTTACTTAACCTAACCTCATCTCTGCAAGGTCCACCACTCCTCTGACCAGTTTCTAGAGTTTTTCTACTCCCGGAGCCCGGTCATGGACCAGACTCGGGTAGTTCTATTTATTAAAGACACGCTCTATAGCGTTTATATATATAATGCGCTGTGTAGAGCTTGGGGTCAAGATAAAGCTCCATTGAGAGTGAATCGAGTTTAAAGCCTATTAACACACAAGAGGGTCATTAAGGCTAAAACTTGAATCTCATTACTTCAATCTCATAAATAGGCCAATGGGGATTTTAAGAAAAACTCTAATGTATATGCTTAGATATATATACACAAATAACTGTACATAGGAGAAAAGCTTACGACGACGTTTCGGTCCGACTGGGACAATTTACAAAGTCACACTAACACAAAAGAATGAGGGAGCCAGTATATATACATGCGAAGGGGACAGGGACGGGACAGAGGAAGAAAAAGTAGTGGTGGCAGTGATAATGCTGGTAGTGGAAGTAGTAGTAGTAGTAGTAGTAGTAGTAGTAGTAGTAGTAGTAGTAGGTAGTAGTAGTAGTAGTAGTAGAAAGTAGGGAGAGTAGACTGAATGGTACAAGAGATAGAAAAGGGAGAGAAGGGTGAAGGGTGTAAAGATTCGTACCGAGTATTTCCCCTATCATGTCAGCAGTACCCGCTGTACACACTTACTGTACACTTACCCACGACTTCAACAAATATCCTTAATTTGCTTAAAACAAAAGAAATATAAATTGTGGTTATAGAACCAGATGGACTCCCGTTAACCCCTTTTTTTGGGGCCTCGTTCCTAAGCCCTTTGTGCGTCCATATGCTCTTCCGCTACCGTCCACAGGATGAATATGAGGTGCACAATAAACTAGCCACTACCATCCACAGCTTGAATGTACTCTCATGTACTCCCGCGTATCAATACAAGTACACCATTTTTACATTATACAGCAAGAAAATATTGAAATATCTCTGGACTCATTTCAACAATACACCCAGAGTATGTACGTGATTCTATCTCTGTACCCGATCCCATCCTTGCACTTGATCCCTTCGTTGTACTTGATCTTATCTTCATACCCGATCCCATCCCGTGTATTTGATCGTATCTCTGCACCAGATCCCATCCTTGTACTTGATTCTATCTCTACACCCGATCCCATCGTCATAGTTGAGCATATCTTTGTACCCGATCGCATTCTTGTACTTGATCCTATCTATATGATTGCCTGCTGCACCATTCGTTTAAAAATCATGTTTTTCCCATAATTCCAGATAAACCGCGAGAGAGAGAGAGAGAGAGAGAGAGAGAGAGAGGGAGGGGGGGTAAACAAAACAAAAAACTCATTCCATCACCACGACCAGGCATTTCTTGAGTGTAAATACCTGACAGTCAGGTAACCTTTATCAGAATCCACCCGTTTTCAGCTCCCCCAGTCGAGTCAAGCTTGCTAAACAACTCAATTTAACCTCCCTGAGTTAATACCCGGGTCAATTATCGTAACTCTCGAAGCTCTGAATTCAGGGTGACCTGCCAGGGGCTCTCTGGGGTGTCGGGATTCATGATTCAATTCAGGGTCCCCCTGCCAGGGGCTCTGGGGTGTCTAAGGTCCTAGATCAATTGTATTTTATTCATCTACCTTTACTTAGTCCCTATGAATAAAATAATGGTAGTAAAATATAATAATAATAATAATAATAATTAGTCCAAGTCGGACCGAAACGTCGTCGTAAGTCTCTCTCTCTTATGTGCTGGTTATATGTGCATTGTTCCAATCACGATATTGTGCCTTTTGTTCTTAATAATAATAATAATAATAATCGCCAATGTTTGGTCGTTCATCGTTTTCTATCAATGACGTGGGGGGGGGAGCACCTTATGCTGAGGGGCTTTTGATTCAAGGAATTAATAGCTACTCTCTCCTTCCTCGGATCAATTTTACGTGCCATTCCTTTGGCTGTGATTGTCCACTGTGGGTTTAGCGCTTGCCCATGGTTTCAATAACTGTAAAGTAACCCATGCCATTTGAAGACCAGGCGACATCGAAGTCCAAGAGAGGTCTTCAGAACCTGTACACAGCCTTCCTTAGTCCTCTGGCAGGACCTTGCGGCAGCCTTCCTAAGTCCTTGTCTGGCAGAACCTTGCGGCAACCTTCCCAAGTCCTTGTGTGGCAGGTCCTTGCGGCAACCTTCCCAAGTCCTTGTGTGGCAGGTCCTTGCGGCAACCTTCCTAAATCCTTGTGTACGCAGGACCTGTCGGCAGCCTTTCCAAGTCCTGCTGCAGTGCTTCAGTGAGGACCTCCATGCATCATTCTTCAGTGTTCTGCAACAACAGGACTCGGTAGCATCCTCCAGCGTGATGTAGCAGCAGCAGCTGGGGACGGGAGATGATAGCAGCTACCGTGGGAGCGGAGGGCAGCGGAGGGCAGCACAGAGTCGTGCACGACGGCAGTAACTTACTGCAGGAGTCAGGAGCGTTGTAATTAACATTCCCAGGGAGAGTATCCACCGCTGGTGCTCTCGACCCGGTACACACTGATGCTTCAACACTCATCACAACACAACCCTGTCTCTCCCTTCCTCAGAACTAGCTCTCTCTCTCTCTCTCTCTCTCTCTCTCTCTCCCTCCAAAATGCAGCAGGTAATTCCTGTCTCGAAAAATAAGCCAGACTTGTCACGGAAGAACCATTCCCAAATCTGTCTTTTTGAGAATCTCTCTCTCTCTCTCTCTCTCTCTCTCTCTCTCTCTCTCTCTCTCTCTCGATACGCTGAGGTAGACACTATGCCCTGGATGCACGAGGTATTTCCTCTACTAACATACAACTAGAGAACGATCCTCTCCTCACTCGTAGCGAACGGAAGACCGAGCCTTCACCTCTCCTGGCGCTGAATATCTCCTCCCCTACGGATTTATCGTTTCCTTCCTAATCTACATAGCCACAATGTGCCCGAGAAAAAGAGGAAATCCCTCAGAGGATGCAAGAGCCTGATGTAAGCACCAGGTCTACTCCATAGGCCTATTTCGCAGAGCACCCACCAGGGAGGCTGGACACCGTGGTGAGACTATAAGACTAGCTTACCACCCTGGTGAGTGCTCTGGGAAACAGGCCTATAGATTAGGCATACTGTCTACGGCAGGCATACTGTTTACTGTAGGCATAGGGTCTACGGTAGGTATACTGTCTACACCGAGAATAGCAATGTGTTCGTTAGAGGGTGTTGACGTAGCGGGAGCGGGGGCGCTGACCCCCTCAAAAATGTCCTACAGGTATCCTTATGTTGTCTTCCAGGTAATTTCAGGCATCCTTATGTAACATTCAGGTATAGGTATCCTTGAAGCATCCCTCAGGTATCCCTTTAGCATCTAGGTATCCTTCAGGCATCCATCAGTTATGCCATATCCATCCTTCAGGTACCCAGCTGTCCTTCAGACATCTAGTTATCCTTCAGGCATTAGGTAACCTTCAAGCATCAGGTATCCTTCAGGCATCCTTCAGGTACCCAGGTATCCTTCAGGCATCCTTCAGGCACCCAGCTATCCTTCAGGTATCAGGTATCCTTCAGGTATCCTTCAATAAATTTCTTTTCTATTCCTTCCAAGAATTTATTTCCCCACAAGACACACCTGAGGTGCTTCCAGCACCTTGATGGTGGAGGGCTCTTGATCCTAGGAACTAGAGCTACGCCTCTCCTTCCTCGCACCGAACCTGACTTTTCCCCATTCCCCAAGAGTTGACTCACCCCTACTGCTTTAGCCCTTCCTTTAATAATAAAAATAATAATAACAATTAATATTATAATCAAAAAAGCGCTAAGCCACAAGGGCTATACAGCAATAATATGAGAAATCTATAATTAAAGGGGATCCAATTCTCCTTGCCACGGGGAACCTTTTGCTTTAATTATTCCGAGGATCATTACCCAGTATCCTAATTACCTGTTATTAGCAAGCTGCTGGGATGAACAGCCATGTCCTCTGATGACCCTAATAAAAGGCCGGTAATAAAGGCCAGTAATAAAGACAGGTAATAAAGAAAAGTAATAAATATTATTAGTAAAGGTGATTAATAAAGACCAGTAATAAAGACCGGTAATAAAGGCCAGTAATAAAGGTCATAATAAAGACCGATAATAAAGGTCAGTAAGATTAATAAAGGTCATTAATAAAGGTAATTAATAAAGGCCAGTAATAAAGACCAGTCATAAAGACCAGTCATAAAGACCAGTCATAAAGACCAGTCATAAAGACCAGTCATAAAGACCAGTCATAAAGACCAGTCATAAAGACCAGTCATAAAGACCAGTAATAAAGACCAGTAATAAAGACCAGTAATAAAGACCAGTAATAAAGACCAGTAATAAAGACCAGTAATAAAGACCAGTAATAAAGACCAGTAATAAAGACCAGTAATAAAGACCAGTCATAAAGACCAGTCATAAAGACCAGTCATAAAGACCAGTCATAAAGTCCAGTCATAAAGACCAGTCATAAAGACCAGTCATAAAGTCCAGTCATAAAGACCAGTCATAAAGACCAGTCATAAAGACCAGTAATAAAGACCAGTAATAAAGACCAGTAATAAAGACCAGTAATAAAGACCAGTAATAAAGACCAGTAATAAAGACCAGTAATAAAGACCAGTAATAAAGACCAATAATAAAGACCAGTAATAAAGACCAGTAATAAAGACCAGTAATAAAGACCAGTAATAAAGACCAGTCATAAAGTCCAGTCATAAAGACCAGTCATAAAGTCCAGTCATAAAGACCAGTCATAAAGACCAGTCATAAAGTCCAGTCATAAAGACCAGTAATAAAGACCAGTCATAAAGACCAGTCATAAAGACCAGTAATAAAGACCAGTAATAAAGACCAGTAATAAAGACCAGTAATAAAGACCAGTAATAAAGACCAGTAATAAAGACCAGTCATAAAGACCAGTCATAAAGACCAGTAATAAAGACCAGTAATAAAGACCAGTAATAAAGACCAGTAATAAAGACCAGTAATAAAGACCAGTAATAAAGACCAGTAATAAAGACCAGTCATAATGGCTGGTTTTAAGGATGTGAGTTAAGGAGTTACTCTCCAGGGGGGAAGGGGGAGGAAAGAGGGGGAAGAGACCGAGGGGGGTGATAGTGGGGGGGGATGCTTTGATGCCGGTCAAGGGCTCTTCTTCCAAGGAATTAAGAGCTATTCTGTCCTTGCCTGTTTGACCCCCTACGGGTCTCACGCTTTTAAAATAATAATACCAATAATCAGTAAAAATAATAATAGAAGAACAGTAATAATGATAGAATAATAATAATAATAATAATAATAATAATAATAATAATAATAATAATAATAATAAATAATAATAATTAAGCATCAGCTTCAAAACTTTGTTGTTAATTTGTAAACAAAAAAAAATCGAAAAACAAAAAAAAATTGGATTATCAAGATTTTGAAATTTGGTCTCAATCAACAGAAACAAAAAATTCTATGATTTTCTTCGACGAGACTTCGAAAATATTTGTAAAAGTTAATCAACTTGATTATTATTATTATTACGTATTATTATTATTATTATTATTATTATTATTATTATTATTTTTTTTTTATGTTTCGGCAAGTTATTGATATATACACTGAGTGGTGTTTCTCGGTGTATGCACACTGAGTGGTGTCTCTCGGTGTATGCACACTGAGTGGTGTCTCTCGGTGTATGTACACTGAGTGGTGTCTCTCGGTGTATGTACACTGAGTGGTGTCTCTCAGTGTATGTACACTGAGTGGTGTCTCTCAGTGTATGTACACTGAGTGGTGTCTCTCAGTGTATGTACACTGAGTGGTGTCTCTCAGTGTATGCACACTGAGTGGTGTCTCTCAGTGTATGTACACTGAGTGGTGTCTCTCAGTGTATGTACACTGAGTGGTGTCTCTCAGTGTATGCACACTGAGTGGTGTCTCTCAGTGTATGTACACTGAGTGGTGTCTCTCAGTGTATGTACACTGAGTGGTGTCTCTCAGTGTATGTACACTGAGTGGTGTCTCTCGGTGTATGCACACTGAGTGGTGTCTCTCAGTGTATGTACACTGAGTGGTGTCTCTCAGTGTATGTACACTGAGTGGTGTCTCTCGGTGTATGCACACTGAGTGGTGTCTCTCAGTGTATGTACACTGAGTGGTGTCTCTCAGTGTATGTACACTGAGTGGTGTCTCTCAGTGTATGTACACTGAGTGGTGTCTCTCAGTGTATGTACACTGAGTGGTGTCTCTCAGTGTATGTACACTGAGTGGTGTCTCTCAGTGTATGTACACTGAGTGGTGTCTCTCGGTGTATGTACACTGAGTGGTGTCTCTCAGTGTATGTACACTGAGTGGTGTCTCTCAGTGTATGTACACTGAGTGGTGTCTCTCAGTGTATGCACACTGAGTGGTGTCTCTCAGTGTATGTACACTGAGTGGTGTCTCTCAGTGTATGTACACTGAGTGGTGTCTCTCAGTGTATGTACACTGAGTGGTGTCTCTCAGTGTATGTACACTGAGTGGTGTCTCTCAGTGTATGTACACTGAGTGGTGTCTCTCAGTGTATGTACACTGAGTGGTGTCTCTCAGTGTATGTACACTGAGTGGTGTCTCTCGGTGTATGTACACTGAGTGGTGTCTCTCAGTGTATGTACACTGAGTGGTGTCTCTCAGTGTATGTACACTGAGTGGTGTCTCTCAGTGTATGTACACTGAGTGGTGTCTCTCAGTGTATGTACACTGAGTGGTGTCTCTCAGTGTATGTACACTGAGTGGTGTCTCTCAGTGTATGCACACTGAGTGGTGTCTCTCAGTGTATGTACACTGAGTGGTGTCTCTCAGTGTATGTACACTGAGTGGTCTCTCTCAGTGTATGTACACTGAGTGGTGTCTCTCAATGTACACAGAGTGGTGTCTCAGTGTATGTACACAGAGTGGTGTCTCTCAATGTACACAGAGTGGTGTCTCAGTGTATGTACACAGAGTGGTGTCTCTCAATGTACACAGAGTGGTGTCTCAGTGTATGTACACATAGCTTGCAATGTTGATTTCAGTTGATTCTGCAGACAACAACACAAGCAGACACCAGAAGAGTAACACAGACAGTAACACAGACAGCAACACAGACAGCAATACAAACAGCAATATAGACAGCAATACAAACAGCAACACAGACAGCAATACAAACAGCAACACAGACAGCAATACAAACAGCAACACAGACAGCAATACAAACAGCAACACAGACAGCAATACAAACAGCAACACAGACAGCAATACAAACAGCAACACAGACAGCAATACAAACAGCAACACAGACAGCAATACAAACAACAACACAGACAGCAATACAAACAGCAACACAGACAGCAATACAAACAGCAACACAGCAATACAAACAGCAACACAGACAGCAATACAAACAGCAACACAGACAGCAATACAAACAACAACACAGACAGCAATACAAACAGCAACACAGACAGCAATACAAACAGCAACACAGCAACAGACAATACATTCTGGAGGCACCATAGTGTAGCCAAAGGAAGAAAAAAGGAATAAACAGGTTATTGGCCCCGCTACCACCTGTGCACACCCAAGGCACCAGTGCACATCCCAGCCACCTGTGCACATCCCAGCCACCTGTGCACACCCAAGGCACCTGTGCACATCCCAGCCACCTGTGCACATCCCAGCCACCTGTGCACATCCCAGCCACCTGTGCACATCCCAGCCACCTGTGCACATCCCAGTCACCTGTGCACATCCCAGCCACCTGTGCACACCCCAGCCACCTGTGCACATCCCAGCCACCTGTGCACATCCCAGCCACCTGTGCACACCCCAGCCACCTGTGCACATCCCAGCCACCTGTGCACATCCCAGGCACCTGTGCACATCCCAGCCTCCTGTGCACATCCCAGCTACCTGTGCACATCCCAGCCACCTGTGCACATCCCAGCCACCTGTGCACATCCCAGCCACCTGTGCACATCCCAGCCACCTGTGCACATCCCAGCCACCTGTGCACATCCCAGCCACCTGTGCACATCCCAGCCACCTGTGCACATCCCAGCCACCTGTGCATATCCCAGCCACCTGTGCACATCCCAGCCACCTGTGCACATCCCAGCCACCTGTGCACATCCCAGCCACCTGTGCACATCCCAGCCACCTGTGCACATCCCAGTTACCTGTGCACATCGCTACCACCTATGCACATCCCAGCCACCTGTGCACATCCCAGCCACCTGTGCACTTCCCAGCCACCCGTGCACGTCCCAGCCACCCGTGCACATCCCAGCCACCTGTGCACATCCCAGCCACCTGTGCACATCCCAGCCACCTGTGCACGTCCCAGCCACCTGTGTACATCCCAGCCACCTGTGCACATCGCTACCACCTGTGCACACCGCTACCACCTGTGCACGTACCAGACACCTGTGCACATCCCAGACACCTGTGCACATCCCAGACACCTGTGCACATCCCAGCCACCCGTGCACATCCCAGCCACCTGTGCACATCCCAGCCACCTGTGCACATCCCAGCCACCTGTGCACATCCCAGACACCTGTGCACATCCCAGACACCTGTGCACATCCCAGACACCCTGTGTACATCCCAGGCACCTGTGCACACCCCAGGCACCTGTGCACACCCCAGGCACCTTTGCACATTCCAGCCACCTGTGCACATCCCAGCCACCTGTGCACGTCCCAGCCACCTGTGCACGTCCCAGCCAACTGTGCACATCCCAGCCACCTGTGCACATCCCAGCCACCTGTGCACATCGCTACCACCTGTGCGCACCGCTACAACCTGTGCACATCGCTACCACCTGTGCACATCCCAGACCTGTGCACATCCCAGCCACCTGTGCACATCCCAGCCACCTGTGCACATCCCAGCCACCTGTGCACATCCCAGCCACCTGTGCACATCCCAGCCACCTGTGCACATCCCAGCCACCTGTGCATATCCCAGCCACCTGTGCACATCCCAGCCACCTGTGCACATCCCAGCCACCTGTGCACATCCCAGCCACCTGTGCACATCCCAGTTACCTGTGCACATCGCTACCACCTATGCACATCCCAGCCACCTGTGCACATCCCAGCCACCTGTGCACTTCCCAGCCACCCGTGCACATCCCAGCCACCTGTGCACGTCCCAGCCACCTGTGCACATCCCAGCCACCTGTGCACATCCCAGCCACCTGTGTACATCCCAGCCACCTGTGCACATCGCTACCACCTGTGCACACCGCTACCACCTGTGCACGTACCAGACACCTGTGCACATCCCAGACACCTGTGCACATCCCAGCCACCTGTGCACATCCCAGACACCCGTGCACATCCCAGCCACCTGTGCACATCCCAGCCACCTGTGCACATCCCAGCCACCTGTGCACATCCCAGACACCTGTGCACATCCCAGACACCTGTGCACATCCCAGACACCCTGTGTACATCCCAGGCACCTGTGCACACCCCAGGCACCTGTGCACACCCCAGGCACCTTTGCACATCCCAGCCACCTGTGCACATCCCAGCCACCTGTGCACATCCCAGCCACCTGTGCACGTCCCAGCCAACTGTGCACATCCCAGCCACCTGTGCACATCCCAGCCACCTGTGCACATCGCTACCACCTGTGCGCACCGCTACAACCTGTGCACATCGCTACCACCTGTGCACATCCCAGACCTGTGCACATACCAGGCACCTGTGCACATCCCAGCCACCTGTGCACATCCCAGCCACCTGTGCACATCCCAGACACCTGTGCACATCCCAGACACCTGTGCACATCCCAGACACCTGTACACATCCCAGACACCTGTGTACATCCCAGGCACCTGTGCACACCCCAGGCACCAGTGCACATCCCAGCCACCTTTTCACATCCCAGCCACCTGTGCACATCCCAGCCACCTGTGCATATCCCAGCCACATGTGCACATCGCTACCACCTGTGCACACCGCAGCCACCTGTGCACATCCCAGCCACCTGTGCACATCCCGGCCACCTGTGCACATCCCAGCCAACTGTGCACATCCCAGCCAACTGTGCACATCCCAGCCACCTGTGCACATCCCAGCCACCTGTGCACATCCCAGACACCTGTGCACATCGCTACCACCTGTGTACATCCCAGCCACCTGTGCACATCCCAACCACCTGTGCACATTGCAGCCACCTGTGCGCATTGCAGTCACCTGTGCACATCCCAGACACCTGTGCACATCCCAGACACCTGTGCACATCCCAGACACATGTGTACATCCCGGCCACCTGTGCACAATCCAGCCACCTGTACACATCCCAGCCACCTGTGCACATCCCAACCACCTGTGCACATCGCTACCACCTGTGCACATCCCAGCCACGTATGCACATCCCAGCCACCTGTACACATCCCAGCCACCTGTGCACATCCCAGCCACCTGTGCACATCCCAGACACCTGTACACATCCCAGCCACCTGTGCACATCCCAGCCACCTGTGCACATCCCAGCCACCTGTACACATCCCAGCCACCTGTGCACATCCCAGCCACCTGTGCACATCCCAGCCACCTGTGCACATCCCAGCCACCTGTGCACATCGCTACCACCTGTGCACATCCCAGCCACCTGTGCACTTCCCGGTCACAAAACAGAGCAGTAAAGCATGAATCTCAATACCTGACAAGTCCGTCACTAAGGTGAATGGCCCTCATTCTCTCCATCGTATTTAACAAACAAATCCCAAATCTATATAATTCCACCCTGTAACTTCCATTCCGTCTATAACTTCCAATCCCCCCTAAAATCCCAATAGGTTTTCACCGCGTGAGAAATTAGTGCGTCAGGGAGGGCATTGCTACGCCAACCCAATCACTAGACATGATTAGACTGATTACTATTTGTCAAAATTCACACGACTGTCGACAAATCATGCGGCGCCAGTATCACCATCATGTTTGCTGATTGTGAAACAACTCTCATCAGACTGTCAGCTAATCTAAATTACCCGAATCCCCTAATCTTCAGCGGTGAAGCAGAGGTCTTCATAAATTTGTTAAGCAAAGGAGAGTGATTGCCGACTATCTCCGTTCAGATCCCGAGATAATTACACCGCCGTAATCATTCAATTAGGGCAAAAAATGGCTCGCATGACGGTGGAAAAAAAGTTTTGATAATTGCCCAGGGGGATAATCACCTCCTGGGGAAAGATATCAGTTTGTTTTTATTGCTGGTAGTAAAGATATGGCGATCGGCCACGCCCCAACGAGGCTCCGGGGAGACTGGGGTCAGTTCTTGATGGCTGGTGAGGGGATCTTGATGGTGGTGAGGGGATCTTGATGGTAGTGAGGGGATATTGATGGTAGTGAAGGGATCTTGATGGCTGGTGAGGGGATCTTGATGGCTGGTGGGGGGATCTTGATGGCTGGTGGGGGGATCTTGATGGCTGGTGAGGGTATCTTGATGGCTGGTGAGGGTATCTTGATGGCTGGTGAGGGGATCTTGATGGCTGGTGAGGGGATCTTGATGGCTGGTGAGGGTATCTTGATGGCTGGTGAGGGTATCTTGATGGCTGGTGAGGGTATCTTGATGGCTGGTGGGGGGATCTTGATGGCTGGTGAGGGTATCTTGATGGCTGGTGAGGGTATCTTGATGGCTGGTGAGGGGATCTTGATGGCTGGTGAGGGGATCTTGATGGCTGGTGAGGGGATCTTGATGGCTGGTGAATGAATCTTTTCAAGTAACAAGGGGAATTACCAACGGATCCCTGGCTGTCTTCAAAAGGGGACTCTAACAACTTTCTCAAAACAGTTCCTGATCAGCCGGGTTGTGGTGCATATGCTGGACTATGGGAGGCAGGCACAGAGCGTAATCGATCAGGCGAACACCCACAGAGACTTGTATGGAACCCCAATTGACTCCAGGTACCCTCCAGATATCGCAAAAGACGTAAACACCATGCGAAAATGAGAAGAAAATCATGGAGGAACACTGCAACAGGCCTAATGGCCTGTCGTAGTGTCAAGTACTACTCAAATCCAGTCCTTCCCAAGCCAGACCTACAACATGCAATTTAACAATAACACCCACGGCCATCATGTCTGTTTATATCCAATATGAAAACATAATTTTCGTGGAGCCTGATCTCGTTCACAAGCTTCAAACTTGTGTAGCATGTTTTCCAACATTCCTGTAGCTGGTTTTAACCTCCTGACATGATTTTTTTTTCCTTCCCCCAAAGATATGAATCACAACCAAAATTAATTAACAAATACTATTTGTTTTTGTTGGTTACTACAACCTCTCAACGTGTTTATACACACGCAGTAGTGAACAATGATAATCTAACGCGCGCGCGCGCGCGCACACACACACACACACACACACACACACACACACACACACACACACACATGCAGTGGTCGACCTACATTTTTGGGGCCCTGGAACTTGTTATGGGATGGCCCCTTTGCAATCCCTTCTCATACAGTAGACCCAAAAATTTTTAAGCAATGTGGACTAAAGTCGCTTTTGGGGCCCCTCCGGGATTAGGGGCCCTGAAGCTAAAGCTTCATTATTTTCACAGCAAATCCGCCCCTGAACACATCCGAAAAAGGTACCGTATTCTCCGGCATATAAGGCGCACGACACGTATGACGGTAAATCAGTAACCATAATTAAGTGCTAATTACCCCCTTTTACGCTAAACCTTAACCCCAAAGCCTCCCCTTGACCCTAACCTTCAACATATAAGGTGCAGACTGATATTTCCGGCATATAAGGCGCGTCTTATATGCCGGAAAATACGGTCTTTATTGCATTAATAGTATGCAATAAAGACATAAATAAGATACGTGTGCAAAGATTTGGTGTCTTCATTGATGAGACGTTTCGCCCCCAGCAGATTTCTTCAGTCGAGATACAGAGATAACAGCAGGCCCTCTTGACTGGAAAAGCTTGTAGCTCAGGCGAAACGTGCACTGAATTAAGATACCAGGCGAAACGTATACTCAGTAAAGATCCCAGGAGAAACGTGCACTCAATAGATATCAGTTTTGAAACATGCACTCAACGACACCAGGCGAAACGTGCACTCAGATACTGTCAAGTTTCTTGCGCGCTCTGCGGCTTCCAATTAACACAGTTGTTGATAAATTAGACACATGTGCAACACTTGGGTATCTTTACTGTGGAAACGTTTCGCCAACCATTGACTTCCTCAGTCCAATGAAGAGAAGAATGGTTGAAGATCAGATGGAGTTTGAGGTAATCAGTCCTTCAGCCGGGTGTCGTTGTGATCAGTCCAACACATCGTATAGGACTGATGAAGGCACTGTGGGGTGAAACGTTTCTTCAATAGAGGTACCCAAGTGTTGAACATGTGTCTAATCTATCAACTTGTCGGTTCCCTGAAGCATTTATGCAACTGTTGTTGCTGCTGGGGCCATCTGCTGTTGCAGGTGCACCTCTCTGCAACGCTGTATAACAGCTGACGAATAAGACATATGCAACACCTGGCTATCTCAATAACAATAATAATAATAATAATACTAATAATAATAATAATAATTTTTATTTCGGGTACATGATGCAACTTATACAGACCATAGCTGACATCAATGACATACTGCTACATAGAAATATAGAAAGCCCCTTGTTATGCAGAGCATTTCCCGCAAATTAGGTCAATTTTGTCCCCAGGATGCGACCCACACCAGTCCACTAACACCCAGGTACCTATTTTACTGCTAGGTGAACAGGGGCAGCAGGTTTCTTAAGGAAATACGTCCAGATGTTTCCGCCCGTCCCGGGGATCGACCCCGGGACCTCAGCGTGTGAGCCGAGTGCGCTACCGATCGAGCTACGGGAAGGTGAATGAAAGGTGTTAATGGAAGGTGTTGAAATCTCTGTATTGAATTCATATGCAGGGCATTGATGGGCGAAACGTACAGATACCCAGGTGTTACACACGTGTCTTATCAACTCGTCGGGTGTTGTATACCAATACTGCCACCATGTATACACATATGTATACATAGTTGAAGAATATATGTATACATACTTGCAGAATGTATGCATACATAGTTACACAATATATGTATACATAGTTGCAGAATGCATGTATACATAGTTGCAGAATGCATGTATACATAGTTGCAGAATGCATGTATTCATAGTTGCAGGGAGTACAGAGACGATACTTGAGTACCATTAGGCTGAAATATTGCTATTGCAAGGTGCCTTGATGTTGGTGAAGGGTTTTTGATCCTGGGTAAGAGGAGCTAGCTACCTTCCCCTGCACTGTGCCGGGTAGCTCTCAGTCCCTGCATCAAGAGCCCTGGATCAAACCATTTGGTTATCTTTCATTTCTCAAGCACTACACGGCAGGGGAGGGGGGGTCCTGGGGGGGTCCTGGGGGTGGTGGTCCTGGGTGGTCCTGGGGGTGGTGGTCCTGGGGGTGGTGGTCCTGGGGGTGGTGGTCCTGGGGGGGTCCTGGGGGTGGTGGTCCTGGGGGGTGGTGGTCCTGGGGGTGGTCCTGGGGGTGGTGGTCCTGGGGGGTGGTGAGTCCTGGGGGATGATGAGTCCTGGGGGATGGCGAGTCCTGGGGGATGGCGAGTCCTGGGGGATGGCGAGTCCTGGGGAATGGCGAGTCCTGGGGGATGGTGAGTCCTGGGGGATGGCGAGTCCTGGGGGATGGCGAGTCCTGGGGGATGCCGAGTCCTGGGGGATGGCGAGTCCTGGGGGATGGCGAGTCCTGGGGGATGGCGAGTCCTGGGGGATGGCGAGTCCTGGGGGATGGCGAGTCATGGTAGGTCGTTCTCAAATCCAAACCCACTAACAAAATTATTCGCCCAACCCATTATCAATGTTACCCAAGGAATAAACTTTGAAGAAGGAAGGAGGGAAGGAAGGAAGGAAGGAAGGAAGGAAAGAAGGAAGGAGAGAACTGTCTTGGAGGAATGCTTAAGTTCACAAATTCTTGATGTATGTGGTGTTTGGTCTACCATTCTTGATCTCTGGTGTTTATTAAACACCAGACGAAACATTATGGCTGTGAATATACCGAGCATTTCCCCTTAGAGAGCCATTACAGTTCCCACTGCGAGCCAGTACAACTTGTTGCCACTCCAAAAAGTGGTTATCCAGTGCCTCCATCACTCCAAAACTTGAAAGGGATAAAGATAAAACGTATAAAACACAGGCACGTCATCACTGTACATAAATGGTCTACAATACCGACAAAATGAGGAATTAGACACATGTGCAACATCTGGGGAGCTTTATTTGTAGACGTTCCGCCAACCAGTGGCTTTATCAGTCCCTCAGCTAAGGCTGAGGGACTGATTACCTTATCATTATTATCATCATTGGCTTATCATTATTATTGTTATTGGTGAGACTACTGCAGAAGCCGTCACATAATTCTTGCAACAAGGTGTTATCTTACACAGGAGTCAAAGCTATAATAACAGTGTACTTAACAGGTTAAACAAAGGAAGAGCGATATCAGGTTTGTTTCTCTCTCTCTCTCTCTCTCTCTCTCTCTCTCTCTCTCTCTCTCTCTCTCTCTCAGACTGGTTACAACGCAAGGACCGGTTGTCGTTAAACCGAAAGTTTCGGTCCATTTGGAGCGCAATAAGTGTTCGATTGAACGCAAATACACTCGCGTGGATCCTGGTGAACACAAGTGTTCAGATAGTTCTTCACGTGAGCAAGTGTTTATGTGAAGAACTGTCATCATGTGTTCTTCTGTGAGTTCTTCCCGGCACCTCCTTCACTGCACATTGCCCAGAGCTCGCCACAGTTGGGCTTGCAATATGAGAGGAAAATATGGCATATGTTGCATTATCAAGGTCTGCAACATAAGTAATTTGTCAAGTGAAGGAGTTGCAGGGAGCAGACGCCTCTATCAGCTGCCTTGCACATCCCCAGTGCTAGGGAGGGAGTTTCTGCACATCCCCAGTGCTAGGGAGGGAGTTTCTGCACATCCCCAGTGCTAGGGAGGGAGTTTCTGCACATCCCCAGTGCTAGGGAGGGAGTGTTGGCACATCCCCAGTCCTCTGGGTACGGGGGATATACCACCTGCAGATCCCCAATGACGGGGGAAGTGGGGGAGAGGGGCGCCTACCTGTGTTGGGGAGGGGTCGACCTTGTCGATTCTGTGTTGGTGGGAGGGAGAAAGGTAGTGGATGGAGGGGGTGGAAATGGAATAGCAAGGCAAGCTGAGAGAACGAAGGAAGGGGAGGGGTGAGGACGAAGAAAGAGAAGGGAAGAGGGAGAAGAAAGGGAAGGGAAGAGGGCAAAGAAACTGAAGGGAAGAGAGTATAGAGAGGTACGTGGGAGGAGCTACAATAGCAGATGGTGGTGAAAGCGCTAGAAAATTAATGCCATCAATAATAGAGGTGAAAAATACAGTACTTGCTGTCAGAGAGAGAGAGAGAGAGAGAGAGAGAGAGAGAGAGAGAGAGAGAGAGAGAGAGAGAGAGAGAGAGAGAGAGAGAGTCAAGACAGTAGTTCAGTCTAGACTGTCACTTGCTGATGCAAGCCTTCAGCAGTCCATATTGGACTTGAAAATAATCCAGGACCGAAACGTCGTCTGTAGTTTGGTCTCGAGAGTGCGCATCATGGGTGAAAACTTCCAGTAATGGCTGAGCAAGTGGCCTCAAGAACCAAATTTCGACGGGAAACAAAAAAAAAAAAAAAATGCCAACTGTCAGACACCACAGCAAGCCAAGTGTCAAATAGCAAGTGTCTTTGACAACTGAAGACACACTCACCTCGTACTCATGTCCCTCCTCAGGAGCTTTCTCAGGTTATCTGCCCAAAGTATCCCAATGACTTACCCCTTCACCTAATTTATTTAGGTACAGAGGTATTCAGGGCCAACAAATGCTCGTGTGTCGGACCCAGCACCAACACTTCCCACATTAGGTACAACATCAACTGAAGAACACAGGCGGTATATAATAAAAACCTGGCAAATATAATAGCCATTAGATAGCTGAACAAGGAATCATTCAGACGGTTTAGAACTCGAGCCTGTGGCGCCAGCGTGGAACCCCTCACCTCCACCAACTTAAAAAAACCGAGAAAGAGCAGAGGTTCGCCACAAGCCTGGCTGGGATATGATCATAGGTTAGGTATTTAGAAGACTCAAAGCTGACATCACACGAAGCGAGAAGAACCAGAGACGGGGACCACAAAACACACACACACACACACACACACACACACACACACACACACACACACACACACACAATATTTTAAACTCTCCAGAGACATTAGCACAGTAGACAGGGCCAGACTTTTGGACTGGCCAGAGAGTAAGACGAGGGAACACAGATGCAAAGTTGGGGGTTCACACGAGCCCCAGGGACACGAGGAAGGATTCCTGCAGCGTGAGGATAGTGTCACAGTCCGTGGAATGTAAGGTGAAGATAGTGTCACAGTCCGTGGAATGTAAGGTGAAGATTATATATATATATATATATATATATATATATATATATATATATATATATATATATATATATATATATATATATATATATATATATAAATATATAATATATATATACATGTATATATATATAGGAGCTGGATGATATTTTCGCCTTATAATCGGTGATACACACGTAACATGTACCTTATATGCCACCTTTATATCAACAATGTATCTCTTAAATCTTCTGTACCATATTATGTAATAAAATACTCCTATTGGTAAAAAAAAATATATTTGAAAAGATGGGGTGGTAGGGGAAGTGGAATATTCAAACGGCTTCAGGAAGAAAACCAAATATTCTTCCTTGAAGCCTTTTTATCCACTTCTCCGAGGCTGTGGGTCCCACAATTTACACCAGAGGTGGACCCCATCCTATATATATATATATATATATATATATATATATATATATATATATATATATATATATATATATATATATATATATATATATATTATATAAATATATATATATATATATTCTCCTCTTCCTCCTCCTTTTGGTTGGTATCAGTAGGTGTAGGCCAGACAGCACTGCTGGTGTACCTGTCTCTCCTCCTTGGTGATGCTGCATTATCTTTCCTTCTCTCTCTCTCTCTCTCTCTCTCTCTCTCTCTCTCTCTCTCTCTCTCTCTCTCTCTCTCTCTCTCTAATGCGTTTTATCACTGTAATACTCTCTATTGCTTCAAAGCACACACTTCACCACAGCACCACCACCACAGAGCACCAACACAACAGAGCACCAACACCACCACAGCACCAGCACCACCACCACCACAGAGCACCAACACAACAGAGCACCAACACCACCACCACCACAGAGCACCACCACCACAGAGCACCACTACCACCACCACCACCACAGAGCACCACCACCACAAAGCACCACCACCACCAGCACAGTGCACCTACCTTCCTAGACCAGCAAAACGACCACACCCATTCCTGGATGATGTGCTTTGTTCTCTCTCTCTCTCTCTCTCTCTCTCTCTCTCTCTCTCTCTCTCTCTCTCTCTCTCTCTCTCTCTCTCTCTCTCTCTCTCTCAGCAGTACTAGGTCAAGTCTCTCTCTCTCAGTACTGGGATGAGAGTCTAAACAGTACTAGGTTAAGTCTCTCTCTCAGCAGTACTGGGTTAAGAGTCTCTCAGCAGTACTGGGTTAAGAGTCTCTCAGTAGTACTGGGTTAAGAGTCTCTCAGCAGTACTGGGTTAAGAGTCTCTCTCAGTAATACTGGGTTCTCTCAGCAGTACTGGGTTAAGTGTCTCTCTCAGGAGTACTAGGTCAAGAGTCTCTCTCAGCAGTACTGGGTCGAGTCTCAGCCACACCCTCAGCAGGATGGCCTTTTACCTCTCTTCTCGTTTCTCTTCCATAATTATTGTCTTTTCTCACTGTTGCTTTCTTTCTCTCTCTCTCTCTCTCTCTCTCTCTCTCTCTATCTATCTATCTATCCCCCCTTGCACCCCAGCTGGTATTTCTTAATTTAAAAAATCTTATATATATATATATATATATATATATATATATATATATATATATATGTATGTATGTATGTATGTATATGTCGTGCCGAATAGGTAAAATTGGTCAATTAGCAAGAACTCGTTTAAAATTAAGTCCTTTCTAAAATTTTCTCTTATACGTTTAAAGATTTTCTTTATTTATGCTAATATAAAAATTAATCATTTTGTACCAAAAGAACCTTAGAAAACTTACCTGGCCTTATTATAACAAGCGGAATTTAATTTAGCCTAATCCAACTAAATATATTTTAGATAAGTTTACAATAATTTAATAATAAACAAAACTCAACGAAATATTTTTCCGTTACATTCATAACGATTTTTCAGAAAATTATTGCATACACGAATTTTAGCTTGCCTTATTCGGCAAGAAGAACATATATATATATATATATATATATATATATATATATATATATATATATATATATATATATAATGTTCTTCTTGCCGAATAAGGCAAGCTAAAATTCGTGTATGCAATAATTTTCTGAAAAATCGTTATGAATGTAACGGAAAAATATTTCGTTGAGTTTTGTTTATTATTAAATTATTGTAAACTTATCTAAAATATATTTAGTTGGATTAGGCTAAATTAAATTCCGCTTGTTATAATAAGGCCAGGTAAGTTTTCTAAGGTTCTTTTGGTACAAAATGATTAATTTTTATATTAGCATAAATAAAGAAAATCTTTAAACGTATAAGATATAATTTTAGAAAGGACTTAATTTTTAACGAGTACTTGCTAATTGACCAATTTTACCTATTCGGCACGACATAATATATATATATATATAATATATATATATATAATATATATATATATATATATATATATATATATATATATATATATATATATTATATATATATATATATATATATATATAAAATGTCGTGTCTAATAGGTAAAACTTGCGATGAAATGCAAAAAGTTAAGTCTTCCTGAAGGTGAGTGGAGGAGAGGCAGAAAGCAAGAGAAAACGGGAGGTGGGGGAAGAGGAGGAGGAAGAAGAGGAGGAGGAGGAGGGGGGGTGGGGGTAGGGGGGTAAGGGGGTGTTAAGAGTGTTGGGCGAGCCACTTAATGGGTTCTGATGCTAAGCAGACGCGATCTGAATCCTCCGAGTCGGGTCACAAGGTTTAATATTTGATTTCTGCAGTCGGGTGGGACAGAGCGGGTTGTGTGCGGGTATGCGGACGTGAGGGAGGGAGGGAGGGAGGGAGGAAGGTAAGGAGGGAGGGAAGGAAGGTAAGGAGGGAGGGAGGAAGGAAGGGAAGGAGTGAAGGAGGGGAGGAAAAGAGAGAGAGAGAAATTTTCTCTATATTTATCCATTCTAACTATTTTTGCTCTCCTTGGTTTTGACTACCGGGTCAACCAGCGGAAGACCTACCCGGATGGCGTTCCTTGGGTCAACGCCCCCGCGACCCAGTCCTTGACCAGGCCTCCAGGTGGATCAGGACTTGATCAACCATGCTGCTACTGCTGGCCGTACGTAGTCCAAAGTACGAACCACAGTCCGGCTGACTAGGTACTAATTTTAGGTATTAGTCCAGCTCTCTCTTGAAGACAGCCAGGGGTCTATTGGTAATCCCCCTAATGTATGGTGGGAGGCAGTTGAACAGTCTTGGGCCCCGGACACTTATCGTGTCTCACGGACCTAAACATTTTGATCATGCGAACAAACAGTTAAGAAAACCGACAATTTGATACATGGGACATTTAGTGCAGCATGATGGTATCTTTATTCTGGAGACGTTTCGCCTGCCAGTAGACTGAAGACGCCACTGGCTGGCGAAACGCTTCAAGATTACAGATGCCCACATGTTGCACAAGTGTCTAGTTTATTTGCTTGATACTACAGAAGTAGATAGTTCTTAGTAGATAGTTCTTCTTAGTAGATAGTTCTTAGTAGATAGTTCTTAGTAGATAGTTCTTCTTAGTAGATAGTTCTTAGTAGATAGTTCTTCTTAGTAGATAGTTCTTAGTAGATAGTTCTTAGTAGATAGTTCTTAGTAGATAGTTCTTAGTAGATAGTTCTTAGTAGATAGTTCTTAGTAGATAGTTCTTAGTAGATAGTTGTTCTTAGTAAATAGTTCTTCTTAGTAGATAGTTCTTAGTAGATAGTTCTTCTTAGTAGATAGTTCTTAGTAGATAGTTCTTAGTAGATAGTTCTTCTTAGTAGATAGTTCTTAGTAGATAGTTCTTAGTAGATAGTTGTTCTTAGTAAATAGTTGTTCTTAGTAAATAGTTGTTCTTAGTAAATAGTTCTTCTTAGTAGATAGTTCTTAGTAGATAGTTCTTAGTAGATAGTTCTTAGTAGATAGTTCTTAGTAGATAGTTCTTAGTAGATAGTTCTTAGTAGATAGTTCTTAGTAGATAGTTCTTAGTAGATAGTTGTTCTTAGTAAATAGTTCTTCTTAGTAGATAGTTCTTAGTAGATAGTTCTTAGTAGATAGTTCTTAGTAGATAGTTCTTAGTAGATAGTTCTTAGTAGATAGTTCTTAGTAGATAGTTGTTCTTAGTAAATAGTTGTTCTTAGTAAATAGTTCTTCTTAGTAGATAGTTCTTAGTAGATAGTTCTTAGTAGATAGTTCTTAGTAGATAGTTCTTAGTAGATAGTTCTTAGTAGATAGTTCTTAGTAGATAGTTCTTAGTAGATAGTTCTTAGTAGATAGTTCTTAGTAGATAGTTCTTAGTAGATAGTTGTTCTTAGTAAATAGTTCTTCTTAGTAGATAGTTCTTAGTAGATAGTTCTTAGTAGATAGTTCTTAGTAGATAGTTCTTAGTAGATAGTTCTTAGTAGATAGTTCTTAGTAGATAGTTGTTCTTAGTAAATAGTTGTTCTTAGTAAATAGTTCTTCTTAGTAGATAGTTCTTAGTAGATAGTTCTTAGTAGATAGTTCTTAGTAGATAGTTGTTCTTAGTAAATAGTTCTTCTTAGTAGATAGTTCTTAGTAGATAGTTCTTAGTAGATAGTTCTTAGTAGATAGTTCTTAGTAGATAGTTCTTAGTAGATAGTTGTTCTTAGTAAATAGTTGTTCTTAGTAAATAGTTCTTCTTAGTAGTTCTTAGTAGATAGTTCTTAGTAGATAGTTCTTAGTAGATAGTTGTTCTTAGTAAATAGTTCTTCTTAGTAGATAGTTCTTCTTAGTTCTTCTTAGTAGATAGTTCTTCTTAGTAGATAATTCTTCTTAGTGGATAGTTCATCTCAGTAGTTCTCAGATATTTCTTCTTCTAAGGAGACTTATGTATTTTTAGGCGAAAAAATCTGATACCGTGAGACCAAGGAGTCAACAAAGGGTGCAACAACAGGATTCCAGCGTCTCAGCGTGGCCATCCAGAGATGGAATGCCCGCTGCATTTTTCTCCTCACTTTGAACTTCAGAGGAACAAGAGATTCACTATCTCGTGAACGTTACTTTTCATTTTTGTGTATTCATACTTGTCCAAGCAATTATGAGCCTTATGCCGCATCCTGATTGGCTGAAGGTTTTGCTTTCTGATTGGCTAAAATTGATGACTGACTTGTGATGACTGTCTTGTGTGATGACTGTCTTGTGTGATGACTGTCTTGTGTGATGACTGTTGTGTGATGACTGTCTTGTGTGATGACTGTCTTGTGTGATGACTGTCTTGTGTGATGACTGTCTTGTGTGATGACTGTCTTGTGTGATGACTGTCTTGTGTGATGACTGTCTTGTGTGATGACTGTCTTGTGTGATGACTGTTGTGTGATGACTGTCTTGTGTGATGACTGTCTTGTGTGATGACTGTCTTGTGTGATGACTGTCGTGTGATGACTGTCGTGTGATGACTGTCTTGTGATGACTGTCATTAGCACCTGTGTCACCTTGCTTCCCCTGTTATTATTGCTGCCACCTTCGTTCTACCGTTAGCAACGATGTCAGGAGGAGGAGGAGGAGGGGTGGAGGAGGAAGGGGAAGATAAGTAGGAAGAAGGGTGACGTCACTAGACGGAGCCCCACAAGTGACGTCACTAGACGGAGCCCCACAAGTGACGTCACTAGACGGAGCCCCACAAGTGACGTCACTAGACGAAGTCCCACAGGTGACGTCACTAGACGGAGCCCCACAAGTGACGTCACTAGACGGAGCCCCACAAGTGACGTCGCTAGACGGAGCCCCACAAGTGACGTCACTAGACGGAGACCCACAAGTGACGTCGCTAGACGGAGCCCCACAAGTGACGTCGCTAGACGGAGCCCCACAAGCGACGTCACTAGACGAAGCCCCACAAGCGACGTCACTAGACGGAGCCCCACAAGCGACGTCATTAGACGGAGCCCCACAAGTGACGTCACTAGACGGAGCCCCACAAGCGACGTCACTAGACGGAGCCCCACAAGTGACGTCACTAGACGGAGCCCCACAAGTGACGTCACTAGACGGAGCCCCACAAGTGACGTCACTAGACGGAGCCCCACAAGTGACGTCACTAGACGGAGCCCCACAAGTGACGTCACTAGACGGAGCCCCACAAGTGACGTCACTAGACGGAGCCCCACAAGTGACGTCACTAGACGGAGCCCCACAAGTGACGTCACTAGACGGAGCCCCACAAGTGACGTCACTAGACGGAGCCCCACAAGCGACTTCACCAGACGGAGCCCCACAAGCGACGTCACCAGACGGAGCCCCACAAGTGACGTCACTAGACGGAGCCCCACAATTGACGTCACTAGACGGAGCCCCACAAGTGACGTCATTAGACGGAGCCCCACAAGTGACGTCACTAGACGGAGCCCCACAAGTGACGTCATTAGACGGAGCCCCACAAGTGACGTCACTAGACGGAGCCCCACAAGTGACGTCACCAGACGGAGCCCCACAAGTGACGTCACTAGACGGAGCCCCACAAGTGACGTCACTAGACGGAGCCCCACAAGCGACGTCACCAGACGGAGCCCCACAAGTGACGTCACTAGACGGAGCCCCACAAGTGACGTCATTAGACGGAGCCCCACAAGTGACGTCACTAAACGGAGCCCCACAAGTGACGTCATTAGACGGAGCCCCACAAGTGACGTCACTAGACGGAGCCCCACAAGTGACGTCACCAGACGGAGCCCCACAAGCGACGTCACTAGACGGAGCCCCACAAGTGACGTCACTAGACGGAGCCCCACAAGTGACGTCACCAGACGGAGCCCCACAAGCGACGTCACTAGACGGAGCCTCACAAGTGACGTCACTAGACTGAGCCTCACTCTTCAGGATTTCGCTCAGTTCTCTCTCCCATCCTCAACACGTGAACTTTTTTCTTCGAAAGGGTAAAAAGGTTTGAACTGGAGCACTACAGGTGTTTGTTTTTGGTGCCAATTTCCTGACTGGCTTTGTGTACACACCTGTTTGTGGTTGTAGGGGTCGAGTTAGAGCTCCTGACCCCCATCTCTTCATGGGATCCACTAGATCCACTCTCTCCCTGTTCCATGAGCTTTATCTTGTGTGTGTGTGTGTGTGTGTGTGTGTGTGTGTGTGTGTGTGTGTGTGTGTGTGTGTGTGTGTGTAAAATTTATCTCTTTATGCGAGTTTTTTAACCAGTTCAGAAATCTTCTCTTCCTCGGTAAATTAATCTAAGTTCTCTTTTCTACGTTCCATTTAATTTCACTCTACCTCAGCGGGATGTATTTTAAAGAGGCTGTTAAAGAATATAAATAAAAATTGTGGCTGGAACAAATCAGGAGGAGAGGTGACAGAGGTGATCCCATAGCCATACCGAAATTTTGACAAAATTACCATGAAAGGAGAAGGAAGTAACCCTTAACTGACCTTCTGAGAAAGGTCAGTGAAGAGTTGCTGCTCCCTGAGAGAAGGTCAGTGAAGAGTTGCTGCTCCCTGAGAGAAGGTCAGTGAAGAGTTGCTGCTCCCTGAGAGAAGGTCAGTGAAGAGTTGCTACTCTGAGAGAAGGTCAGTGAAGAGTTGCTACTCTCTGAGAGAAGGTCAGTGAAGAGTTGCTACTGAGAGAAGGTCAGTGAAGAGTTGCTACTCTCTGAGAGAAGGTCAGTGAAGAGTTGCTACTCTCCGAGAGAAGGTCAGTGAAGAGTTGCTACTCTCTGAGAGAAGGTCAGTGAAGAGTTGCTACTCTCCGAGAGAAGGTCAGTGAAGAGTTGCTACTCTCTGAGAGAAGGTCAGTGAAGAGTTGTTACTCTCTGAGAGGTCAGTGAAGAGTTGCTACTCCCTGAGAGGTCAGTGAAGAGTTGCTACTCTCCGAGAGAAGGTCAGTGAAGAGTTGCTACTCTCTGAGAGAAGGTCAGTGAAGAGTTGCTACTCCCTGAGGTCAGTGAAGAGTTACTACTCTCTGAAAGAAGGTCAGTGAAGAGTTGCTACTCTCTGAGAGGTCAGTGAAGAGTTGCTACTCTCTGAGAGGTCAGTGAAGAGTTGCTACTCTCTGAGAGGTCAGTGAAGAGTTGCTACTCCCTGAGAGGTCAGTGAAGAGTTGCTACTCCCTGAGAGGTCAGTGAAGAGTTGCTACTAACTGAGAGAAGGTCAGTGAAGAGTTGCTGCTCCCTGAGAGGTCAGTGAAGAGTTGCTACTCCCTGAGAGGTCAGTGAAGAGTTGCTACTCTCTGAGAGGTCAGTGAAGAGTTGCTACTCTCTGAGAGGTCAGTGAAGAGTTGCTACTCCCTGAGAGGTCAGTGAAGAGTTGCTACTCCCTGAGAGGTCAGTGAAGAGTTGCTACTCCCTGAGAGGTCAGTGAAGAGTTGCTACTAACTGAGAGAAGGTCAGTGAAGAGTTGCTGCTCCCTGAGAGGTCAGTGAAGAGTTGCTACTCCCTGAGAGGTCAGTGAAGAGTTGCTACTCCCTGAGAGGTCAGTGAAGAGTTGCTACTCCCTGAGAGGTCAGTGAAGAGTTGCTACTCCCTGAGAGGTCAGTGAAGAGTTGCTACTCCCTGAGAGGTCAGTGAAGAGTTGCTACTCCCTGAGAGAAGGTCAGTGAAGAGTTGCTGCTCCCTGAGAGAAGGTCAGTGAAGAGTTGCTGCTCCCTGAGAGAAGGTCAGTGAAGAGTTGCTACTCCCTGAGAGAAGGTCAGTGAAGAGTTGCTGCTCCCTGAGAGAAGGTCAGTGAAGAGTTGCTGCTCCCTGAGAGAAGGTCAGTGAAGAGTTACATCATCTCCCTACACCTACTGACGTCTTTCTTGACCTTATTCACCTCTGTGTGGACACTTAAATGAGAATCTTAAAGAAGTATTTCACTCTGAGGACAGTGGCGGAGGGTGATTGTGGTGGTGGTGATTGTGATGCAGTGGATGTGATGATTGTGATGGGGGAGGGGGACGGGGGTAGCGGTGGGGGTGATGGAGAGGTCGTTAGTGTCACCAACACACCACAAACACTGAGACAGACAACCTTATTGGCCTCAAGGGAGGGGGACGGAGTGTTGACAGGAAGGTGGGGGAGGAGGAGGAGGGGCAGGAGGAGGGGAGGGACAGGAGGAGGGGGAGGGGCAGGAGGAGGAGGATGGGCAGGAGGAGGAGGAGGAGCAGGAGGAGGAGGAGGAGGAGGAGGAGGAGGAGTAGGAGGAGGATGATGGGCAGGAGGGGGAGGAGGGGCAGGAGGAGGAGGGGCAGGAGGAGGAGGAGGAGGGGGAAGGAGGGCCGGAGGAGGAGGAGGGGGAAGGAGGGCAGGAGGAGGAGGAGGAGGAGGAGGGGGAGGAGGAGGGGCAGGAGGAGGAGGAGGAGGGGGAGGAGGAGGGGCAGGAGGAGGAGGAGGAGGAGGGGCAGGAGGAGGCGGAGGAGGGGGAGGAGGAGGGGCAGGAGGAGGCGGAGGAGGGGGCGGAGGAGGGGGAGGAGGAGGGGCAGGAGGAGGAGGAGGAGGGACAGGAGGAGGGGAAGAATGAGAAAAAAATAGAAAGGCAAGGAAGAGGAGGAGGATAATGGCAGAAAAAAAATATTAGGATATTTTGTTGAGAAGGAGAAACGTGCTGTGCGAAACAGCGCAGAAGAAAAGCACGATAATCAATAATATAACAATCGCCACTAGATATTTTACCTGGCAAAACGCAGAGCGTTATTAAGCCACGACTCGGTAAAACTCTACACTGGGCGAAACATCGTCAGGTAAAGATTTATCTTACATACTCCCTCTTAAAATAGGAGAGAGAGAGAGAGAGAGAGAGAGAGAGAGAGAGAGAGAGAGAGAGAGAGAGAGAGAGAGAGAGAGAGAGAGAGAGACTGTCAGTCTTCCTTCCTTCCCTCCCTCCCTCCCTCCATCCTTCCCTCCCTCCCTCCCTCCCTCCATCCTTCCCTCTCTCCCTCCATCCTTCCCTCCCTCCCTCCATCCTTCCCTCCCTCCATCCTTCCCTCCCTCCCTCCCTCCATCCTTCCCTCCCTCCCTCCATCCTTCCCTCCCTCCCTCCAGCAACATGAGTCATCCACCATAGTGGAAACGGTTACTGATACAAGTGTTGTGAGAGATGAAGTGAGGGTCTGGTGTGGCACTGGTGCCAGCGATAACACCTCACAGTGCCACTTCTTGACACTCGCAGTGCCACCTCTTGACACTCACAGTGCCACCTCTAGACAGTGCGACCTCTAGACGGTGCGACCTCTAGACGGTGCGACCTCTAGACAGTGCCACCTCTAGACAGTGCCACCTCTAGACAGTGCCGCCTCTTGACACAGCACCACTTCTTGACACCCCTCCTCCTCCTGACACACCTCTGCATTCTGGCACCTTTCTTGGCATAGTCTTGGCACTGTTTCTTACCCTCACTGCTGCAGTGCTGTTCTGTGTAGGGATTCTTACAGTGTCTCATCCCATGGGAGAGCTGTGTGTCTGCTAAACAAGCAGAGGTATCAACAGCAGCAGAAGCAGTGGCACCGCTGCCACCAAAAGCAGCAGATCAGCAACAGCAGAGACAGCAGAAGCCTCAGAAACAACAGAAGCAGCAGCAGTACCACCACCAACAGCAGAGGCAGCAACAGCACCAGTACCACCACCAACAGCAGCACCAGTAGCACCACCAACAGCAGCAGCAGCACCACCAACAGCAGCACCAGTAGCACCACCAACAGCAGCACCAGTAGCACCACCAACAGCAGCAGCAGCAGACGAGGGAGGTGACAGGCTGCAGCTATTAACGACCCACTAAACATACTGAGAGACCCGTTGCCCTCTCAGGTTTATGGCACGGTGTGGCACACCTATCATCCACACCATAGCAAGGTGTGGCACACCCATCAACCACACCATGGCAAGGTGTGGCACACCCACCAACCACACCATGGCAAGGTGTGGCACACCCACCAACCACACCATGGCAAGGTGTGGCACACCCATCAACCACACCATGGCAAGGTGTGGCACACCCATCAACCACACCATGGCAAGGTGTGGCACACCCACCAACCACACCAATGCAAGGTGTGGCACACCCACCAACCACACCATGGCAAGGTGTGGCACACCCACCAACCACACCATGGCAAGGTGTGGCACACTCACCAACCACACCAATACAAGGTGTGACACACCCACCAACCACACCAATGCAAGGTGTGACACACCCACCAACCACACCAATGCAAGGTGTGACACCCACCAACCACACCATGGCAAGGTGTGGCACACCCACCAACCACACCATGGCAAGGTGTGGCACACCCACCAACCACACCATGGCAAGGTGTGGCACACCCACCAACCACACCATGGCAAGGTGTGGCACACCCACCAACCACACCATGGCAAGGTGTGGCACACCCACCAACCACACCATGGCAAGGTGTGGCACACCCACCAACCACACCATGGCAAGGTGTGGCACACCCACCAACCACACCATGGCAAGGTGTGGCACACCCATCAACCACACCATGGCAAGGTGTGGCACACCCATCAACCACACCATGGCAAGGTGTGGCACACCCACCAACCACACCATGGCAAGGTGTGGCACACCCATCAACCACACCATGGCAAGGTGTGGCACACCCATCAACCACACCATGGCAAGGTGTGGCACACCCACCAACCACACCATGGCAAGGTGTGGCACACCCACCAACCACACCATGGCAAGGTGTGGCACACCCACCAACCACACCATGGCATTGCGTGGTTGAAAATATTTAATATCAGACGATAACTTTCGGAAGGTGTCCTGACACTGATGAGACACGGGGTAACGCCTGGATATCGTTATTGATGAGACGTTTCGCTCACCAGTTTTCTTTTTTGTTCAGTCCAATGAAGAGGATAAATATACTGGAGACAGTGGAAGTGGAGAGGTCATTTTGAGGAGATCAGTCCCTCAGCCTTGATGTAAGGGGATCAGTCCCTCAGCCTTGATACAAGGGGATCAGTCCCTCAGCCTTGATACAAGGGGGTCAGTCCCTCAGCCTTGATACAAGGGGATCAGTCCCTCAGCCTTGATACAAGGGGATCAGTCCCTCAGCCTTGATACAAGGGGGTCAGTCCCTCAGCCTTGATACAAGGGGGTCAGTCCCTCAGCCTTGATACAAGGGGGTCAGTCCCTCAGCCTTGATACAAGGGGGTCAGTCCCTCAGCCTTGATACAAGGGGGTCAGTCCCTCAGCCTTGATACAAGGGGATCAGTCCCTCAGCCTTGATACAAGGGGATCAGTCCCTCAGCCTTGATACAAGGGGGTCAGTCCCTCAGCCTTGATACAAGGGGATCAGTCCCTCAGCCTTGATACAAGGGGATCAGTCCCTCAGCCTTGATACAAGGGGGTCAGTCCCTCAGCCTTGATACAAGGGGGGATCAGTCCCTCAGCCTTGATACAAGGGGATCAGTCCCTCAGCCTTGATACAAGGGGATCAGTCCCTCAGCCTTGATACAAGGGGGTCAGTCCCTCAGCCTTGATACAAGGGGGTCAGTCCCTCAGCCTTGATACAAGGGGGTCAGTCCCTCAGCCTTGATACAAGGGGGTCAGTCCCTCAGCCTTGATACAAGGGGATCAGTCCCTCAGCCTTGATACAAGGGGATCAGTCCCTCAGCCTTGATACAAGGGGATCAGTCCCTCAGCCTTGATACAAGGGGATCAGTCCCTCAGCCTTGATACAAGGGGATCAGTCCCTCAGCCTTGATACAAGGGGATCAGTCCCTCAGCCTTGATACAAGGGGATCAGTCCCTCAGCCATGATACAAGGGGATCAGTCCCTCGGCCTTGATACAAGGAGATCAGTCCCTCAGCCTTGATACAAGGGGATCAGTCTCTCAGCCTTGATATAAGGGGATCAGTCCCTCAGCCTTGACATAAGGACATCAGTCCCTCAGCCTTGACATAAGGACATCAGTCCCTCAGCCTTGACATAAGGGCATCGGTCCCTCAGCCTTGACATAAGGACATCAGTCCCTCAGCCTTGACATAAGGGTATCAATCCCTTAGCCTTGACATAAGGACAGCAGTCCCTCAGCCTTGACATAAGGGCATTAGTCCCTCAGCCTTGACATAAGGGCGTCAGTCCCTCAGCCTTGACATAAGGGCGTCAGTCCCTCAGCCTTGATATAAGGGCATCAGTCCCTCAGCCTTGATATAAGGGCATCGGTCCCTCAGCCTTGATATAAGGGCATCAGTCCCTCAGCCTTGATATAAGGGCATCGGTCCCTCAGCCTTGATATAAGGGTATCAGTCCCTCAGTCTTGATATAAGGGCATCAGTCCCTCAGCCTTGATATAAAGGGATCAGTCCCTCAGCCTTGATATAAGGGCATCAGTCCCTCAGCCTTGATATAGGGGGATCAGTCCCTCAGCCTTGATATAAGGGGATCAGTCCATCAGCCTTGATATAAGGGGATCAGTCCCTCAGCCTTGATATAAGGGGATCAGTCCCTCAGCCTTGATATAAAGGGATCAGTCCCTCAGCCTTGATATAAAGGGATCAGTCCCTCAGCCTTGATATAAGAGGATCAGTCCCTCAGCCTTGATATAAGGGGATCAGTCCCTCAGCCTTGATATAAGGGGATCAGTCCCTCAGCCTTGATATAAGGGGATCAGTCCCTCAGCCTTGATATAAGGGGATCAGTCCCTCAGCCTTGATATAAGGGGATCAGTCCCTCAGCCTTGATATAAGGGGATCAGTCCCTCAGCCTTGATATAAGGGGATCAGTCCCTCAGTCTTGATATAAGGGGATCAGTCCCTCAGCCTTGATATAAGGGGATCAACTTCTTGAGCCCTTTACTCGGACCTAGTCTTAATCTGTAAGGGTTAAGAGGATTTCGGACAGACTCCTTAATCTCGGTAGGACGGAATGATGAAACTATTGGTTACTGGGACTAGACGCTGGGGGACCGACTGGAAAAGACTGGAAGCTGGGGGTTTGACTGGAAAGGACCTGGATACTGGAGGACCGACTCCTTAATCTAGGAAGGACCAAACGCTGGGGAACCGACTCCTGGATGTTATCGGACGATTTCGGACCGAATCCTCATTCTCGGTAGGACTGGACTTCATCAGGTAACTTTCCAGAGAGATAACATCCGTAGCCCAGAAATCTTCTTCCCCGTAGACGCAGGGACGGACGTACGAACCGGACCTGAGATTTATCAACCGGTACACAACAGGTTTCAACAGCAGAGACACTGGGACACTCCAAAATCAGTGGGCTTATCAGAGCGTATCATCCAGAGGGTAAAATATGCCACGTACAGGACAGCATTTTAACATGGCGATTCTACAGAAATGCAGGTGGGTGGCAGGGTGAGGCAGGGTGCTGGAGGAATGAAGAGAGGTGGGTTAGGATGTGGGTTAATCGGGTGGGATGCTAAGGCTTTCAAGTGGGCAGGTAAGGGCAGGTGTAGGCAGGTAACTGAAGATAACTAGAATGATGCTGATAACTAGAGAGGTCGTTGTCTGAGAGACGACACAGGCAACGACTCAAGTCAGCCAAAAAGTCTCGGGACTTGTATTCTTGTACCGGAAGCAGAGGATAGGACTGGCGGGTGTGCGGTTTACCCGACAGTCCCGACGAGGGAATGTTCACGTAAACCGGTTCATCTAACCTCTCACTAGCATTGCCAGCCTGCTGAAGATAGCTTCACCGTGGAGCCGAAATACCACTCCTTGAAAAATGGTATAGCGAGAAGATGTGGCGAAAGACGCCATGTACAGTGGCTTCCTCATCATTACTAATACTACTACTACTACTACTACTACTACTACTACTACTACTACTACTACTACTACTACTACTACTACCACCACCACCCTGGTGGCTTACCGCCTGACTCGGTTATCTCTGCATCAGGACTGAAGAAATCACTCTTGGCGAAACGTTTCCTGTAATAAATGTCTTGAACTCTACCTAAGAGTCTTTTCCACAACTCTCTTCTTAACCTGAGACTTAAAACCTAGCAACAAAATAACATTCAGCCTGACTGATCAAGACGTGAGCAGAGAGAAACCTGGTCTAGGACCAGAGATGATCACCGCTGCTACATCAAGATTACACTGACCTCAAAAGACCAATTACATTTAACTTTCCGTCTCTTTGTTACGTTTTAGTGGCTCTGGGGGATAATCTCACCCCCAGGGCCCTGGTCTGGGACCAGTCTAAAGCATAATTGTCGGAGTTCTCGTCATAACCAGGTTTTTCTGCATGGGAGAATCCCTCGAATTAAGACGCAAACAGTATTTAAATCCCGCACCCAAACATTAATTACGCTATAAAACAAATTTTAACGTAACTCTTTTGGTTACGACCACTGCGTAAATTAGGATATTGTATCTCTCTGCCGCCCTCACGGGGGTACAGTCACCATCTTGCTCTCTCACGGGGGTACAGTCACCATCTTGCGCTCTCACGGGGGTACACTCACCATCTTTCTCTCTCACGGGGGTACAGTCACCATCTTGCTCTCTCACGGGGGTACAGTCACCATCTTGCGCTCTCACGGAGGTACAGTCACCATCTTGCGCTCTCACGGGGGTACAGTCACCATCTTGCGCTCTCACGGGGGTACAGTCACCATCTTGCGCTCTCACGGAGGTACAGTCACCATCTTGCTCTCTCACGGAGGTACAGTCACCATCTTGCGCGTTCACGGGGGTACAGTCACCATCTTGCGCTCTCACGGGGGTACAGTCACCATCTTGCGCTCTCACAGGGGTACAGTCACCATCTTGCGCTCTCACAGGGGTACAGTCACCATCTTGCGCTCTCACGGAGGTACAGTCACCATCTTGCGCTCTCACGGGGGTACAGTCACCATCTTGCGCTCTCACGGGGGTACAGTCACCATCTTGCGCTCTCACGGAGGTACAGTCACCATCTTGCGCTCTCACGGGGGTACAGTCACCGTCTTGCGCTCTCACGGGGGTACAGTCACCATCTTGCGCTCTCACAGGGGTACAGTCACCATCTTGCGCTCTCACGGAGGTACAATCACCATCTTGCGCTCTCACGGAGGTACAATCACCATCTTGCGCTCTCACGGAGGTACAGTCTTGCGCTCTCACGGAGGTAGAGTCACCATCTTGCGCTCTCACGGAGGTACAGTCACCATCTTGCGCTCTCACGGAGGTACAGTCAACATCTTGCGCTCTCACGGAGGTACAGTCAACATCTTGCGCTCTCACGGAGGTACAGTCACTATCTTGCGCTCTCACGGGGGTACAGTCAACATCTTGCGCTCTCACGGAGGTACAGTCACCATCTTGCGCTCTCACGGAGGTACAGTCACCATCTTGAGCTCTCACGGGGGTACAGTCAACTTCTTGCGCTCTCACGGAGGTACAGTCAACATCTTGCGCTCTCACGGAGGTACAGCCACCATCTTGCGCTCTCACGGAGGTACAGTCACCATCTTGCGCTCTCACGGGGGTACAGTCAACATCTTGCGCTCTCACGGGGGTACAGTCACCATCTTGCGCTCTCACGGAGGTACAGTCACCATCTTGCGCTCTCACGGAGGTACAGTCACCATCTTGCGCTCTCACGGGGGTACAGTCACCATCTTGCGCTCTCACGGAGGTACAGTCACCATCTTGCGCTCTCACGGAGGTACAGTCACCATCTTGCGCTCTCACGGGGGTACAGTCACCATCTTGCGCTCTCACGGAGGTACAGTCACCATCTTGCGCTCTCACGGAGGTACAGTCACCATCTTGCGCTCTCACGGGGGTACAGTCACCATCTTGCGCTCTCACGGAGGTACAGTCACCATCTTGCGCTCTCACGGAGGTACAGTCACCATCTTGCGCTCTCACGGGGGTACAGTCACCATCTTGCGCTCTCACGGGGGTACAATCACTGTACCTTACTCTCACGGGGGTACAGTCATTGTATTTATAGGAAAAAAAATACATATTCTGATGCACAATCTCGAGATGTATATATACGCTGTCTCCTAATTCCCCTTGGAGCAGGTGAAGTTGTAATTCCCCTTGGAGCAGGTGAAGTTGTAATTCCTCTTGGAGCAGGTGGAGTTGTAATTCCTCTTGGAGCAGGTGGAGTTGTAATTCCCCTTGGAGCAGGTGGAGTTGTAATTCCTCTTGGAGCAGGTGGAGTTGTAGTTCCTCTTGGAGCAGGTGGAGTTGTAATTCCCCTTGGAGCAGGTGGAGTTGTAATTCCTCTTGGAGCAGGTGGAGTTGTAGTTCCTCTTGGAGCAGGTGGAGTTGTAATTCCCCTTGGAGCAGGTGGAGTTGTAATTCCTCTTGGAGCAGGTGGAGTTGTAGTTCCTCTTGGAGCAGGTGGAGTTGTAGTTCCCCTTGGAGCAGGTGGAGTTGTAATTCCCCTTGGAGCAGGTGGAGTTGTAATTCCTCTTGGAGCAGGTGGAGTTGTAGTTCCTCTTGGAGCAGGTGGAGTTGTAGTTCCTCTTGGAGCAGGTGGAGTTGTAATTCCCCTTGGAGCAGGTGGAGTTGTAATTCCTCTTGGAGCAGGTGGAGTTGTAATTCCCCTTGGAGCAGGTGGAGTTGTAATTCTCCTTGGAGCAGGTGGAGTTGTAATTCCCCTTGGAGCAGGTGGAGTTGTAATTCCCCTTGGAGCAGGTGGAGTTGTAATTCCTCTTGGAGCAGGTGGAGTTGTAATTCCTCTTGGAGCAGGTGGAGTTGTAATTCCCCTTGGAGCAGGTGGAGTTGTAATTCCCCTTGGAGCAGGTGGAGTTGTAATTCCCCTTGGAGCAGGTGGAGTTGTAATTCCCCTTGGAGCAGGTGGAGTTGTAATTCCCCTTGGAGCAGGTGGAGTTGTAATTCCCCTTGGAGCAGGTGGAGTTGTAATTCCCCTTGGAGCAGGTGGAGTTGTAATTCCCCTTGGAGCAGGTGGAGTTGTAATTCTCCTTGGAGCAGGTGGAGTTGTAATTCCCCTTGGAGCAGGTGGAGTTGTAATTCCCCTTGGAGCAGGTGGAGTTGTAATTCTCCTTGGAGCAGGTGGAGTTGTAATTCCCCTTGGAGCAGGTGGAGTTGTAATTCCCCTTGGAGCAGGTGGAGTTGTAATTCCTCTTGGAGCAGGTGGAGTTGTAATTCCCCTTGGAGCAGGTGAAGTTGTAATTCCCCTTGGAGCAGGTGGAGTTGTAATTCCCCTTGGAGCAGGTGGAGTTGTAATTCCTCTTGGAGCAGGTGGAGTTGTAATTCCCCTTGGAGCAGGTGGAGTTGTAATTCCCCTTGGAGCAGGTGGAGTTGTAATTCCCCTTGGAGCAGGTGGAGTTGTAATTCCCCTTGGAGCAGGTGGAGTTGTAATTCCTCTTGGAGCAGGTGGAGTTGTAATTCCCCTTGGAGCAGGTGGAGTTGTAATTCCCCTTGGAGCAGGTGGAGTTGTAATTCCCCTTGGAGCAGGTGGAGTTGTAATTCCCCTTGGAGCAGGTGGAGTTGTAATTCCCCTTGGAGCAGGTGAAGTTGTAATTCCCCTTGGAGCAGGTGGAGTTGTAATTCCTCTTGGAGCAGGTGGAGTTGTAATTCCCCTTGGAGCAGGTGGAGTTGTAATTCCCCTTGGAGCAGGTGGAGTTGTAATTCCCCTTGGAGCAGGTGGAGTTGTAATTCCCCTTGGAGCAGGTGAAGTTGTAATTCCCCTTGGAGCAGGTGGAGTTGTAATTCCTCTTGGAGTAGGTGGAGTTGTAATTCCCCTTGGAGCAGGTGGAGTTGTAATTCCCCTTGGAGCAGGTGAAGTTGTAATTCCCCTTGGAGCAGGTGGAGTTGTAATTCCCCTTGGAGCAGGTGGAGTTGTAATTCCTCTTGGAGCAGGTGGAGTTGTAATTCCCCTTGGAGCAGGTGGAGTTGTAATTCCTCTTGGAGCAGGTGGAGTTGTAATTCCCCTTGGAGCAGGTGGAGTTGTAATTCCTCTTTGGAGCAGGTGGAGTTGTAATTCCCCTTGGAGCAGGTGGAGTTGTAATTCCCCTTGGAGCAGGTGGAGTTGTAATTCCTCTTGGAGCAGGTGGAGTTGTAATTCCTCTTGGAGCAGGTGGAGTTGTAATTCCCCTTGGAGCAGGTGGAGTTGTAATTCCTCTTGGAGCAGGTGGAGTTGTAATTCCCCTTGGAGCAGGTGGAGTTGTAATTCCTCTTGGAGCAGGTGGAGTTGTAATTCCCCTTGGAGCAGGTGGAGTTGTAATTCCCCTTGGAGCAGGAGTTGTAATTCCTCTTGGAGCAGGTGGAGTTGTAATTCCCCTTGGAGCAGGTGGAGTTGTAATTCCTCTTGGAGCAGGTGGAGTTGTAATTCCCCTTGGAGCACGTGGAGTTGTAATTCCTCTTGGAGCAGGTGGAGTTGTAATTCCCCTTGGAGCAGGTGGAGTTGTAATTCCCCTTGGAGCAGGTGGAGTTGTAATTCCCCTTGGAGCAGGTGGAGTTGTAATTCCCCTTGGAGCAGGTGGAGTTGTAATTCCTCTTGGAGCAGGTGGAGTTGTAATTTCCCTTGGAGCAGGTGGAGTTGTAATTCCTCTTGGAGCAGGTGGAGTTGTAATTCCCCTTGGAGCAGGTGGAGTTGTAATTCCTCTTGGAGCAGGTGGAGTTGTAATTCCCCTTGGAGCAGGTGGAGTTGTAATTCCCCTTGGAGCAGGTGGAGTTGTAATTCCCCTTGGAGCAGGTGGAGTTGTAATTCCCCTTGGAGCAGGTGGAGTTGTAATTCCCCTTGGAGCAGGTGGAGTTGTAATTCCCCTTGGAGCAGGTGGAGTTGTAATTCCCCTTGGAGCAGGTGGAGTTGTAATTCCCCTTGGAGCAGGTGGAGTTGTAATCCCCCTTGGAGCAGGCGGAGTTGTAATCCCCCTTGGAGCAGGCGGAGTTGTAATCCCCCTTGGAGCAGGCGGAGTTGCAGTTCCCCTTGGAGCAGGCGGAGTTGCAGTTCCCCTTGGAGCAGGCGGAGTTGCAGTTCCCCTTGGAGCAGGCGGAGTTGCAGTTCCCCTTGGAGCAGGCGGAGTTGCAGTTCCCCTTGGAGCAGGCGGAGTTGCAGTTCCCCTTGGAGCAGGCGGAGTTGCAGTTCCCCTTGGAGCAGGCGGAGTTGCAGTTCCCCTTGGAGCAGGCGGAGTTGCAGTTCCCCTTGGTGCAGGCGGAGTTGCAGTTCCCCTTGGAGCAGGCGGAGTTGCAGTTCCCCTTGGAGCAGGCGGAGTTGCAGTTCCCCTTGGAGCAGGCGGAGTTGCAGTTCCCCTTGGAGCAGGCGGAGTTGCAGTTCCCCTTGGAGCAGGCGGAGTTGCAGTTCCCCTTGGAGCAGGCGGAGTTGCAGTTCCCCTTGGAGCAGGCGGAGTTGTAATTCCCCTTGGAGCAGGCGGAGTTGTAATTCCCCTTGGAGCAGGCGGAGTTGTAATTCCCCTTGGAGCAGGCGGAGTTGCAATTCCCCTTGGAGCAGGTGGAGTTGAAATTCCCCTTGGAGCAGGTGGAGTTGTAATTCCCCTTGGAGCAGGTGGAGTTGAAATTCTCCTTGGAGCAGGTGGAGTTGAAATTCCCCTTGGAGCAGGTGGAGTTGTAATTCCCCTTGGAGCAGGCGGAGTTGCAATTCCCCTTGGAGCAGGTGGAGTTGAAATTCCCCTTGGAGCAGGTGGAGTTGAAATTCCCCTTGGAGCAGGTGGAGTCGTAATTCCCCTTGGAGCAGGTGGAGTTGAAATTCCCCTTGGAGCAGGTGGAGTTGTAATTCCCCTTGGAGCAGGTGGAGTTGTAATTCCGCTTGAAACAGGTGGAGTTGTAATTCCTTTTAGAGCAGGTGGAGTTGTAATTCCCTTTGGAGCAGGTGGAGTTGTAATTCTCCTTGGAGCAGGTGGAGTTGTAATTCCCCTTGGAGCAGGTGGAGTTGTAATTCCCCTTGGAGCAGGTGGAGTTGTAATTCTCCTTGGAGCAGGTGGAGTTGTAATTCCGCTTGAAACAGGTGGAGTTGTAATTCCCCTTGGAGCAGGTGGAGTTACCCAGTTTCTCTTGTGATAATACAAAAAAAGAAAATTCCTTGATCTAATCAGGGCTGCAGAGAGGCAAAGAAGAAAAGTTTAAGAACGAAGGGATAAAAACAAGAAAAAGTGAATTAAAGACGAGAACAGAGAACTGAGCAGATTATCTTGAAATGAATATGCAAGAGAAGGGAGAGAGACTGAACGACAGTTTGAAATTAACAATCATGTCTCAAGTCAACTAAAATTACATCAGAGACACATCAGAGGAAAGAGGATAATAAGGGTCCAGGTACAAGTCTTTGACCACCTCAAAACTACGTCTTCAAGGGTGATGCACTGACGAGTACATAATTCTGTACTCGACTGAAGAAACCTAATGTGTAGGCGAAACATTTCGGAATAAAGATACCTGACTGTTGTACATGTGTCTTATTTATCAACCTGTCGGTATTGTATATCACTAAGATTTACTTCGACCTGAAGAAGAAGAGCTCATGAGAAATGACAAGTCTGTGAAGTATTGAACTCTTTAAAAGAGGGTTTTCTGAGTGTAAACAAGGGCAGTGCCAGAGAGGCTAGGGGACAAGGTGCACCAGTAGGCACTCGATGACATCCACACGACAGGGAAAGAGGTAAAGACACTTTTGATGGGTAGGGAGACAAAAAACACAGACGGACCTGACAAGATGAGAGTGGATTCTGCGAGAGGAAGCAAAACTCTCTCCGTATCTCTAGCTAAGAACTACAAGTCAATGGATATGAGACAGTTGTCACAGACCAGTAAAACAGTGAATGTAATCACTATATTTAAGAAAGGAGACAGGCAGGAAGCGTTGAACTACGGACCAATTTCACTGATTTACATACCAACTGAGGTAATAAAGACAATTAGACCATTTACAGAGAAGTGTTTTTTTAATAACCAGCACGGGTTCAGTGATGGCAAATCTTGTCTCGTTGTCTTGTGTTTCTACAAGAGTAACAGTTGTGCGAAAGGACAGAGAGGGATGGCTGAATCAAATTTTCTTAAGACTGCAAGAAGACATTTGATACTATACCCCACAAGAAGAGGAGCCAAAAGCATGAAGCTCAAACAGGAATAAAACGGAATGTACTCTGGTGGGTCAAACAGTACCCTAGGAGAAAGGAAGCAGAGTGCCAGGGAAGGGACGTTAGAATGAGGAAGCGTGACAGGCGAGGTTCTGAAAAAAAACCCACTGTGTGGGCGAAACGTTGTCAGGATCACATTATACTGCATATGTTTATATTTCCATTGTGTCGGTATTTTATACCATTTATTTCCATCGAGGTTCTGCAAGGATCGGTATTGGGACCAATGTTGTTTCTGGGTTGCATTGAAAGTGGGCTGGGCAAATACTTTTGTTAGTGGGTTTGGATTTGAGAAGCACCTGCCTAGTATGGGCCAATAGACCTGCTGCAGTGTTCCTCTTTTCTAATATTTTTATTCCAGATGGAACCAATTCAGATGTTGCAGATAATGCCAAACGAATGGGGATAATAAAAGCAGGTGAGGACCAGGAGAGGCTGCAAAAAGATCTAGACAAACCAAAAGATTGATCAGTGGCTGCTTGAATTCATGCCCCAGTAAATACAAGGTAATGAAGAATGGGGAATGAGTAAGAAGACCGGAAGAAGGGTACAGATTCATGAACCAGAGGTGCAGTCCTCACTCAAAGCACCAGTAACACCAGCTGAATAACCTTTAAAGCCAATACTCGTCCGGCAACTCTATAAAAGTAGCTTTCAGGAATGTTGACAAAGAATAATTCCGAAAGGCCTAAGTTGGAGTACGCAGCACCAGCATGGAACCCGCACCTGAAAATGCATGTTAAGAAACCGGAGAAATTGCTGAGGAGCACGAGCTATGATGAGACGCTAATTCAGTTGAATCTAACAAGTCTTTAGGACAGAAGGGCCAGGGGAGACACGATAACAATATACAAAATATTTAAGAAAATTGGTAAGGAAGATATTGACAGGTTGTTTGGAAGGGAGGAACAAGTACCTGCGGAGAAATGAGCCACAGGAAGTCAGGAAGCATTTTTTTTCAGCAGGGAAGTGGAATGATCTCAGTGAGGAAGTGGAGACGGGTTGCACACAGTTTTAAGAATAGGTACGATAGGATCCACGAGGCTAGGAGAAAGTGAATCTGGCAGGGGACCAGTTGAGAGACGGGGCCAGAAGCCGAGACTCAGCCACAGCAACCATAGACAGGTGAATACACACAACACACAGTTACCGCCCTCTCAATTATTATATTACTTGTCTTCCCCTCCCTCTTTAACACTCCCCCTTCCCCTCCCTTCTCTCAACTCTGCCCCCTTCCCCTTCCAGACTATTAACCCCTACCAACCCCTATTCCTTACGTATGCTCAACCCTCTTCCCTCCCCAATATCCCCCCACCCCCACCTACTCCCTCGCCCACACGACACACCTCCCCCCTCCCCCTCCCCTCACCTCGCCCATTACCGTATGTAGCAATTTAGACTTAACACCCAATGACTGGACTGACAGCAGGCACAGCTGACTGTCAGCAGGCAACAGCTGACTGTCAGCAGGCAACAGCTGACTGTCAGCAGGCAACAGCTGATTGTCAGCAGGCAACAGCTGACTGCCAAGAGGCAACAGCTGACTGTCATCTCCCCCCCCCCAATATCCCCGCTTACCCGGACACTCACTCTGCTGATCCGGGCACCCGCTCATCCGAAGCCTCGCTCATCCGGACACCATCTCAAAGAAACAACTGAGAATCAAAGAAACGACTAAGGAAAGACTTTCTAAATTCTTTATTGCTTAGAAAATATATTTTGTTTGCAAGGTATGAAGCTGCGTGAATAATGAATGACAGGAGAGAGAGAAGGAGGAACAGGAGTGGGAGTAATGCTAGAAGGAACAGGACGAGGACTCGTACCCATGATCGCCACGCCTTGGCTGGGCTGAGACGTCAGAATCTCACACACACACACACACACACACACACACACACACACACACACACACACACACACACACACACAGTCTGCATGCCAACGAACACTCAAGTACGTCAATGAGACAGCCCAGAATAACGTGTAAGAAGTTCCTCCCTGCCTCCTGTTTAATTACTCCCTGCCTATTTCCTCTCTGCCTACTGTCCAATTACTCCCTGCCTACTGTCTAATTACTCCCTGCCTTCTATCCAATTACTCCCTGCCACCTTCCTTCCTTCACTCCATCCTTCTCTCCCTTCCTCCTTCCCTCCATTCCTCCCTCCCTCCCCCCCCCCCTCCTGCTAGCAGGAAGGATCATCTC
This sequence comes from Cherax quadricarinatus, assembly GCF_038502225.1. Taxonomy (NCBI): domain Eukaryota; kingdom Metazoa; phylum Arthropoda; class Malacostraca; order Decapoda; family Parastacidae; genus Cherax; species Cherax quadricarinatus. The sequence goes on from NC_091354.1 coordinate 4,713,162, forward strand.
CTGGCACCCAGATGTCAGCATCAGTGTAACATCACGCCACAGTGCTGATGCTTCCCACAGGTTACATTTTATTACCACCGGGCCACTCCCAGGAGAGAAAGGGGGGGGGAGGGGGAAGAGGCTGGCGCAGTAGTAGTAGTAGTAGTAGTAGTAGTAATAGTAGTAGTAGTAGTAGTAGTAGTAATAGTAATAGTAGTAGTAGTAGTAGTAGTAGTAGTGGTGGTGGTGGTGGTGATTACATTAGCATAAACAACACAAACGGTAGTTGTTCTTGCATCTTCACCATCAACAGGAGCAACAGTAATAACAGTGACTGGAAATGAAGAGGGAGGGACGAGGGGAGGGAGGGGAGGGAGGGGAGGGGGAGAAAGGAAAGAGGACGTGAAGAGAACGATGTAAAAAAAAAGAATAAGGTGTAAGCGTACAGGCAGTAGTAACAGTAGTAGTAACAGTAGTAATATAAACAGCAACAGTAGCTACTGAACAAACGGAAAAAATAAGTAGTAGTCATAAGAAACAGTAACTGTAGTAACAAGAGTAGAAGTAGCGTTAACAGGAGTAGCTTTAATATCAACAACAGTAGAGGCAACGGTAGTGAAAACAGAGGCAACCTGAACGGGAACAAGAGGAGCAGTATATAACAGCAGCTAAGCACATTGCCAGTAGCAAACAGTAGCAACAGGGGGAAAGGAATTTGGGGGGAAGCGACGCAACGCACAACAGTAGCACCAACTACGTTGTGCACTCAGCTCACACAATGAGTGTCAGTGGTTCGATCCCCGGTACGGGTGGAAACATTAGGACGTGTTCCCTTAAGACACCTGCTGTCCCTGTTCACCTAGCAGTAAGTAGGTACCTGGGTGTTAGCTAACAACTGGTGTGGGTCGCATCCAGGAGACAAAATTAACCTAATTTGCCCGAAATGCTCTGCATAACAAGGGACTTTCTATATATGATGTCACTGATGTTAACTATGGTATGTATAAGTTGTATCATGTACCTGTAAAAAGATTATTATTATTATTATTATTATTATTATTATTATTATTATTATTAACCCACCACAGCGTTGCCACCCCCCCCTTATATCCGTCTTCCAGACACCTAGTCCCAGCGTTAATTTCTCAACGTTCTAAGGAATAATAATCAACATATCAGCATCAAAACACACACACACACACACACACACACACACACACACACACACACACATTCAACTTACATATTCAACTTACATTTTAGTTTTAAATTCTCTTCAATCTTCTGGCGGATGACAAATTCTTACCTGAAATAAGAAAGATGTATGTTAGAAATTAATATATTACAATGTATGCATTATGCCAGTATACAAGTATATACACCGAGAAGAACATTTACATATATACTAAGGTACATAAAGAGAACGATCGCGGTCAGCAGGATTCCAACCTACGTTTGGAAGAAGGCACTGTTACCTATGTGATGCCTTAGACCACTCAGCCATAGATGCCTCAAAACGCTAGGCAGCCTGGTTATAAACTATGTTTCTTCTTATCCCCGGACGCACCAGTGAGCCTCTGGCATGGTCTACAGCTATTTCATTCTCCTTCTGTGTATCCTGACTACATATGGTGTGCAAGCCTCTATATCTGTTGACACACGCCTCCTGTTGATGATTCTAGCCTCCTGTTACTCGACCAGCCTGCCTTCCATTGCGTCCAGCCACCAACCTCCTGTTGCCTCCAGCCTCAGTTCCCTGCGGCCTCTCTTTGCCTCTGGCATCCCGCAGGGGACCAACTCCATCCGTTGGGCAGGTCACCTGGTGTATTGTCTTTAGCGATAGCAGCTTCAGAATTAGCGAAAGTTAAGGGGAGTGGGCGGCCGTTGATGGCTTATAGCGCGGGGATAATAGAGTAGCGAGCGACCAGCTGCCGACGCAGGGAATTAAGAGCTGGAGACACAATATGTTTCCTGTAAGCGTGAACGAGTCACTTCCGGAGGTGGTGAGATCTCACCCCTGCCTTCCTCTCTGCCGCCGTGAGTTGACTTGGAGGGATAGGTGGGCGTGGATGGGTGTGGTGGGTGAGGAGATGGATGGGGTAAATGAGTGGCTGGGACGGATGATTGACTGGCTAGGTCACCGAATGAGGGAATCAGGTGCTTAACTTGGATGAGTGACTGGATCAAAGAGTAGGTGACTTTAGGCGATACTAATCGTTATAAAAACATCAACCGATAGACACCAGTCAAAAGTCACCCGTCGATGAACAGGTTGCAAGTCAAGCGGTGACCTCAACCAGTACACTGAGAGGAAGAACTCAGCTGCACTAGAAGTATGCTCCAGACACACAACGTCACGAAGGAAGAGAAGGTGCACGTTGGACAGGGAAAAGCGTTCCCTCTAAAAGCGAAGACGAACAATAACACAGCTACTCAAAGGATTCTCTGAAGGACCAAAAGCAAAGGAAAGGGTTTTAAGAACTGCAGCAACTGCACAACCCAGGTCGACGTGGGTTCAGAACACATCGTTCCTGCCTTTCGCATTTACCGAACCATTAAGACAAAGTCTTGGTTGCACTTCAAGACAAGCAAAATGGAGATGTAATATACACTGACTTTTGCAGAAGCATTTGACAAATGCGACCGTGGGGTAACTGTGTACAAAATATATGCCAAAGGATTAACTGGAAAAGTGGGCAGATGGACATTTAGCTTCCAAACAGAATCCAAAGAGTAATAGTTAACAGTGAAATCAGAAGCTGTTACAGTGAAAAGTTCTGTCCATCAAGGCACAGTACTTGCCCTACTTCTCTTCCTCATTCTCAGTTCTGACAGTGACATCAATCATAGCACCGTATCATACTTTGCAGAGACATTAGAATTTGAATGAAAGTGATATCCATAGAAGATACAACGAGCACCCAAGCTGATATAAACCAAGTTTTCCAGTGGACCACTGGTATAAACCAAGTTTTCCAGTGGACCACTGATATAAACCAAGTCTTCCAATGGACCACTGATATAAACCAAGTCTTCCAGTGGACCACTGATATAAACCAAGTCTTCCAGTGGACCACTGATATAAACCAAGTCTTCCAATGGACCACTGATATAAACCAAGTCTTCCAATGGACCACTGATATAAACCAAGTTTTCCAATGGACCACTGATATAAACCAAGTTTTCCAGTGGACCACTGACAATAATATGATGTTCAGTGAGGACAATTTCAGTTACTACGTCAAGGAAGAATGAAGCAAAAACAAGATCAAAGTACAAAACAAGTTCAAACCTCTCAACAGAACGTAAGTAGAATGTGAGAGAACTGGAAGTGATAATGTCAGAAGATCGCACGTTCCAGGAGCATGACAATGTTATTATCGTAGCCACAAGAATAAAATATAGGATGGATAACTAGAACCTTCAAAATTAAAACAGGTCAGACTAATTATTATATTCTTCAGGTCACTGGTTCTCTCTAGGCTGGAATATTACTGAGTATTAATGGCCTCCTTCAAGGCACTCAGAACTGATGAACCGGAAAATGTACAGAGAACCTTCACAGCTCAGTCAAGCACCTATATTACCGGAAGCGTTTCAAGTCCCTAGAACTGTACTCCTTAGAACGTAGGCGAGAAAGATGCATCATAATCCACAACTGGAAGATACTGCAGGAACAGGTTCCAAACCTACACACCTAAATTATTTATAAACACAGAGGCTTCAGTGATTTTATTCTACAGTTCCTCCCATATTTCTCACTCCTGCATATTATGGTAGTGTGTGGATTTGGTACTAGTATCTTCCATGTGTTTATCACATCTCTCTCCCTCCCATACCCCCAGAGAGCACTGTTTAGCATTTTAGTATAAATATAAATCATCTGAGAGAGTAGTAGAAGGGAGAGAAGAGACAAGAAGAAAAAAAAAAGGTAATGACGTACGTGTTTGTGAGGGGAACTCCGTGACAAAGAAGAAGCATTACCTCGGGAGGTAATGATAATGGGAAATGCATGGATGTTAGTGTTTCGTGGTGCAGCCAGACGACAGCTGGTTGGTGGAGCAGCAACAACAACAACTGCAGCAGCAGAAGCCACCACCACCACCACTGCTAATAGTGGTGGTGGTGGTGGTTTCTGTTACTCCCACCACCACAACAACTACCAGCAGCAGTTACCACTGCTGGTAGAATTGTTGGCTGCTGTTGCCACCACCACTTCCACCACAGAACCTTTACTGCACGTGTAAGTTCCATCAAACACCTCAACTACTGGGAACGCTTGGAAGCACTTGATCTGTACTCGCTGGAACGCAGGCGAGAGAGATGTATTATAATCTACATTTGGAAAATCCTAGAAGGGATGGTCCCGAATCTTCACACAGAAATCACTCTCTACGAAAGTAAAAGACTGGGCAGGCGATGCAACATACCCCCAATGAAAAATAGGGGCCCCACTGGTACAATAAGACAAAGCACCATAAGTGTCCAGGGCCCAAGACTGTTCAACAGCCTCCCACCATGCATAAGGGGAATTACCAATAAATAGGCCATTGGCTGCCTTTAAGAGGGAGCTGGACAGATACTTAAAGTCAGTGCCGGATCAGCCGGGTTGTGGTTCGTACGTTGGACTACGTGCGGCCAGCAGTAGCAGCCTGGTTGATCAGACCCTGATCCACCGGGAGGCCTGGTCGTGGACCGGGCCGCGGGAGCGTTGATCTCCGGAATACCCTCCAGGCAGACCACTGCTACTATCACCACCACTACTGTTACTACTAGTACCACCACCACTACTGCTACTACTACTAACAGTAGTAACCTCCATCACTCCTACCACCAGAGTCATCACTACAAGAGCACAATGCAAGACGATTCTGATGCAATATAGAACACATCACAAGCCAAATCATCAAAAATGAGAGCCTGGCAGTGTTACTGGGACTGGCGAAGTAATGACAGTGAATACATCTCGTGTTTAGGACAAGTTTCACTTCCTCTAAGTACAGCATTTCTTGTAGAACACGTGGTCAAGCTGATGGTATACAGTACCGACAAGAAGATGAATAAGACACATGTTCAATACCTGTGTATCATTAAGATACCCAAGTGTTGCACATGTGTCTAAATCACCTGGATGCTGTAATTATGCTAATTTGTGGGGCCGGATAAAACAGTAGCAATGAGGGAGATATAGATGGGGAAGGTAGTGAATTGTGGGTGGAGGGATAGGGGATGGAGATTAGAATAAGAGGGAATGGGTAGAGGGTGTGTGGGAAGAGTGGGTAGTGAGTGGGAGATGGGAGTGAGAGGCTTGTGTAAGGAAAAAAGGAGTGGGGCTGATGAGGATAGGATGTTCACCACTCCGTGCACGGTGTCTATCCGTGCTCACCACTCCGTGCACGGTGTCTATCCGTGCTCACCACTTCGTGCACTGTATCTACCCTGCACACGGTGTTATTTTGCCATACACTCAAAACCATCCTGAATTTCTTTGATAAACAAGTATTCGTGTATGTACGCATTTGCGTACATGTGTGTATATTTGAGACGCTCGTGTATAACTAACGCCTACCCTTCCCCCTCCCGTCCATGTGGGTATGAACATACCCAGCGTGCCAAGAAGCAGTAACGAGAGGAGGGTATGCAGCCACGGGCATCTCCCGTCAACACATGACGCATATGTAAGTACGAAGCTTCAGCCCAATGGAAAACAGTTCTCTTATTCCTCCTCAACGCAGCCTCCACCTTTACTATTGTTCCTCCTGAACGCAGCCTCCACCTTTACTATTGTTCCTCCTGAACGCAGCCTCCACCTTTACTATTGTTCCTCCTGAACGCAGCCTCCACCTTTACTATTGTTCCTCCTGAACGCAGCTTCCACCTTTACTGTTGTTACTCTTGAACGCAGCCTCCACCTTTACTGTTACTCTTGAACGCAGCCTCCACCTTTACTGTTGTTCCTCCTGAACGCAGCCTCCACCTTTACTGTTGTTGTTCCTGAACGCAGCCTCCACCTTTACTGTTGTTCCTCCTGAACGCAGCCTCCACCTTTACTGTTGTTCCTCCTGAACGCAGCCTCCACCTTTACTGTTGTTCTTCCTGAACGCAGCCTCTACCTTTATTGTTGTTCCTCCTGAACGCGACCTCCACCTTTATTGTTGTTCCTCCTGAACGCGGCCTCCACTTTTATTGTTGTTCCTCCTGAACGCGGCCTCCATCTTTATTGTTGTTCCTCCTGAACGCGGCCTCCACCTTTATTGTTGTTCCTCCTGAACGCAGTCTCCACCTTTACTGTTGTTACTCTTGAACGCGGCCTCCACCTTTATTGTTACTCTTGAACGCGGCCTCCACCTTTACTGTTGTTCCTCCTGAACGCGGCCTCCACCTTTACTGTTCCTTCTGAACGAGGCCTCCACCTAGTACCAATTCGGCACGACACATTTGTGTATGCAATAATTTCGCAAAAACCATTCTGAACCTAACGAAAAAAAATATATTTCACTGTGTTTGTTATTGAATTATTGTAAACTTATCTAAAATATATTTAGTTGGATTAGGCTAAATTAAATTGCACTTGTTATAATAAGGTCATGTAAGTTTTCTAAGGTTCTTTTGGTACAAAATCATTAATTTTTACATTAACATAATTGAAAAAAATACATCTTTAAACGTATAAGAATTTTTTTTACCTATTCGGCACGACATATATATATATATATATATATATATATATATATATATATATATATATATATATATATATATATATATATATATTTTTTTTTTTATATATATATATATATATATATATATATATATATATATATATATATATATATATATATATATATATATATGCTCTTGGAAGCCTAATTAGTCAGGTATGATTGTGTACACTCGCTTAAGTAACCACTAACAAGGCTCCTCGGTTGTAAAGCACACAAACACGTGAAAAGGTATGTGAGTAGTGGAGACAGAAACCGTGAACCACTGTGACAACTGGGCACTCAACGGGCCGGCCATTAACGATCTAGTTCTTATACGAAACACCGTTCTTGAGAGGTCAAATGACCAATGCTGAATGCTCGCTGCTTGAGATTACTGTTAGGGGCCGTCTCGAGGACTAACCAAATTCTCAATAGCTGAATCGAAATGTTTCAAAACCTAAATAAAGAAAAAGAGAGAATTGATGCGGGAACCAGAGATCAGATTCGTTTAAATGAAATCGCAAGAGGCCCTGAAGAGGCTTCAAAACCCTTATTGAAAGGATTAAGAGAACACACACAAGAACTTTCAAAACTCGCCTCTGGAAAGCATTAAGGGAGAAAGCGAGAGAAAAAAAAAAGCCATTGAAAGGCAGTTAGAGGCTGCGGTTCACACAGACGATCACCCTCAGATAGCATTGTAACGAGGCTGTGTTCGGCTTCTGCTCCTTCAAACCCCTTCAGAAAAGCATAATTGGATATTCTTAAAGAGTAAATTCCTCCCCTTACCTACTGGTGCTTTTTAAAAAGCCGCGATTAGTGTAGAAATGAATAGTTCATGGTTTTTCAGAGTTACGTGATGTTCATCATAATCCTGAATGGTGGGAGCAGCTGCTGGCTTCAGGGAAACTAGGCTGTTAATGAGGCTAAGTTGTGTAAATAAATGCATTACGTGTTTAAGAATTCATTTTGAAAGGGTTGAAGAGGGCGAGAAAAGAATACTTTAGATATTATGAATGGTCTAGGTAGCTATCGATGGGCTTGGCAATAGGAAAAAAAGGTTAACTCGGCCAAAACAAGGGTACAGCAGTGTGTACCACTGGACCGACACATTCTCAACAGTGTATACCGCTGTGCGAACACATCGTCAACAGTGTATACCGCTGTACCAACATCCTCAACAGTGTATACCGCTGTACCAACATCCTCAACAGTGTATACCGCTGTACCAATATCCTCAACAGTGTATACCGCTGTACATCGTCAACAGAACCATTTTATCAACACACGGTCATCAGAACCACTGGACCAATATACTATCAACAATGTACCACTGGACCAACACACCGACAACAGTGTACCACTGGACCAAAACACCATCAACCCCAGGAACTACCAATATACTCTGAGGGAGATTCTCGTCTCCTCCCAGCCAGTGTCCTGCCGCAATACCGTCCCTACAACACCATGGCTGTTCTGGTATCATCTCTCTCACTCCCGCCCAGGTAATTCGGTGATCTCTCTCTCACGATACCATCTCTCTCCCGACCTCCGCCTCGAACTTTGAATTAGAGTGAATCTGATATCATCAAAAAGTTCGGCCGCAAATTCATGCCCAAGTTTCTGCTGACCTCTGGCGGCGGCCGCCAGAGTTACGCATTGACCACAAGCGCCACCACTGAGACTCTGAGATTACATCAATATATATTTAAAATTTCACACTATAAACCACTCTGCCGCCGACCACATATAAACTATTTACAACGATAAACACTAGAGTGTATATATGTATATATATTTGCCGTGTGTATTGAAATATTAGAGCGGATGACGCCCTCGGTTCCGAATTTAGTGGTTCTTCTAATCCCAGTGAATTTTTTGCTCCGTCAAATACTCCACTTCCTAACCCTTTCTGTCAAACCCACATTAAGATATGCTACGATACTGTCAAAATCGTTTTATTGATGTGGAGAACACATTTCTGCGGACACGCTATCAAGATGTTTCTCTCTTCTCTCCTGTGTCGATCTGAAAAAAAAAATTCTCTTTGGGAACGATACAGAAAAGAAATCTCAAATTTTTATCCTCACATCTCTCTCGCAAGATTTTCGAGATTACTGTTATAGACGTGTTACCACACAAGTTACGATTCAACAAGGCGGCTGTAACGGATTAACGATACATTAACTTAGCTCTTGTCTTCGTTAAACACGTAACATCAACACCGTAAATATCAGAACGTAAACACACATCACAGGTAGAATATATCGGTATGTTAATATGACAATATGCGGCTTAAGGCATTTTTATCGAGAAGACGTTTCGCCCACCAGGGGGCTCACCAACAACTCCCAGATGGTGAGATTAAGACACATGTGCAACATCTGGGTATCTTTATTGTAGACGTTTCGCCATCCAGTGGCTTTATCAATACAAATTCTGATAAAGCCACTGGATGGCGAAACGTCTACAATAAAGATACCCAGATGTTGCACATGTGTCTTAATCTCATCTTGTCGGTATTATATACCATTCGTACACAACTCCCAGATGGACAAAACGTCGAAATACCCTAAACCCGCACATTGTGTTGCGCCTAGTGTATCTTGGCTTCAGATTTCAGCTCACCGTGAATACCATCTTCTTCATTCATTATCAAATTCCTTGTTTAACACACCAGTGCTAGGTTAAGTTAGGTTAAGTTAGGTTAGGTTAGGAACAATACAAATGTTTCCTGACGCGGGTCTTAGTCAGATGACCCGCCTTTGGAGCTTTTGGTCATCTGACCGAGGCCTTCCGCTGGCTTACCGGTCCACCCCTTTAAAAATTATGGTCATGTAGAACCATTTTTGTTCTAGATCAGTGCCAGGGATATTTGCACTCTCTCCAGGACGAGAACACTATTTCTCAACGTCAGTTTCATGCAGCATTTTCCTGATCATATAGATATATATATATATATATATATATATATATATCTATATATATATATATATATATATATATATATATATATATATATATATATATATATCGAGCCATATAGGTAAAATTGGTCAATTAGCAAAAACTCATTTAAAATTAAGTCATTTCTAAAATTTTCTCTTATACGTGTAATGACTTTTTTTTTATGTTAATTTAAAAATTAATAATTTTGTACCAAAAGTATTTTAGAAAACTTTCCTAACTTTATTACAACAAGCGCAATTTAATTTAGCCTAAGCCATCTAAATATTTTTTAGATAAGTTTACAATAATTTAATAAACACAATGAAATATATATTTTCCGTTAGGTTCAGAATGATTTTTGCGAAATTATTGCATACATAAATTTTCGCTTGCCTTATTCGGCAAGAAGAGCGCTGCTATTTAAGCCAAAATCACAAGTTTTACCTATTAGGCACTATAGGTGTAAATCATTACAAATTAGCTTACCCAGCTTAATTTTGAAGTAGAGTTGTAGAAGCGGAGAGACATTGTCGTCTGGGGTCTTGTCGCTCATGGTGCTCGTAGACGACTAGGTACAAAAACAACTGAGTTAGTTTGGTGGACGACTAGAAGTGGACTAGTCACTGGAGAACGACTCGAAGTGGACTAGTTACTGGAGAACGACTCGAAGTGGACTAGTCACTGGAGAACGACTCGAAGTGGACTAGTCACTGGAGAACGACTCGAAGTGGACTAGTCAATGGAGAACGACTCGACGAACTCAGTATTGATTTAATACTGAATCAGGAATTCTCCGCCAGCAGAAGCCAACTGGGACGACATGAAGACGATTTGCCAACTTATTCGCCGACTGACTGGCGATTGACCGAAGTCTCAGCTGTCAACTCAGTGAGCTGAGGCGAGAATCACACTATTTTTAAAACTCATCCACTTTATTTTTCCATTACCCGAGGATGTCTTCTCAAAAATAAATGAAGGGAATTTTCAATTTCACGAGAAAATACGATAGTAAATAATAACATTCGTTAATTGTCCCTAACCTGAACGTAATTCAAAAAATTTTTATTCTTTTTATTTTTGGTTAAATTTACTAACTTTCTAGTGTTAACTGATTCTCGTTTAACTTCGTTCGTTTTTTTTTTCAATAAAATTTATGAACTTTGCAACACTGCAAAGAACATCTATCAATATTGCAACAATAAAATCTTTGCATTGCAGTTCATTCGGTGAACTAAGATAAACTTTTAATCAAATTTTCGTTTGTGACTCTGAAGTTAAATATGATCACAATAACGAAGCTTTATTTCCGGGTCACAAAGCACAGGTCAACGGAGGAGGAATCTAGGCACTGTTGTACAGACTACAGACGCATCTTGTGTCTGGGATTCCTTAACACACTTAGGAGAGTTGGCACTATAGGGAAACAAGGAGCGGCTCTGAGGGTAAATGGCAGCAGCAGCAGTAATAACAACAGCTGCAGTAGTAACGGCAGCAGCAGCAACAGCACCCTATTCAGAAGCCATGGTAGAAGTGTCACTTGGCTCAGGAGTGTGCCAGAAGGTGTTACTTGGCTCAAGAGTGTGCCAGAAGGTATGGATGACAGTGACAGGCGTAGCTGCAGTAGCAGTAGCTCAGTAAAGTGGCCAGCAACAGTAGCAACAGCAAATCTGGTGTGGACGATAGTTACAGCAGCTCAACTGTAAGAACAGCAGCAACAGCAATAGTAACAGCAACAGCGGCTGCAAGCATCAGTAATTCCCAAGGTGTGTGAGCAGTAGTAAACACAAGGCACGGTGGCTGTACGTGTAGCTGTGGAAACAGCAGAAGCGTCGATCAACTGAGCAGCACAGCAGCAGCAGCAGTGCTGATCTCCGTGCTCTCCTGGTAAGTGTTTTGGTGCTCTTCTCCTCACCAACTCACAAGTCGTTATGACTTTCCAGGAACTGTCAAGTCACGACGGCCCAGAAAAGGTTCTCCACAACCAAAGAAGTACATCTAGGGACGATTTTTTTTTCCACCCTCCCTATCTTCTATTCTCTGTGATCTTTCTCCGTTCCTTACCGATACGCCCAACCCACTCCTTCCCCCTCCCATCATTCCCATCCAGTCTTACCCCATCCCCAATATCCGAGTTAAGTCCCTCCCACTTACCTCTCCCAAACCTTAAACCCTTCCAGTCAACCCCATTTCCCCCCCCCAACACACAAGGAGACCCACATAACCCCCCCTCTCCCTCCCCCCTCTCAATCCCCTTTTTAATATCTGAATCCGGATTGGTGGAAAAGGGGCCAGGGAGTTTTAAAACGTCGATTTCTATTGGAAACTGTTGACTAGGGAGAAATCCTTCTAGTTTCCGGATCTTTAAAAAAAAAAAAAAATTCCCATGGACATGTATATAAAAAAATTAAATCTCTTTAAATTTTCGGGGAAAAAATGGGTAGAAGTTGCAGAAAAAAGGCCCTTTAAAAATATATACGGTTTAAAACCCAGCTACTAGCGGCCATAGTTATGTAAATGAATTTCCGTTGAGAAATAATGAGACAATCAGTCAGAACTGCAACTGCTATTTCGATGCTGCTAAAAACGGGGCTATCGTAACAGTGTTAAGTTACCGTAAGAGGGGGGCTATCATTGCTGGGTCTTACGTTACCAAACAAATGGTTAACGTAGCTTGGTGATCCATTACCAAAAAGAAGGGACTATCGTTAACCATAACTGCTGCAACTGGTACCTTTGACAGGGGCTATCGTTAACCATAACTGTTGCAACTGACACCTTCGACAGGCTATCACAGCTGGGTTTTAAGTTACCCCAAATGTACACAAAAGCTTACCTCGGCCTTTTTTCTTCCCCTTCCCCACCGAAGCGAAATTTTCAGTGTATTGTCTTCACAGTGAATAATTTTGCATAGGTTGTGTGTAACCAAAGACAGATAACGAGGAATTGGTTGAGGTTCCCATAATGGTGGAGCCCTGTCTCTACCATGACCATGACTCACCAACTAGACTTCCATATATGTATCTGCAATTCTGTGAACACCTTGTACGTACGGTTTAGCATTTTAATAATAATAATAATAATAATAATAATAATAATAATAGTAATAATAATAATAATAATAATAATAATAATAATAATAATAATAATAATAATAATAATTAGATTCTCATGTTAACTCTAGTATCGTCTGCAGAAAGTGATACGGGTGCTGTGGTTCGTGTCCCTGTCTGTGGGAGCTGTTAGACCCAGGAAAAGTGTGGGATGGAGAGGGCGGGTGCTGTGCTCTGTGGAACAGAACTTTTCACTGTGGCAGCCTCTGACTTATCTCTGTTTACTGCTACTCTTTTGTGTTCTGTTGGAGAGAGGGGACAGTGATAGAGGGGACAGTGACCGATGGAAGAGGAAAGTACCACAAGTACACACTGCTCCAGGGAAAGACACTACCGCGGGGGAAGACACTACCCCAGGGAAGGACACTACCCCAGGGGAGGACACTACCACTGAGGAAGACACTACCACTGAGGAAGACACTACCCCAGGGAAGGACACTACCCCAGGGGAGGACACTACCACTGAGGAAGACACTACCACTGGGGAAGACACTACCCCAGGGGGGGACACTACCACTGAGGAAGACACTACCACTTGGGAAGACACTACCCCAGGAGAGGACACTACCACTGGGGAAGATACTTCCCCAGGAGAGGACACTACCACTGGGGAAGACACTTCCCCAGGGGAGGACACCGCCCCAGGGGAGGTATGGCAACTTTCCCGTCCAGTAATCATTAATCTCTTTAAAAAAAAAAATGATTTTTTTATGTTGTGGTGAAGAGGGCTGGAGTGCCCCTGGGGGCCCCTGGAGGCCACGGGGTGGTCAACTCGACTGATAACATTGAACCCTCTGGACTCCTTACCACCCCTTTCCCCCCACACACTTTTCCCTATTTACCCATTTCCCTCTCAATCCTCCCCTTTCAACCCTTTACCCTTTCATTTTCTCTCTCTCTGTGTAGTTACTAGTCAAAGGCACTTGTCAATAGACACTTGGCTTGTATAGTGCGCGTATATGGGTAATAAATACGCTTCATGTGTACGACATGCGTACATAAAATACGCATTTTTAACTGTGTCAAATACATTCCATGTATTCCTTCGGTATATCAAAGGTATACATAAAGGCATACATGGCATAGGGTTTACGTATGAAACGGTATTCTTTTCTGTATAGAAAACGGGCTTTACGTATACAATGTATTTATGAATAAAATACGATTTAGGTATACAGAATACGCATACAAAATACAGCATACGCAAGTGTATATGAGGTATGTTTTTTGTGTACAGGTATAAAGGAGATTAAATATTCGTCATACACTGTATGTATGTGTTATACGTTATATGTATACAACATACACTCAACACATACTCACGTATACAAAGTATGGCCGAGCGCTGACTCGCTAGCTGTCATTATGTATGGGTGTTGCCGGGTATTATTTCTCTCTGGCGGGTGACGGTAGTCCTGACGGGTGACGGCAAAAGTGCCTACTTGCCATTAAGTAGGTACCTGGAGTTTACCTGGAGAGAGTTCCGGGGGTCAACGCCCCCGCGGCCCGGTCTGTGACCAGGCCTCCTGGTGGATCAGAGCCTGATCAACCAGACTGTTGCTGCTGGCTGCACGCAAACCAACGTACGAGCCACAGCCCGGCTGATCAGGAACTGACTTTAGGTTGTAAAGTCTCCTAACACCTGATACAATGTGTGTCAGAGAGGTGTATATCTTAGTATATACACACCGAGTTTACATTAGTCGCTATTTTAGGTATTAAAGTATTTTTGACAGGTGGCGAACTGGTGACACAAAGCCTTGACGACCCTTCGTATAGTAGACAGGCTTTAGACCTTAATGACCCTTGTGTAGTAGATAGACTTTAGACCTTACTGTCTCTCCTTTGATATACCGTTGATGAGTTTCGAGAGGCTGTCTACTCCTGGGGCCCGGCCGTGGGTCAGGCTCATCTGGTGCTAGCCTGGTCACACAGACTTTAGGCCTAGCTAAGTGGACCATTTTTTCCGGAAACTCCTTCACTGGTAAAAACAACGACCACATTCATGCCTTGAACTCGCAATGAACGACTGTCAAAACCGGAAGGAGACTCGATCCGTGGTCCTCACAAATAGCAGCGCCTCCAACACTTGTGTTGCGCAGGACTTTTAGAAGTGACGGAATTGAAGGTATATTGTGTGCGAACACGCATCATTATTCTAAATCGAACTTGTTCTTTAAACTGTATTCTAATGAAAAGTGAACAAGCTTGTTCTCTAAGCTGCGTTTTAATGGAAAAAATGAACAAAATCACAATATCTGAACTGAAGAAAAAACAAGATATTTCGCAGATCTCGTCCATCATCAGTGACTAAAATCAATAAAGATTAAACGAGTGACTTCACTGCTTCACGAATTTCGATCAGCAGGAACTGAAAAACTGGCAGCAGTGGATTTCAGGGTTATTGTTGTCGCTGGAGTCAGCCTCCCGCAGTGTAACCAAAAAAAAAAAAAAAAAAAGTCAGCTCTCGGTTATAACGTCATCTCTCTCTCTCTCTCTCTCTCTCTCTCTCTCTCTCTCTCTCTCTCTCTCTCTCTCTCTCTCTCTCTCTCTGGGAACACCCTGTCATCTCTATTGCTAGCAGCTTGGTAGCTGGAACCACCCCGTCACCTCTTCTGCTAGCAGCGTGGTGGCTGGAACCACCCCATCTATCCTTCTGCTAGCAGCGTGGTGGCTGGAACCACCCCATCAATCTTTCTGCTAGCAGCGTGGTGGCTGGAACCACCCTATCAATCCTTCTGCTAGCAGCGTGGTGGCTGGAACCACCCCATCAATCCTTCTGCTAGCAGCGTGGAGGCTGGAACCACCCCATCAATCCTTCTGCTAGCAGCGTGGTGGCTGGAACCACCCCATCAATCCTTCTGCGAGCAGCGTGGTGGCTGGAACCACCCCATCAATCCTTCTGCGAGCAGCGTGGTGGCTGGAACCACCCCATCAACCCTTCTGCTAGCAGCGTGGTGGCTGGAACCACCCCATCTATCCTTCTGCTAGCAGCGTGGTGGCTGGAACCACCCCATCAATCCTTCTGCTAGCAGCATGGTGGCTGGAACCACCCCATCAATCCTTCTGCTAGCAGCGTTGTGGCTGGAACCACCCCATCAATCCTTCTGCTAGCAGCGTGGCTGAAACCACCCCATCAATCCTGCTAGCAGCGTGGTGGCTGGAACCACCCCATCAATCCTTCTGCTAGCAGCATGGTGGCTGGAACCACCCCATCAATCCTTCTGCTAGCAGCGTGGTGGCTGGAACCACCCCATCAATCCTTCTGCTAGCAGCGTGGTGGCTGGAGCCACCCCATCAATCCTTCTGCTAGCAGCGTGGTGGCTGGAACCACCCCATCAATCCTTCTGCTAGCAGCGTGGTGGCTGGAGCCACCCCATCAATCCTTCTGCTAGCAGCGTGGTGGCTGGAACCACCCCATCAATCCTTCTGCTAGCAGCATGGTGGCTGGAACCACCCCATCAATCCTTCTGCTAGCAGCGTGGTGGCTGGAGCCACCCCATCAATCCTTCTGCTAGCAGCGTGGTGGCTGGAACCACCCCATCAATCCTTCTGCTAGCAGCATGGTGGCTGGAACCACCCCATCAATCCTTCTGCTAGCAGCGTGGTGGCTGGAGCCACCCCATCAATCCTTCTGCTAGCAGCGTGGTGGCTGGAACCACCCCATCAATCCTTCTGCTAGCAGCGTGGTGGCTGGAACCACCCCGTCAACCCTTCTGCTAGCAGCGTAGACGCTCCGACGATCAGTACACGTCGGCCGCGCTGAAACGGTGACGCATCAAAATCAATCATGTTTGAAATTTACAGACTGACAGATCAACTAGCCGCATTGATGGTTCTTGTAACCAGGGTGGCATTCTTGGAATTTTTTAGGTTGAGGGAGGAATGCCAAGTCTGGAGCAGGTCACGGGTGATGTATGGAGTCTGGATCAGGTCTAGGTTGAATTATGCAGTCTGGAGTACGTCAAGGGTCATATTTTTGGAGTCTGGAACAGGTCAAAGTTGATTTATACAGTCTGGAGTAGGTAAAGGGTGATCTATGGCGTCTGGAGTAGGTCAAGGTTGACATTCTGGGGTTTTCAACTTTCAACTGCTACTGCAGAAAGGGCTCATGATCCAGGGAATTGAACCTGATTACCTCACATTCCTCGGACACTGTGCTCCATACAAGTTTAACGCTTCCCTGTAAACAGCCTCATGGAGGTGGAGGAGGAAAAGGAGGGAGCTGAAGTCTCGCTGGAAAACTGAAGCTTATTATACAAGCTCTTCATTTTAATGAGAGAAAAGCTCTAAACCCATTAAGGTCGCACTTCGCCTTGAGGATTTGAATGGAAGACATATAGACCCAAGTCATGATCCTGTCCAGGAAGTCCAGGATAAGTCCAGAGCCTTGGATAAGGAACCCTTCTCCGGCATCCAGGAGAGAGTAATGTGATTTTTTTTAAATTACGTAAAATTTTGAGAGAGAGAGAGAGAGAGAGAGAGAGAGAGAGAATGTGGTAAAATGACTCAAGAATTTGTGATGTTATTTTACTGCATATTTCGAGTTCGGTTTGAAGCATTTTCTGACTTTTCTCCCAGGCATCAAGGGGAGCTTCACGGGATCCCAGGCATCAAGGAGAGCTTCACGGGACCCCAGGCATCAAGGAGAGCTTCACGGGACCCCAGGCATCAAGGAGAGCTTCACGGGACCCCAGGCATCAAGGACAGCTTCACGGGACCCCAGGCATCAAGGAGAGCTTCACGGGACCCCAGGCATCAAGGAGAGCTTCACGGGACCCCAGGCATCAAGGAGAGCTTCACGGGACCCCAGGCATCAAGGAGAGCTTCACGGGACCCCAGGCATCAAGGAGAGCTTCACGGGACCCCAGGCATCAAGGAGAGCTTCACGGGACCCCAGGCATCAAGGAGAGCTTCACGGGATCCCAGGCATCAAGGAGAGCTTCACGGGATCCCAAGCATCAAGGAGAGCTTCACGGGACCCCAGGCATCAAGGAGAGCTTCACGGGACCCCAGGCATCAAGGAGAGCTTCACGGGATCCCAGGCATCAAGGAGAGCTTCACGGGATCCCAAGCATCAAGGAGAGCTTCACGGGACCCCAGGCATCAAGGAGAGCTTCACGGGACCCCAGGCATCAAGGAGAGCTTCACGGGACCCCAGGCATCAAGGAGAGCTTCACGGGATCCCAGGCATCAAGGAGAGCTTCACGGGATCCCAAGCATCAAGGAGAGCTTCACGGGACCCCAGGCATCAAGGAGAGCTTCACGGGACCCCAGGCATCAAGGAGAGCTTCACGGGACCCCAGGCATCAAGGAGAGCTTCACGGGATCCCAGGCATCAAGGAGAGCTTCACGGGATCCCAAGCATCAAGGAGAGCTTCACGGGACCCCAGGCATCAAGGAGAGCTTCACGGGACCCCCAGGCATCAAGGAGCGCTTCACGGGACCCCAGGCATCAAGGAGAGCTTCACGGGACCCCAAGCATCAAGGAGAGCTTCACGGGACCCCAGGCATCAAGGAGAGCTTCACGGGACCCCCAGGCATCAAGGAGCGCTTCACGGGACCCCAGGCATCAAGGAGAGCTTCACGGGACCCCAGGCATCAAGGAGAGCTTCACGGGATCCCAGGCATCAAGGAGAGCTTCACGGGACCCCAGGCATCAAGGAGAGCTTCACGGGACCCCAGGCATCAAGGAGAGCTTCACGGGACCCCAGGCATCAAGGAGAGCTTCACGGGACCCCAGGCATCAAGGAGAGCTTCACGGGACCCCCAGGCATCAAGGAGCGCTTCACGGGACCCCAGGCATCAAGGAGAGCTTCACGGGACCCCAAGCATCAAGGAGAGCTTCACGGGACCCCAGGCATCAAGGAGAGCTTCACGGGACCCCAGGCATCAAGGAGAGCTTCACGGGACCCCAGGCATCAAGGAGAGCTTCACGGGACCCCAGGCATCAAGGAGAGCTTCACGGGACCCCAGGCGTCACGAAGAGCTTCACGGGACCCCAGGCATCAAGAAGAGCTTCACGGGACCCCAGGCGTCACGAGGAGCTTCACGGGACCCCAGGCGTCACGAGGAGCTTCACGGGACCCCAGGCATCAAGGAGAGCTTCACGGGACCCCAGGCGTCACGAGGAGCTTCACGGGACCCCAGGCATTGAGAAGAGCTTCACGGGACCCCAGGCATTGAGAAGAGCTTCACGGGACCCCAGGCGTCACGAGGAGCTTCACGGGACCCCAGGCATCAAGGAGAGCTTCACGGGACCCCAGGCGTCACGAGGAGCTTCACGGGACCCCAGGCATCAAGGAGAGCTTCACGGGACCCCAGGCATCAAGGAGAGCTTCATGGAACCCCAGGCATCAAGGAGAGCTTCATGGAACCCCATGCATCGAGGAGAGCTTCACGGGACTCCAGGCGTCAAGAGAAGCTTCAAGGGACCCCAGGCATCAAGGAGAGCTTCATGGGATCCCAGGCGTCAAGGGGAGCTTCAAGGGACCCCAGGCATCAAGAAGAGGTTCATTGGATCCCAGGCATCAAGGAGAACTTCACGGGACCTCAGGCATTAAGGAGAGATTGAAGGGACCCCAGGCGTCCAAAGGAGTTTCAAGGGACCCCAGGCATCAAGGGGAGCTTCATTGGATCCCAGGCATCAAGGAGAGCTTCATTGGATCCCAGGCATCAAGGAGAGCTTCACGGGACCCCAGGCATCAAGGAGAGCTTCATGGGACCCCAGGCGTCGAGAGGAGCTTCAAGGGACCCCAGGCATCAAGGAGAGCTTGAAGGGACCCCAGGTATCAAGGAGAGCTTCAAGGGACCCCAGGCATCAAGGAGCGCTTCACGGGACCCCGGGCATCAAGGAGAGCTTCACGGGACCCCAAGCATCAAGGAGAGCTTCACGGGACCCCAGGCATCAAGGAGAGCTTCACGGGACCCCAGGCATCAAGGAGAGCTTCACGGGACCCCAGGCATCAAGGAGAGCTTCACGGGACCCCAGGCATCAAGGAGAGCTTCACGGGACCCCAGGCATCAAGAGCTTCACGGGACCCCAGGCGTAACGAGGAGCTTCACGGGACCCCAGGCATCAAGGAGAGCTTCACGGGACCCCAGGCATCAAGGAGAGCTTCACGGGACCCCAGGCATCAAGGAGAGCTTCATGGAACCCCAAGCATCAAGGAGAGCTTCATGGAACCCCATGCATCGAGGAGAGCTTCACGGGACTCCAGGCGTCAAGAGAAGCTTCAAGGGGCCCCAGGCATCAAGGAGAGCTTGAAGGGACCCCAGGCATCAAGGAGAGCTTCAAGGGGCCCCAGGCATCAAGGAGAGCTTCAAGGGACCCCAATCATCAAAGAGAGCTTCAGAGTAGCGTCACTAAAAATGTGTTGCCTAAAACTAGGGAGTCTGGACCACTCGTTCAGATGACGCGACTCTCAGCTGTCGCCAAGGTTATAACTGTTTCCAGTCTACCTCTTTCTCCTCCCATTTTATATTTTCCCTCGGTCCTGGACTAAACCCTTCATTGCCCAGGACCTGCTGGCTCCCTCTGGTCCACCCGGACCCGGCTCCTACCCACGGAAAGTAACATTCACACGGTCTCCCACCAGGTAGCTACCCTGTCTTACTGACCTATTTCTCTCACACAGTAACACTTTCGGCTGTTTCTGAGTGACTATGCGTGAATGTCACTTTCAGAGGCACCTTCTGCGTTGGCCAAGGGACTGACTGACTGGTTAGCCATGCGACTGACTAACTGACTGGTGGGAACAAATATGAAGGGATTTTTGAACTGTCACCACCTGCCTGTTAAGTTCCCATGTACCCCTTTCGGTGGCCTGCTGCCGCCTCGTTGCTTGCTCTATTTTTTCAAGGCATTTTTCGTAATAAAAACCAAATGATTTGTCAAACGGCAGTCACTTAAACGTGAACGTAAACAAATCAAAAATAGTTAGAAGCCAATAAGTCAAGATTTGAGTCAAAATTGTGGGGGGTAAAAATAGTGCGTCCCATTCGTTGGCAGTTCACATCTATTCTTCCTTCCCCCAAAGCTAGGAACGAGGGACCGTCCAATGCAGACACACAGGGAAAAAAAATTTAACTGATACGGAATCGAAACAAACCCGAACAATGCTTCCACGCAATGTTAAAACGTAAACCTATTTAAAAGAAGTCTTGAGGCGTCATCAGCGGTAGATATTGTAGCGGCGACTGTACTGGTTGACACAGGTGGGGAGTTGACAGGTGTACACACACACACACACACACTTCTTGAGTGTGTCACTGCTGCTGCTCGATATCCCACTCATGTTCGTGATGATGACTGCTAGTTAGTTTGAGACACTAAACATTTATCACCTTCACAAGGGTCATTAAGGCTTTAATTTCCCCTACATTAACAAAAACAATTTAATTCTGAAAATAAGAATTAGAGTAAACTCCGTCACTATTATTATATATATATATATATATATACATATATATATATATATATATATATATATATATATATATATATATATATATATATATATATATATATATATATATATATGTATATGTGTGGTGCCGAATATGTAAAACTGGTCAATTAGCAAGAACTCATTTAAAATCAAGTCCTTTCTAAAATTTTCTCTTATACGTTTAAAGATATATTTTTTTCATTAATGTTAATGTAAAAAATTCTAATTTTGCACCAAAAGAAGCTTAGAAAACTTACCTAACCTTATTATAACAAGAACAATTTATTGTAGCCTAACCCAACTAAATATATTTTAGATTTGTTTGCAGTAATTTAATACTAAACAAACACAGTGAAATATATTTTTTTCGTTAGGTTCAGAATGATTTTGGCGACATTATTGCATACACAAATTTTCACTTGTCCTATATGGCAAGATGAACGTTGCTATTTAAGCCAAGATCGCAAGTTCTGCCTATTCGGCTCGACAATATATATATATATATATATATATATATATATATATATATATATATATATATATATATATATATATATATACCTTGTGTTAACGACTGCTATTATAAAATCAGCCTTAAATGAGCACTTAATCAAGGCGCCGTTCATCAGTTTTATCGGAAAATCGACGCACAGCTGTACTTTTAACGCCGAAGGGTCGTGGCTATTGACGCACCGCTGAGAGAGAGACAGAGAGAGAAAAAAAAAAATTCCCCTGACAAAGGGATGATAGAGAGCAGTGTTGTGGAGGATGAGTCGGTGTAGAGAAGTTCGTGGAAATGTATTCAGGATACTTCTTCATTAGCATTCATCAGTCGGTAGGGAGAATTACAATGATAATACCCTGGTGGTACGTAGGGAAACTGTGAGGAAACGAACGAGAGAGAGAGAGAGAGAGAGAGAGAGAGAGAGAGAGAGAGAGAGAGAGAGAGAGAGAGAGCTCGTCTTCCTCCTCTCCCCTCGAAGAAAAACATCTTCAAAGAACAGCTTAGTGCTCGATTTTTCCGCCCGTTTGGTCAGATTGTTTCGCAAACACACAAAGCAAACGTTAATTTACTAAAATATATGCCAGTTTAGTTAAAAATTAAAAACTCATTTTTTAGGCCTGTCGACCGCACGAGGGTCATTAAGCATTCCTCTTCACACCACTAAAGCAATACTACTCTCATTTCCACAATACACCGAAAATTACGCATCTCTTGTAGTATATACACTGATAAATTGACGTTTTGAATATATATACACCGATAGATGTTCACCTTTCGTTGTATATAACATGTGGTATACAGCGTTCAGTGTGTATACCCAACTGTCAGTTTTCAGTACCGCACTAGAGGCTTATTTAAAAAAAAATGTACCGAGTTTCATTACGCCATCTGGCGTGGCGACCAGAAAAAAAAGGCTACGGTAACCCTTTATGTCGCCAAAACTGCACAGAAGTTTAAGAGCAGAGTACGACAGGTCAAGTTTCCCACCACCTAAGCGCCTTCTTGTGCACGGCAGTCCTAAGCACCTTGTATACGGCAGTCCAAAGCACCTTGTATACGGCAGTCCAAAGCACCTTGTATACGGCAGTCCTAAGCGCCTTGTATACGGCAGTCCTAAGCGCCTTGTATACGGCAGTCCTAAGCACCTTGTGTACGTCAGTCCTAAGCACCATGTGTACGGCAGTCCTAAGCACCTTGTGTACGGCAGTCCTAAGCACCTTGTGTACGGCAGTCCTAAGCACCTTGTGTACGGCAGTCCTAAGCACCTTGTATACGGCAGTCCTAAGCACCTTGTATACGGCAGTCCTAAGCACCTTCTTGCGTACGGCAGCCCAAGTGTTCCTTCAAGCACCTTCTCGTGTACGGCAGTCCAAGTCTACCCCTTCCCCAAGCTGCTCCTTACGGCCCCTAAAACGTTACAGTGTTAGAAAGCACTTACCCCTTCCCCAGTGCGATTCACACAGCCCTTTAAAAAACGGATCACCTTAACGGAAACCTCCCCTTTATGTGCATAATACTCCAGGAAACTCTCTCTCACACACACACGGGAAGAAACGTTGCTAGCTGCATTTTAAAAAATCCCTTTGGTAATCAGTTTAAAAATTTCTCATAGGAAGAGTGGTCACTTCCTTCCGACGTCGGGAACACACACACGCACAAAAAAGCCACTCAGGTGAGAGGGGGAACTGAGCCTAGTGTCAGGGGTGCTTAAGGGTGACTGGGCCACGACGTTAAGGGGTAAGGGGTAAGGGTTAAGCTGAACATATGCGAACCGTTGGCTGGTGTGTATACACTTACCTTTCGCTCCCTGAGAGCAAAGAGTTGGCGGCACTTTACGTGGCCCAGCCAAAGTCGTTTTTCTATCGGCCTTTCCCTCATTAGGAATTCCGCAGTTTTTGTGGAAATCCTTCACCCAGGGGCCGCCACGGTACAATGCTGGAAAAGGGGAAAGTCTGAGCCTACGGCCTAGTCTTCGCGGATTCTAATGCCATTTCTTCCCCCGCCAAGAGTGATAAAAAAAACAGCTATATTTTTTTTTAAACTCCCACGATGGGTTGATATTTTTCCGCATTAGTAATTAAGGCACCAACGGAATGTTAGACCTTGTCGACATTTTTTTGGTCCGTCTTATGAAAACAAGCTTTGGTAGGAAGCAGCAGCAGTAACGGCAGCATGTTCTGCCAACCTTCCCTCTGGCTGGTAGGCAGTAACAGCATCAGTATGTACTGCCTACCTTCCCTCTGATTGTCAGTCAGCGGCAATAACAGCAGCAGCCTGCCTTCCCCTCCTGTCCTCTGGTGGTAACACAGCAAGGTTTGCACAACTGATATTTCTGTGAGCGATGGAAAAAAAGAAGAAAAACAAAGCGGACCGCCTGCAGCTGAACTTACAGTCTCCTACGAAACATGCGCGACTCCAAGCCAAATATTGAGAGAGAGAGAGAGAGAGAGAGAGAGAGAGAGAGAGAGAGAGAGAGAGAGAGAGAGAGAGAGAGAGAGAGAGAGAGAGAGAGAGAGAGAGAGAGATTTATCTCCCCTAATAGTGAGATGAGGAGAAAAGGTAATCTTTTTCGTTTGAGATTTGAGGCTGAGGCGAGTGCTCCACTGGGTGTCTCATTGGTTTAGTGTGTGTTAGCGTTCTACTGGGCGTTTCAGTGTTCTAGCGTGTGTTTCAGTGCTCTACTGGGCGTTTCAGTGCTCTACTGGGCGTTTCAGTGCTCTACTGGGTATTTCAGTGGTCAATTCCTCACTGTATTTAATACGTCGTTATTATGTCCCCCGCTCCCTCCTCTCCTCCAGTGTCGTCAGGCTGAGCTCCCTTAACCTCTGTCTAGTGTGTGTTTCAGTGGTCCAGTGTGTGTTTCAGTGATCTAGTGGGTAGTTTTACAGTAAGTAGGGAAACAGTTGTGTGGTGGTAGTTGTGTGGTGGTAGTTGTGTGGTGGTAGTGGTGGTAGTAGTAGTGGTGGTAGTAGTAGTGGTGGTGGTAGTAGTAGTGGTGGTGGTAGTAGTAGTGGTGGTAGTTATAGTAGTAGTAGTAGTAGTAGTGGTAGTGGTGAAAGCGGTGGTGGAATGATGGAAGCAGTAGTGGTGGCAGTGGTGGTAGTAGTAGTGGTGGTGGCAGTGGTGGTAGTAGTAGTAGTAGTGGTGGTGGTGGTGGTGGTAGCAGTGGTGTACCAGATAATACTGCTGTTGGTGCTGTTCTTACTGGTACAGTTGTCGTTACAGCTGCTGCTTCTGGTGCTGCTGCGGTTACAGCAGCTGCTGCTATTGTTTAAGGCTGAGCCACACCCACAGCTGCACTTCACCCTCAAGTCACCTACTGACCTCACCTCTGCTCACTGATAGACGGTTCTTGGAAAGCCTGGGCTGAGACAGGCACGAGTGCTTCAGCAGCTGTTTCGGGGGCTCTTGTTCAGAGGGACTGGAGCTAAACTCTGCTTCTTCCAATTCCCCAAGATAACGATGATCCAAGGACTTCCGCAACGCGCGCGCGCACAGAGAAGCGGTGACTCGACCCCTGCAACCACAATTAGGAGAGTACAACTAGGCGAGTACACACAGGAAGAAAGACAGAGCTGAGAATAAAAAAAATAGTTGAACTATGAAAAATGCAGAGCCGTGGTTCATGGGAGGAAAAGAAGAGAGGGTGGGAAGGAGGGAGGTAGGGAGGCTGGGAGGCGAGAGGGAGATGAGGGCAGAGAGATGAGGGATGGAGATAAGGTAGGGATATATGGAAGAGAAAAGGAGAATGAGATATAATGAAGATAGAAGGAATAAAGCGAACTAGAAGTGGTAATTGAGGGGATAATGTGTGTGTGTGTGTGTGTGTGTGTGTGTGTGTGTGTGTGTGTGTGTGTGTGTGTGTGTGTGTGTGTGTGTGTACTCACTTAGTTGTACTCACCTAGTTGAGGTTGCGGGGGTCGAGTCCGAGCTCCTGGCCCCGCCTCTTCACTGATCGCTACTAGGTCACTCTCCCTGAGCCGTGAGCTTTATCATACCTCTGCTTAAAGCTATGTATGGATCCTGCCTCCACTACATCGCTTCCCAAACTATTCCACTTACTGACTACTCTGTGGCTGAAGAAATACTTCCTAACATCCCTGTGATTCATCTGTGTCTTCAGCTTTCAACTGTGTCCCCTTGTTACTGTGTCCAATCTCTGGAACATCCTGTCTTTGTCCACCTTGTCAATTCCTCTCAGTATTTTGTATATCGTTATCATGTCCCCCCTATCTCTCCTGTCCTCCAGTGTCGTCAGGTTGATTTCCCTTAACCTCTCCTCGTAGGACATACCTCTTAGCTCTGGGACTAGTCTTGTTGCAAACCTTTGCACTTTCTCTAGTTTCTTCACGTGCTTGGCTAGGTGTGGGTTCCAAACTGGTGCCGCATACTCCAATATGGGCCTAACGTATACGGTGTACAGGGTCCTGAATGATTCAGTGTGTGTGTGTGTGTGAGAGAGAGAGAGAGAGAGAGAGAGAGAGAGAGAGAGAGAGAGAGAGAGAGAAGAGGAAGAAACAACGAGCCTGTGATATACCAGCTCTTCCTTCACGTCCTCCTGGTCAAGCAAATTGTTGGTGCTAGCAACCAGCAGGTTGAACATAGCAGCTACCATGATGGTAGTTACCATGACGTACCTACCCATCACATTCTGGTGGATCCAGTACCTCTGAGGAGGTAGCGGTCCAGGACCTTCAAGATCAGGCATGTGATCTTAGTGACTTCTTAACCAGAACCAGCGTTTAGGTCCCTGAAATGACTTCGAAGGTCCGAAGGTCGCAACATCTTCAATAAAGGTGTCAGAAGTGAACGCACAAGTTTCGCTCAAATTATGGGCAGTATTTTATCGTCTTACTGAACGAGTTCAGTATGGAACAATACTGTGGCTGGAACAATACTGTGGCTGGAACAATACTGTGGCTGGAACAATAAGTCACAATACCGTGGCTGGAACAACGGTCGATTAGGTAGTAACCAGAAGGCCTGGTCTTGGGCCGGGCCGCTGGGGCAATGATGATTGTATCAGTCTGTGCTGGGAGACTTCAGTAAGGTGATGACTGTGTCAGTCTTCAGCTAGGAGACTTCAGTAAGGTAATGAATGTGGCAGTCCTTAGCTGGGAGACTTCAGTAAGGTCACCAGAATATCGTCAGTCATTCCACTATTCGGCCAAGAGCGAGACAGGTCCACGAAGGTTTACGGAAGACAGGAAGAATGAGTGGGTGGGAAAGAGAGGAAGGGAGGGAGAGAAGGGAGGGAGAGAAGGGAGGGAGAGAAGGGAGGGAGAGAAGGGAGGGAGAGAAGGGAGGGAGAGAAGGGAGGGAGAGAAGGGAGGGAGAGAAGGAAGGGATAGAAGGGAGGGAGACCCCAGGCTGGCCGATGTTTAGACAAGTACTTAACCGCTTCGAAATAACATACCTCAGTCCTGTCCTACCTTCATGCCACACAGCCTGCCCTCCTGTCCTACCTTCATACCACACAACCTGCCCTCCTGTCCTACCTCATCAGCCTGCCCTCCTGTCCTACCTTCACACAGCCTGCCCTCCTGTCCTACCTTCATACCACACAACCTGCCCTCCTGTCCTACCTTTACCACACAACCTGCCCTCCTGTCCTACTTCATACCAACAGCCTGCCCTCCTGCCTGCCCTCCTGTCCTACCTTCATACCACACAACCTGCCCTCCTGTCCTACCTGTCCTACCTTCATCAGCCTGCCCTCCTGTCCTACTTCACTGTACTACAAGCCTGCCCTCCTGTCCTCTTCATACCACACACCTGTCCTACCTTCATTCCACACAGCCTGCCCTCCTGTCCTACCTTCATACCACACAACCTGCCCTCCTGTCCTACCTTCATACCACACAACCTGCCCTCCTGTCCTACCTTCATACCACACAGCCTGCCCTCCTGTCCTACCTTCATACCACACAGTCCGCCCTCCTGTCCTACCTTCATACCACACAGCCTGCCCTCCTGTCCTACCTTCATACCACACAGCATGCCCTCCTGTCCTACCTTCATACCACACAGCCTGCCCTCCTGTCCTACCTTCATACCACACAGCCTGCCCTGTCCTACCTTCATACCACACAGTCCGCCCTCCTGTCCTACCTTCATACCACACAGCCTGCCCTCCTGTCCTACCTTCATACCACACAGCCTGCCCTCCTGTCCTACCTTCATACCACACACCATGCCCTCCTGTCCTACCTTCATACCACACAGCCTGCCCTCCTGTCCTACCTTCATACCACGCAGCCTGCCCTCCTGTCCTACCTTCATACCCCACAATCTGCCCTCCTGTCCTACCTTCATACCACACAGCCTGCCCTCCAGTCCTACCTTCATACCACACAGCCTGCCGTCCTGTCCTACCTTCATACCACACAGCCTGCCTTCCTGTCCTACCTTCATACCACACAACCTGCCCTCCTGTCCTACCTTCATACCACGCAGCCTGCCCTCCTGTCCTACCTTCATACCACGCAGCCTGCCCTCCTGTCCTACCTTCATACCCCACAATCTGCCCTCCTGTCCTACCTTCATACCACACAGCCTGCCCTCCTGTCCTACCTTCATACCACACAACCTGCCCTCCTGTCCTACCTTCATACCACGCAGCCTGCCCTCCTGTCCTACCTTCATACCACACAGCCTGCCCTCCTGTCTTACCTTCATACCACGCAGCCTGCCCTCCAGTCCTACCTTCATACCACACAACTTGCCCTCCTGTCCTACCTTCATACCACACAGTCCTACCTTCATACCACACAGCCTGCTGTCCTGTCCTACCTTCATACCACACAGCCTGCCCTCCTGTACTACCTTCATACCACACATCCTGCCCTCCTGTACTACCTTCATACCACACAGCCTGCCCTCCTGTCCTACCTTCATACCACACAGCCTGCCCCTCCTGTACTACCTTCATACCACACAGCCTGTCCTACCTTCATACCACACAACCTGCCCTACCTTCATACCACACAACCTGCCCTCCTGTCCTACCTTCATACCACACAACCTGCCCTCCTGTCCTACATTCATACCACACAACCTGCCCTCCTGTCCTACCTTCATACCACACAGCCTGCCCTCCTGTCCTACCTTCATACCACACAGCCTGCCCTCCTGTCCTACCTTCATACCACACAACCTGCCCTCCTGTCCTACCTTCATACCACACAGCCTGCCCTCCTGTCCTACCTTCATACCACGCAGCCTGCCCTCCTGTCCTACCTTCATACCCCACAATCTGCCCTCCTGTCCTACCTTCATACCACACAGCCTGCCCTCCAGTCCTACCTTCATACCACACAACCTGCCCTCCTGTCCTACCTTCATACCACACAGCCTGCTGTCCTGTCCTACCTTCATACCACACAGCCTGCCTTCCTGTCCTACCTTCATACCACACAACCTGCCCTCCTGTCCTACCTTCATACCACACAGCCTGCTGTCCTGTCCTACCTTCATACCACACAGCCTGCCTTCCTGTCCTACCTTCATACCACGCAGCCTGCCCTCCTGTCCTACCTTCATACCCCACAATCTGCCCTCCTGTCCTACCTTCATACCACACAGCCTGCCCTCCTGTCCTACCTTCATACCACACAACCTGCCCTCCTGTCCTACCTTCATACCACGCAGCCTGCCCTCCTGTCCTACCTTCATACCACACAGCCTGCCCTCCTGTCTTACCTTCATACCACGCAGCCTGCCCTCCAGTCCTACCTTCATACCACACAACCTGCCCTCCTGTCCTACCTTCATACCACACAGCCTGCTGTCCTGTCCTACCTTCATACCACACAGCCTGCTGTCCTGTCCTACCTTCATACCACACAGCCTGCCCTCCTGTACTACCTTCATACCACACAACCTGCCCTCCTGTCCTACCTTCATACCACACAGCCTGCCCTCCTGTCCTACCTTCATACCACACAGCCTGCCCTCCTGTACTACCTTCATACCACACAGCCTGTCCTACCTTCATACCACACAACCTGCCCTACCTTCATACCACACAACCTGCCCTCCTGTCCTACCTTCATACCACACAACCTGCCCTCCTGTCCTACATTCATACCACACAACCTGCCCTCCTGTCCTACCTTCATACCACACAGCCTGCCCTCCTGTCCTACCTTCATACCACACAACCTGCCCTCCTGTCCTACCTTCATACCACACAACCTGCCCTCCTGTCCTACCTTCATACCACACAGCCTGCCCTCCTGTCCTACCTTCATACCACACAACCTGCCCTCCTGTCCTATCTTCATACCACACAACCTGCCCTCCTGTCCTACCTTCATACCACACAACCTGCCCTCCTGTCCTACCTTCATACCACACAACCTGCCCTCCTGTCCTACCTTCATACCACACAACCTGCCCTCCTGTCCTACCCTCATACCACACTACCTGCCCTCCTGTCCTACCTTCATACCACACAGCCTGCCCTCCTGTCCTACCTTCATACCACACAACCTGCCCTCCTGTCCTACCTTCATACCACACAGCCTGCCCTCCTGTCCTACCTTCATACCACACAACCTGCTCTCCTGTCCTACCTTCATACCACACAACCTGCTCTCCTGTCCTACCTTCATACCACACAACCTGCTCTCCTGTCCTACCTTCATGCCACACAACCTGCCCTCCTGTCCTACCTTCATACCACACAACCTGCCCTCCTGTCCTACCTTCATACCACACAACCTGCCCTCCTGTCCTACCTTCATACCACACAACCTGCCCTCCTGTCCTACCTTCATACCACACAACCTGCCCTCCTGTCCTACCTTCATACCACACAACCTGCTCTCCTGTCCTACCTTCATACCACACAACCTGCTCTCCTGTCCTACCTTCATACCACACAACCTGCTCTCCTGTCCTACCTTCATACCACACAACCTGCTCTCCTGTCCTACCTTCATACCACACAACCTGCTCTCCTGTCCTACCTTCATACCACACAACCTGCTCTCCTGTCCTACCTTCATACCACACAACCTGCTCTCCTGTCCTACCTTCATGCCACACAACCTGCCCTCCTGTCCTACCTTCATACCACACAACCTGCCCTCCTGTCCTACCTTCATACCACACAACCTGCCCTCCTGTCCTACCTTCATACCACACAACCTGCCCTCCTGTCCTACCTTCATACCACACAACCTGCCCTCCTGTCCTACCTTCATACCACACAACCTGCCCTCCTGTCCTACCTTCATACCACACAACCTGCCCTCCTGTCCTACCTTCATACCACACAACCTGCCCTCCTGTCCTACCTTCATACCACACAACCTGCCCTCCTGTCCTACCTTCATACCACACAACCTGCCCTCCTGTCCTACCTTCATACCACACAGCCTGCCCTCCTGTCCTACCTTCATACCACACAACCTGCCCTCCTGTCCTACCTTCATACCACACAACCTGCCCTCCTGTCCTACCTTCATACCACACAACCTGCCCTCCTGTCCTACCTTCATACCACACAACCTGCCCTCCTGTCCTACCTTCATACCACACAACCTGCCCTCCTGTCCTACCTTCATACCACACAACCTGCCCTCCTGTCATTTATTGCTAAAATTCTTGAAACAATCTTACGGCAAATGTCATTTTTATTACCTGCGTTCTCTTCATGACCGTCAATATGGCGTCAGAAAAGTTTATATATATATGATCCCCACGGGCTAAAAGACTCGTATAACTTATAATACTACTATTACTACTACTACTAATAATAATAATAATACTAAACAGCTGATCTGCTGTTTAACCTCTCCGCTATGTGACTCCAAGATGAGCTGTGTAGTAGCAGTGGACATTATTGGTGATGTTGACTGAGTACGGCACCAGAGACTCTTGGGAAAACAGGAAGCACTGGGAGTTTGTGGCTCTGCACTGTGCCTCCTTAGTGATCACCTTCTAGGTAGATAAGGGAGATAGCATTCATGTTTAATAAGCTGAAGCGAGGATGAGGATACCTTGGTGGAGAAGAAAAATAAATCTTGATCTATATGTGAAATACGGTAAGAAATGCTAAATGGTGGAGAGCTCTTAAGAGTAGTTCTCAATGGAACAAAGTCAACAAGACAGTCGGTGCAGGTGTTCCACAGGGAAATGTACTTGGGCAATTTTTATGGAGTGTTTGTTTCAATGACTTCCCTCACATCATCTCAGAATCCCATGCATATGGTGACGGCTGTACTCTGACATTCACTTAACCAAGAGAGATGCCAGCTGCTCTGAGGTACATCAATAACCAGCTTACGTCTGTAATTGCCTGGAGAAAACGATGGTACGTTACTTTGCTTTTGCGAAAACACAAATGATAATGGTTTCTAGACAGCATGATTTTAATTCTTGAGTAGTGGTAAGAATGACTGGAAGAGTGTTAGAGTCGGGGAATGAGATGGACATCCTAGGGAGTAATATCCACCAAACCATACCAAACCATACCCCCGGCCGGGATTGAACCCGCGGTCATAGAGTCTCAAAACTCCAGCCCGTCGCGGGTTCAATCCCGGCCGGGGGTATGGTTTGTTTGCAATCGTGTCATTACGATTTCTTAAGTCATGGAGTTGCATATTACTCCCTAGGATGTCCATCTCATTCCCCGGCTCCAACACTCTTCCAGTCATTCTTACCACTACTCAAGACAGCCAAGCAACTAACAGCATCAAGGCGTATCTCGTACTTTGAGAAAGAAATATATTTTCTTTGATTGCCTATCCATCTCATCTACGACCTTCGGACAAGATAGAGACCAAGCAAGACTACTTATCTCTCGCTTGGACCCGCCCTGAATTTTTGTCATGTCAGCAGAGCCTTCGACACTAGAAAGATGCGAGTGGCCTTACTGTTATGTACAAGGTCAGGGTTGTCTTCAAGAGGGAGCTGGACAGATACCTAAAGTCGGTGCCGAATCAGCCGGGCTGTGGTTCGTACGTTGGACTGCGTGCGGCCAGCAGTAACAGCCTCGTTGATCAGGCCCTGATTCACCGGGAGGCCTGGTCGTGGACCGGGCCGTGGGAGCGTTGATCCCAGGAATACCCTCTAGGTACACTCCAGGTAGGTAGGTAGGGTACCCCACTTGGTTTCACTTCGACAGCTTCTATGCCACAAGACGGGCAGCAAACAGCAACTACAGTCTGGCTGTATCCTTCTTAAGAACATCATCTGAGATTTATTCCTAGAATTAAGAGTCTGGAACATGTTCGTACAGAATAAAGACATCGACTGAATAGTCACTTAACCGAATGAGATCTCTGGCCCACAGCTGGTCCACAGCTGGCCCAAACTTCATCCTGCTCACGATTTACCTTACCTTTGAAGAGTTTCAAGAGTTTATCTACTCTCTGAGCCCGGCCATGGGCCAGGCTCGTCTGGTGCTTGCCTAGTCAACCAGGCAAGTATTAATGAGGGTAATGTAGGGAAGCTTGGTAAATAAGCTCGGGTATACCTTGAGTATACCTGGAGAGGGTTTCGGGGGGTCAACGCCCCCGTGGTCCGGTCTGTGACCAAACCGGTAAGGCAGGTAACAGCTCTTAGCTTGTAAACAGGAAACATCTTTCAGTACCAGCTGACGTGCAGCACCAACAGCCTGGTGGATCAAGCAAGCACCAAAGGAGCCTGGCCCAGGGAGTAGAAAGACTCTCGAAACTCATCAGAGGTATACCAAAGTCATACTCACATGAGTACATGCTAGCTCTCCCATACGTTACTCATGTTATGTCGACACGAATTCTGTAAGTCACATCATGTGAGCATTCTATACGCCATTCACATTATGTGAACACATGATTCCCCCTAGAAAGGAGCTCCAGCGTGGTGGTGCTCTTATAAGAGCTTCGATAATTTAAGCACAGCAGTGAGTACTCAGGACCTCCAGCCCCGCCCTATATTATGTAAATAACGTCAGGGAACAATACCCAATCAGAACCCTGCTGGGCAGTGGCCGTGTTGTGATTGGTGGAGGCGATGCAAGAATGCGTATAGCGTAATGGCGTCATAAGTCACGCTGAGCGCCACGGTTTAGCTTGTTAATTGATGCTAGTTGAGAGGTAAGATTGCAAGAAGCCGGGGGTATATCGCGAAAAGCCGGGGGTATATCGCGAGAAACCGAGGGTATCCCGAGAAGCCGAAGGTGTCGCGAGAAACCGAGGGTATAGCGAGAAGTCGGGGGTGTCGCGAGAAGCCGAGGGTATCGCGAGAAGCTGAAGGTATCGCAAGAAGCCGATGGTATCGCGAGAAGCCGAGGGTATCGCGAGAAGCCGAGGGTATCGCGAGGAGAAAACTTTAATTTCATGGATGAAGAACTTAGGCTTGAGGCGGTCACAGGTATACCCCAGGATGGGTTAAGATACTGGGGTACTTATGCCCTCACTGGGCACGCCTCCAGGCTCTCTCTTGATTCTCCAGTTGCTTTATCTTGCTTTATCTTAATGGTCCATACTCTCTGAGGGAGCTGATTACTGATTACATCGACTCCAGGCTGAGGGACTGATTACCTCCAACTACTACTGATCTGGCCCATTGCCTGGTAGCTGAACCTTTCGCTTCACAAGGCGAGGATGCGGGTTCGATTCCCTGCGAATGTAGAAACACTGGGCGTGTTTCCTTACACCGGTTGTGTCTGTTCCCCATCAGTAAAATGGGTACCTGGGTGTTAGTCGACTGGTGTGGGTCTCATCCTGGGACAAAACTGACCTAATTTGCCCGAAATGCTCTGCATAACAAGTGGCTTTCTGTATAGTAATACATTATTGATGTCAGCCATGGTCCGTTTACTTTGTACATGTACTTGTAGATATGAAGATATTATTAGCATTATTCTTTGTACAGAACAGATGAAGCCACTGCGTGGCGAATTATTGCTACCTCGATTCTCTGAATCATTTACAGAAAATTCCACGAATCCAGTGGTGCAGGGAGGCGTGCTGCCCGTTTCATTTTCCGAACTCTGCCGAAAGTGCCTTATGCCAGTTACATGATCTGTGTGGCCTTCAGAGACAATGTAAACACACACAAATAACCCGTACATAAGAGAGAGGAGCTTACGATGGTCCGATCTGAACCATTTACATGGACTTCGTCAGTGGTCCGAGTCGGACCAAAACGTTGTCGTAAGTTTCTCTTACCTATCCGCTGGTTATTTGTGTATTGTTTCAGTCACGGTATTGTGACTTTTGTTTCTTCACAACGTAAATGTCTTCCGCATTCTCCAGTCCCCTTTCGTACAGTGGAATACTGATCATGGATTCTTATTGCTCTCTAAGAATTTCACTCCTTTCATTTTTATTGTCATTGTGCGAACCTCCAGTTGTTAGATTTTGATTTAGATTTTGCCACCGATATCAATTTTGTGGAGGGTAGTGTAAGAGCCTATGGGTACACAAAAGGCCTAGGAACTAGGCTTCAATAAGATTAACACGAGCACATCTAGATTTATATCTACAGTTCACTTATCTGTTACAAGCAAATTCAGGAAATTTAACATCTGGTTTCTTATTTTTGTTAATGAGATATCTTGACATGTTCCTTAATATGTGGACAGTTAAGCAGATAGTGTTCAAGATAGTGACCATATGTCTGGCCACATGTAAAAGGGCACCACTTATACAGCAGGTTAAGTTCCAGTCTACTGCTGTAAAGTGAAACAGCCCCTTTTTTCCACTTTCAAATGCATAAAAAAGCCTGTTTACACGATTATATATTAAGTGGGCAATATAACTACGCCTAAAAAGATGCATATACATTATACATATTACTTATTCCTAAAATACTTTCATCCTTTGTTGACAGTGAGTAGTGAATATTTTTATTGTCCTAGCGAAGCGCTGTAAAGTGAGGCCTCCCTGTACTTTTCATTTGGTCACCTGTATATCTGTCAAATGGCCCCCCCCCCAAACGAAAAAAAAATAGCTCTTAACTTGGATTATGGATATATGTAGAAGTATTTGGATGTTTCTTACATTATCCTGGAGGGGGTTTCAGGGGTCAACGCCCCCACGGCCCGGTCCGTGACCAGGCCTCCTGGACACCTTTCTTGTTCCCTTCGTCCTTCTTCCGTCTAGTTAGAGAAGTTTTAGTTCTATCTCGGTGATGTCTCGGGTAAGATTATCTATATTCACGTTTTTAAGCAGGCGAGTACAAGTGTTACAAGTGTTACACAGGTGAGTACAAGTAACAAATAACTCCCGGCAAGAAAGCTATTGACTGAGTGATGGTCAATGTGTTTCCTCTTCCTTCTTTGAAAAGAAGGAAGTAAAAGAAAATTTCCTGTAAATATGACTGATCCAAAATTTGAAAAAAAAATATAAAATAAGTCCAGACGATTAATAGGTAAAGAGGAAAAGAAAGCAAGAAT
>NC_091354.1:4749347-4806847 GCF_038502225.1 Cherax quadricarinatus
TTACTTTATCGAAGAATCTTAGCATCATTTACCTGGAAAGATAAAACAAGAATAAATAGTTTAAACAAATAGAGAGAGAGAGAGAGAGAGAGGGAGAGAGAGAGAGAGAGAGAGAGAGAGAGAGAGAGAGAGAGAGAGAGAGAGAGAGAGAGAGAATGCCTTGACGAAAATCTAAGATAAAAGACAATTGACATTAGCCAGAAAAACATCACAAACAGCTTTTTTTTTTCTTTGTACTCTGACACTGGCGGAAAAAAACCTCGAATGTATTTAATAAATATCGTAAGATGTTTCGTCATCCCCTGTGGGCGAGACGTCAACAAAAGATCGCATTATTCTGAATTTTTGTCTTTTTTTTTTCTCCATCCGGAGAAGCAACTAAAAACACACGTGAGCAAACATGATATATGTATTAAAAAACATTTCGGTCCTAGGGTCTAAAAGTGACTAATGTCCCAGGACCGAAACGTTTCCTGATAAACACGTCCTACGGTTTACACCTTGAAAAAAAAAACACTAATCTGTATCAGTTACCAAAATTTATTCGAATTACTTAAAAAATATTGAAAACGTAAGCTGGACTATGGAGCTCATTGAGCACTTGTGATAAATTAACTCGTTTAATCGGTCGAGATTTCCAGGGAGATAAATGGGAGTGGTCAACGAGGAAGCCTCCTCCTCCTCCTGATGGTCTCTAAACTGGCAAAGGATTAAATATAATTGATTCTCATATATTTAACGCGATGTAACCACAAGGGTATCGAATCCTTTCCCCTGTCCACTACACGAAACGTTCCAGGCTTCCTTCCATGACTGGTTTCCCCATTTGATTGTTCCAGGACTGATTTCCCCATTTGATTGTTCCAGGATTGGTTTCCCTTTTGATTGTTTCAGGGCTTGTTTCCCTTTAATTGTTCCAGGACTGGTTTCCCCCCATTTGATTGTTCCAAGACTTGTTTTCCTTGATCGATTTAAGATTGGTCTCCCTTGATCGTTCCAGAACTGGTTGTCGCATATAATCAAAGACTGGTACAGGACACGTTTCAGATCTCATTCTATTCTCGTCCCCAAGATTGCCATGAATGAAGTCGTTACTGTAGTCACCATAGCATATAATAAGTTGCCATATCTGAGGAATGGTCACAGACTCGGCCGCGGGGCGTTAACCCCCGAAACCCTCTCCAGGTATACTCTAGGTATCTACCTTGCCTACAATCGTACATTATGAGAAAATAAGAAATACACGTATGTGTGCCAGCCTCTGAGTACCCTCGAGAACGTTAGTTTAGACAAAGGTCCAAAACTCAGTACTAGACAGGGAAAGGCTCCATTGAACAGCAAGTGGTGCAAGCTCAATAGACAGGACTAAAATGAACATAAGTCAGGAAAACATTGAATAGTTAGAGAGGACTTCACTGAACAGCCAACCGGCTTTTACTCAGCAATAAACGAGTCGTACGCTGAATAATTAAGATTATGTTTGGAGAATAGTAACAGAACGAGATACATATCGCCAAGATAGCCATAGCTGTGATGACTTTTGTTATTATTTAGCTTCTGGAGAGAGCTATCAATGAGTCACTAGGAAGTCAGTACCTAGCTGTTACTCCATGTTAACTTGAGTGCCTCTTACCACCTCCGTCGGGAGAAACAAGTTTACGACACTTTTCTATCTACTATACATAGTCTTGAGCGAAACGTCGACCTAAATATCCTCTCCTAGGTGCGTCTTACACTATTTGTGAAACAGCTGAAACCACCATCACTCAAGAATTGCATTTCAGCTGAACAGCCCAGAACTGGGAAGAACCCAGCGAAAAGCAGTGGAACCGTGGACACAGGAGAACACTGCGCCAGCATGCGTGGTCCAAGACTCTTCAACCTGCTACCAGCAGATGTCAGAAATACTGCCGGAACCAAGGAATTAGTTTTCAAGGGAAAACTGGACGAATATCTCCACCAGGTGCCCGATCAACCAGTCTGTGATGGGTATTTAATGGCCAGCCAACACCAACAGCCTGGTTAACAGCCAACCAACATGTAAAAAGTTTAAAACTGAAAAAAAATAATCATGAAAATATTGAGAGAGAGAAATCTACTATTTTTCGGATTTATAGCTTTACAGAAGGATTTATTCCCGGAGATTTACTTCCTGGCAGTGAAAGAATGATAAATGATTGCCTGGAGGCCAGCTGGAGGCCAGCTGGAGGCCGGCCTGGGATTTAAGCCGGACCAAGGGCGGGTATCTAAGCCGTGCGGGGCATGGCTGAGCATGTTCGCATCTTTCATGCGCCGCGTCAACGCCCTTACGGCATCTCTCCCCCCCTCCCCCCCCAACCCTACAACAAAATACAGCTGGGGATGCCACGGGAGCCTGCTGCTTGGTGTAGCAAACAAGCCAGCAGTTAGTTATCTGCTGCTCACCTACTTATGCTAACTTGTTTAACGGTATATATTTGTGTGTGTGTGTGTGTGTGTGTGTGTGTGTGTGTGTGTGTGTGTGTGTGTGTGTGTGTGTGTGTGTGTGTGTGTGTGTGTGTGTGTAAAGCAAAGTGATCAAGTGGGTTTAACACCCTTCTTTAGTGGATAAGGATAAATAAACAGATCCCTGGTTGTCTTCAAAATGGAACCTAATAAGATCTTCAAGTCAGTTCCTGATAAGCCGGGCTGTGGTGCACACGTTGGACAACGTGCAGCTAGCACCAACAGCCTCATCGATCAGGCCAGCCACCGAGAGGCCTGGTCTGGGACCGGTTCGTGATGACCATGACACCCCCCTCTACCTGAAATCTGCTCCAGGTAGACTGCAGATTGACACGTCTTCCAAGGCTACCCCCCCCATCAATCCTACCCACTCCATCCACAACCCACTCCTCCTCCCCTACCCGCCCCAACCCACCACCCCCTACTGTGACTCAGCAGAGGTCAGGCAAGGTCAAGCAGGACCTGATAACACCCTTGGAGGAAAAAGTGACCTTGAAGGCCAGAGGGCAGATCACAAGGTCTTTCTACTGACCTTAACACATTGGTAAGTTCATTGTACACGGTCAGTGATGCTGCCTTGTACACGGTCAGTGATGTTGCCTTGTACACGGTCAGTGATGCTGCCTTGTACACGGTCAGTAATGCTGCCTTGTACACGGCCATTGATGCTGCCTTGTACACGGTCAGTGATGTTGCCTTGTACACGGCCACTGATGCTGCCTTGTACACGGCCATTGATGCTGCCTTGTACACGGTCAGTGATGCTGCCTTGTACACGGCCATTGATGCTGCCTTGTACACGGTCAGTGATGCTGCCTTGTACACGGTCAGTGATGCTGCCTTGTACACGGTCAGTGATGCTGCCTTGTACACGGCCATTGATGCTGCCTTGTACACGGTCAGTGATGCTGCCTTGTACACGGTCAGTGATGCTGCCTTGTACACGGTCAGTAATGCT
This sequence comes from Cherax quadricarinatus, assembly GCF_038502225.1. Lineage (NCBI taxonomy): Eukaryota > Metazoa > Arthropoda > Malacostraca > Decapoda > Parastacidae > Cherax > Cherax quadricarinatus. The sequence goes on from NC_091354.1 coordinate 4,752,790, forward strand.
GCCTTGTACACGGCCATTGATGCTGCCTTGTACACGGTCAGTGATGCTGCCTTGTACACGGTCAGTGATGCTGCCTTGTACACGGTCAGTAATGCTGCCTTGTACACGGCCATTGATGCTGCCTTGTACACGGTCAGTGATGCTGCCTTGTACACGGTCAGTAATGCTGCCTTGTACACGGTCAGTGATGCTGCCTTGTACACGGTCAGTGATGCTGCCTTGTACACGGTCAGTAATGCTGCCTTGTACACGGTCAGTGATGCTGCCTTGTACACGGTCAGTGATGCTGCCTTGTACACGGTCAGTGATGCTGCCTTGTACACGGCCAGTGATGCTGCCTTGTACACGGTCAGTGATGCTGCCTTGTACACGGTCAGTGATGCTGCCTTGTACACGGTCAGTGATGCTGCCTTGTACACGGTCAGTGATGCTGCCTTGTACACGGTCAGTGATGCTGCCTTGTACACGGTCAGTGATGCTGCCTTGTACACGGCCATTGATGCTGCCTTGTACACGGCCATTGGGGGGATATGAAAAAAGGGAGAAAAAGGTGGGAAGGGAAACGTGAAAAGGAAAAGAGAGGAAAGTGAGAAGGGAAAGGAAGAGAAACGGAGAGTCTGAGACAAGAAAGGGTAGACAGAGGAAGAAATGGAAAAAAGGGTGTAGAGAGGAGCGTGAAGCAAGCGAGGATATGTGGTCCAGCGGGCTGCCAGCAGCAACAGCCTGGTTGACCAAGCAAGCACCGGACAAACCTGGTCCAGAACCGGGTTGTGGGAGTAGAAAAACTCTCGAAACCCACCAGAGGACGTAGGTCAGGTCCTCGAGTACACAGCACCAGCATAAAGCCCTCAGTGAGAGGGAGTCTCGTTCAGTATAGCTAGAGAATAGAACAAAGGTTCACAACAAGGCTGGTTCAAGAACCGAGTGAGTGAACCTTGAGGAGAGGCTTCAAAAATTATATCTCATGGCGTATTCTTGAAGTACTAGGGGGAGATAAGATAACGACGTGGGAAATACTCTTTAAGGTTTCCATAGGAGAAGCGGGGACACACTGAAATGCTGAAGACTGTGCAAGGAGCAGCCCTTGCCCCTGTCCCTGCTTCTGCCCCTTCTCCTGCTTCTGCCCCTGCTCCTGTCCCTGCCCCTGCTTCTGCCCCTGCTCCTGCCCCTATCCCTGTCAGTAATGCTGCCTTGTACACGGTCAGTGATGCTGCCTTGTACACGGTCAGTGATGCTGCCTTGTACACGGTCAGTGATGCTGCCTCGTACACGGCCAGTGATGCTGCCTCGTACACGGTCAGTGATGCTGCCTTGTACACGGTCAGTGATGCTGCCTTGTACACGGTCAGTGATGCTGCCTTGTACACGGTCAGTGATGCTGCCTTGTACACGGTCAGTGATGCTGCCTTGTACACGGTCAGTGATGCTGCCTTGTACACGGCCATTGATGCTGCCTTGTACACGGCCATTGATGCTGCCTTGTACACGGTCAGTAATGCTGCCTTGTACACGGTCAGTGATGCTGCCTTGTACACGGTCAGTGATGCTGCCTTGTACACGGTCAGTGATGCTGCCTTGTACACGGTCAGTGATGCTGCCTTGTACACGGTCAGTGATGTTGCCTTGTACACGGTCAGTGATGCTGCCTTGTACACGGCAGACTTTTACTGTCCAGTAGGTGTATATACACTAAGAGGTCTATAGCTTTCAGTGTATATATACTGACAGGTGTGTATCAGTGTATATATACTGACAGGTGTGTATCAGTGTATATATACTGACAGGTGTGTATCAGTGTATATATACTGACAGGTGTGTATCAGTGTATATATACTGACAGGTGTGTATCAGTGTATATATACTGACAGGTGTGTATCTGTGTATATATACTGACAGGTGCGTGTATCTGTGTATATACACTGAAATACAAAGAGGGGAATTTGAAGGATAGAGAAAGAGGAGTAAGCAGCGAGAAAGGAATAGAGAACAAATAGGACGAAACAGGGTGGAAAGGGTGGATGGAAAAGGGGTGGAATGGGTAGACGAAAAAGGTTGTTGTATCCCTAACGTCGTGAAGGCTTCTTGATTGATTATAATTTGATACGAAGTTCAATCAAGTTTTTGCCTTGGTCCTTCCATTTTTTTACACTCAATCAAATCTCCTTAACCCGACAAGAGAGAGAGAGAGAGAGAGAGAGAGAGAGAGAGAGAGAGAGAGAGAGAGAGAGAGAGAGAGAGAGGGGGGGGGGGGGGAAGGCTGGAAAACGCGTCAGAAAACTAACGTAACCAAATGGGAACAGGTTAGTGACGGTTAAATTACATATGTTCAAAAGAGCTGGACAGGCAAATGGTACTTTGCTTAGGTGGACCAGGAGCTACACCATCACTTCACTCGCCCAGCTAACGATAATGAAGTCTGTACACTGATTAAAGAAATTACCCTCATCTGGCTGTAAGACAAAGACTGTCCATCACCCCAGGAGTCCCAGAGAAAATATTTTAATTTCTCGCGAAAACCCGGGTCGTTTCTTCCCTCACCACCCGCTTGAGAAATTCCCTCTTCAGGCTGGATCACACCCTCCTGCTCTGTTGAAATTGCCAGTCTTCGTAACACCAGAGGAATTTATTACTAGAGTACCTCAAGTTATGAGAGTACCTCAAGTTATGAGAGTACCTCAAGTTATGAGAGTACCTCAAGTTATGAGAGTACCTCAAGTTATGAGAGTACCTCAAGTTATGAGAGTACCTCAAGTTATGAGAGTACCTCAAGTTATGAGAGTACCTCAAGTTATGAGAGTACCTCAAGTTATGAGAGTACCTCAAGTTATGAGAGTACCTCAAGTTATGAGAGTACCTCAAGTTATGAGAGTACCTCAAGTTATGAGAGTACCTCAAGTTATGAGAGCACCTCAAGTTATGAGAGCACCTCAAGTTATGAGAGCACCTCAAGTTATGAGAGTACCTCAAGTTATGAGAGTACCTCAAGTTATGAGAGTACCTCAAGTTATGAGAGTACCTCAAGTTATGAGAGCACCTCAAGTTATGAGAGCACCTCAAGTTATGAGAGCACCTCAAGTTATGAGAGTACCTCAAGTTATGAGAGTACCTCAAGTTATGAGAGTATCTCAAGTTATGAGAGCACCTCAAGTTATGAGAGCACCTCAAGTTATGAGAGTACCTCAAGTTATGAGAGTACCTCAAGTTATGAGAGTACCTCAAGTTATGAGAGTACCTCAAGTTATGAGAGTACCTCAAGTTATGAGAGTACCTCAAGTTATGAGAGCACCTCAAGTTATGAGAGTACCTCAAGTTATGAGAGTACCTCAAGTTATGAGAGTACCTCAAGTTATGAGAGCACCTCAAGTTATGAGAGTACCTCAAGTTATGAGAGTACCTCAAGTTATGAGAGCACCTCAAGTTATGAGAGTACCTCAAGTTATGAGAGTACCTCAAGTTATGAGAGCACCTCAAGTTATGAGAGCACCTCAAGTTATGAGAGTACCTCAAGTTATGAGAGTACCTCAAGTTATGAGAGTACCTCAAGTTATGAGAGTACCTCAAGTTATGAGAGTACCTCAAGTTATGAGAGTACCTCAAGTTATGAGAGTACCTCAAGTTATGAGAGTACCTCAAGTTATGAGAGCACCTCAAGTTATGAGAGTACCTCAAGTTATGAGAGTACCTCAAGTTATGAGAGTACCTCAAGTTATGAGAGTACCTCAAGTTATGAGAGTACCTCAAGTTATGAGAGCACCTCAAGTTATGAGAGTACCTCAAGTTATGAGAGTACCTCAAGTTATGAGAGCACCTCAAGTTATGAGAGTACCTCAAGTTATGAGAGCACCTTAAGCCATGAGAACACCTCAAGCCATGAGAGTAGAGGTCACGAGGTAGGTGGATCCAGCCTCTGTCACTCACTGTACTGAAGGCTCCACACGGGTTTACCCGTGCATCGTTCACTGTGTACCTTCATCAAGTTTCGCTCTATGTAGAGCTTGAAAAAAAGACCACAAAGAGCGAAACGTCTCAAAAACTAAAGCTTCCTCTTAATAAACTCACCTATCATCAATCTTAAACAGTACCGAAACATTGATATCTACGACACTTATACAACACTAATAGCTCCACCGCCGACACGTATCGTCAACAGTGCTACCCAAGTGTTGCACACATGTCTTACGCATTCAAAACATTCCTCAGCCTCAAATGTCCTCATTGCACCCTTTTCAACCCGGATTAAGCTACGGAGTCTGGAAAGGCAAAGGAATTTCCTGAAAAGGCAGGCGATGAGAGGGGATATCCACAGTGAGAGATTTTTACTAGGGAAATGCCTGAGTTTCGATGGGAGAGTAGCCGCCGGGAAGCGATTGTAACAGCCTCTTGTCCGTAGCGTCACGCCCAGAACCCTGGGTCGCAAATACACGCAAGCGGAAATAGAGAACTGGAAACCTGTAGTGAGAGCCTTCCCAGCTCTTGCAAATTCAAGCACTTGAATTACTCGGAGTGCGTGAAGTCCCTAGAACTGTACTTCTTAGAAGTGAGGCGCTAAAGATACGTCATAATCTACACCTGGAAGATACCGGAGGGATTGGTATCAAAACTGCACACCGAAATCACTACTGTTAAACACGAGAGGCTTGGCAGATGGTGCAGAATACCTTGAATGAAAAGCAGGGAAGCGATGCATACAATGACAAAACTCAATAAGTGCAAAGGGACCACGACTCTTCAACATGGTATTAATGTGGTCATGGTACTAATAGTCATGGTACTAATACATAATACTTTCGTGGTACTAATCACGTTACAATAAAGTCACGATATAACGCAGTCACGATACAATACAGTCACGATACAATACAGTCACGATACAATACAGTCACGATACAATACAGTCACGATACAATAGTCACGATACAATACAGTCACGATACAATACAGTCACGATACAATACAGTCACGATACAATACAGTCACGATACAATACAGTCACGATACAATACAGTCACGATACAATACAGTCACGATACAATACAGTCACGATACAATACAGTCACGATACAATACAGTCACGATACAATACAGTCACGATACAATACAGTCACGATACAATACAGTCACGATACAATACAGTCACGATACAATACAGTCACGATACAATACAGTCACGATACAATACAGTCACGATACAATACAGTCACGATACAATACAGTCACGATACAATACAGTCACGATACTTTTCCACTAAGCAAATCTTTTTCTAGACTTTAAAAACACTCTACTTAGAAAGCAAAAATTGTTCCGCTGAACACTGTCCCGCGTGTTCTTGCGTTCTCCTGTTTATGTTCCTGAGCCCTGAGTCCCTGACTTATGTGTGTCGTACTTTGTCACAGACGTGTATGTCTGGGCTTCGTTGCAGCAGAATGCCTGGGCAGAAGGGCAGAAGGGAGCATCTTGGTCCATCTCGCTGCCCCTCCCGGTAATTGCATCGCGCTAATGAGAGAGAATTCACAGTAAAAAAGGGGCTAGTTGATGAAATTACCGTGAGATCTGCTGCTGCCTCTCTCCTCCTGGTTGTAGGTGATGCTGCTTCTCTCCTCCTGGTTGTAGGTGATGCTGCCTCTCTCCTCCTGGTTGTAGGTGATGCTGCCTCTCTCCTCCTGGTTGTAGGTGATGCTGCCTCTCTCCTCCTGGTTGTAGGTGATGCTGCCTCTCTCCTCCTGGTTGTAGTTGATGCTGCCTCTCTCCTCCTGGTTGTAGTTGATGCTGCCTCTCTCCTCCTGGTTGTAGTTGATGCTGCCTCTCTCCTCCTGGTTGTAGTTGATGCTGCCTCTCTCCTCCTGGTTGTAGTTGATGCTGCCTCTCTCCTCCTGGTTGTAGTTGATGCTGCCTCTCTCCTCCTGGTTGTAGTTGATGCTGCCTCTCTCCTCCTGGTTGTAGTTGATGCTGCCTCTCTCCTCCTGGTTGTAGATAATGCAGGTTGCCTCTTCACGGTAACCTGTCGTCCACACACTCGTCAATACCTTCCTTTAAAAAATTCAACAACCATAATACCCAAATAGCCTCAACGACCACACCCTCAACCACAACACCAAACAGTTTTAACAACCACAACCTCAACACCCACAACCACCTCACCCACAGCAGCAAAAAAAAAAAAATTTTTAAAGGGGTGGAGGAGTAAGCCAGTGGAAGGCCTCGGTCAGATGACCAGAAGCTCCAACTGCGGGGTCAGGACACACTTGTCCTGTTTCCTGACAAATCTAACCCAACCTCACCACAACATTCAAATTCACAATAAAACTCATTATCGATACTTTTGCAGCATCTAAATAAAAATAAAAATAATAATTATTATTATTATTATTATCAGGGTCATACGACGCCTGAGAAACGTCATTCATGTGAAGAGCAAATCCATATCCTTGGATTTAGAGCACTAGCCAGTATCAACGAACCTTCCTTGAGTTTGTACACCTTCACACACACACACACACACACACACACACACACACACACACACACACACACACACACACACACACACACACACACACACCTTGCCAAGTACGTCAGGAAATTAGAGAAAGTGCAAAGGTTTGCAACAAGACTAGTCCCGTAGCTAAGGGGCATGCCCTACGAGGAGAGGAACTCGACCTGACGACACTGGAGGACAGGAAAGATAGGGACGATATGATAACGTATCAAATACTGAGAGGAATCGACAAGTTGAACAGAGACAGGATGTTCCAGAGATGGGACACAGCAACAAGGGGTCACAATTGCTAGTTGAAGACTCAGATGAATCATACGGATGTTAGGAAGTATTTCTTCAGTCACAGAGTTGCCAGCAAGTGGAACAGTTTGGAAAGCGAGGTAGTTTAGGCGGGTACATAGCTTTAAGAAGAGGTATGATAAAGCTCATGAAGCAGGGAGAGAGAGTAGACCTAGTAGCGACCAGTGAAGAGGCTGAACAAGGAACTATGACTCGACCACTGCAACCACAGTTAGGCGAGTACACACACACACTGTAGCAACAGTTTCTTCCGTACATCCAAAAACTGTACTTCTTAAAACAACAATATTCTGTCAGTCTACACACATCTAAAGGCACGAAAATAAACACGACCGTCTCGAGAGTTTTTCAATTTTTATAGCTTCCTGGGCGAGTTTTTTTCGTCTCCTTTCTTCCCCTCATCATGTCCAAAACAAAAACACCCAAGTAGTGTAAACAAAAGTGGCAGTGAAGAACCTCATTCACGCCCAGCAGGAAACAATCTATCTATCACATTCACCCCCCAACAGGAAACCGTCTATCTATCACATCGCGAACCAAACAGCACGAAAACAAACACTTACATCCACTTTTTCCTCCGTACACGTTTTTTAAATCATTTGCACCTTTTTTTGGACACGGGTAAGGCAGCATTCACCGTCCAATACGTGAACTCATTAGCACCCACCTCCCCGTGTCTTTCTCCCCACTCTACACCCCAATCACAAGCTCCTCTTCCTTTCCCCCCCCCCTTTACGCACCTCCCCAATTGGCTTCCCTCTCTCCGCCTACCAGAAGAGATCGTTGATCTTTATGTTATTTTCCCTAACAAGCTTTCGTTTGTGAGAGCGGCGGCGGCAGCGGGCAATTTTGCATTAAGCATGACACTCCATTGTCGCTATGTTGCTTGAAATCCTCGAGAAGCATTGTGCGCGCAGCGGCAGGCAAACAGACCGTGTTCAGCGCACCGTCCGCAGACAACTCTGCTGGAACGTAAACAAGACAAGCGGAGCTGGAGACTTGAGGGTTACTTACTATACCCCCTCACTCAAGATGACCTCCTCTCTTGATTCCTCTTTTCTTTCCTGTTTCCTCTTTCTTCTTCCTCTTCCTGCTCTCCTCCTCCTACCGGCTGCTTCTTTATCGCTTTTCCTCCTCTTTTTCTGCCTCTTACCCCGCTTCTCCTCCTGCTGCTTTCTTCTTGGTCTTCTTAATCTTTATTCTCTATTGGTCTTTCTGCTTCTTAGTCTTCTTCCTGTCTTTTCTTCTTTACTCTCCTTGGCTTATTGTCTTCCTTTCTTGTTTTCCCCTTTTCTTTTTTTCTTCTCAAGGACACGGACGTCTCAGGAGTGACACGTACGTAACAAAGACGCGATACGAACGTGACAAGAACATGCCAAGGACACAAGAATGCGACGAGGACGTGATAAGGACAAAAGAATTTAGAAAATACTTATTAAGACAAGTACACGAGAGAGAGAGAGAGAGAGAGAGAGAGAGAGAGAGAGAGAGAGAATGAACTTCTCCCCAACAGATGATTGTGGAGGCGATGGAGGCTGAATTAACAGGAGGAAATATTAATTGGAAGCAGAGGAGGAAGCGGACTGGGATGGAGGGGAGGTTAAGGGGGAAGTTAGGACGGGAGGTAAAGGGGGGAGTTAGGGGGGGAGGTTAAGGGGAGGAAGTAAGGGGAAGCAAGGATTATCTCTCCGGGTCTCGTGGGAACCTCGTGGAGATAGTTTTAAGTGGTCTTCAAGGCAAATTATCTTTTTTTTTTTTTGGTTAACGGGGTTGTGTCGGGGGTGTCTTCCCCGGAGAGACGGTATTCTCTGGAGTCAGGTCTAATTATGGGTCAGGTCGGTCCTGAGGTCAATTAATATTACATTAATGATGTATGATAATGACAAGAAGATGAACTGGCTAGCATCTATCAAGACTGAACACCTGAACACTTTTTATCAAAGCCGAGGGACTGAACACCTTCCATGAAAGCCGAGGGACTGAACACCTTGAAATTACAACTTCACTTCAGTCAAAGCAGACGAACTGAACACCTCTGTATTCGACTGAAGAAGCCAGCTGCGCAGACGAAAGATTTCGTCAATAAAAATACCCAAGTGAGTCAGTCACCACAGTAAATTAATGTTCCTGACAAGTGTGTGATTAAATTCTGCCGACGACTAGGCCTCTCGACTCCTGGGAAAATTCACCCACAGAACCGGATTAAGATTTTGTAGGCCCCTAGGCTACAGGTACTGTGAGGACCCTGGGCTACACGTACTGTGAGGCCCCTAGGCTACAGGTACTGTGAGGACCCCTGTGAGGCCCCTGGGCTACAGGTACTGTGAGGCCCCTGGGCTACAGGTACTGTGAGGCCCCTGGGCTACAGGTACTGCGAGGACCCTGGGCTACAGGTACTGTGAGGACCCTGGGCTACAGGTACTGTAAGGACCCTGGGCTACAGATACTGTGAGGACCCTGGGCTACAGGTACCGTGAGGCCCCTGTGTTACAGGCACCGTGAGGCCCCTGGGCTACAGGTACTGTGATGACCCTGGGCTACAGGTACTGTGAGGACCCTGGGCTACAGGTACTGTGAGGACCCTGGGCTACAGGTACCGTGAGGCCCCTGGGTTATAGGCACTGAGGCCCCTGGGCTACAGGTACTGTGAGCCCCTGGGGTACAGGTACCGTGAGGCCCCTGGGCTACAGGTACTGTAAGGCCAGTGAGCTGCAGCTCCTAAAGACCATGCCTTAATCCGGTCCTGCCTACACATACTTCGTACATTATCCGGAGTGGATGTGTGTGTCTACTATTCATTAAAGAGGACACCCTAACAAACGAGACGTCTTTTAAGTCTATGTACGTAAGTTTTCCTTCCCATTGGTTTCGCAGTGTTAGGTTAGGTAAAATTTTTCAGGAAACAGGACAAGTGTTTCCTGACCCAGCAGCTGGAGCTTTTGGTTATCTGACCGAGGCCTTCCACTGGCCTTCCCTCCACCCTTTTAAAAATGAAGATTATGATTATAACCATTTCATCTGTCTTGGCAAGGGCTATTCACTCCACGGAAAGAGGATCGCAACCCTTTGTTGATCTCATGTGCGATGCTCTTTTGTTACCCTGAATGGGGTTCTTTCTCCTTATAGTTATCAATGTGTTTATCTCCAGACACTCAGCAAAGTCATCTATTATCGTCATCTCATTTCACTCTCATTTAACTTTTGTTTTTTAATTATTGACACATTAGTTACCCACCCAAAGGAAGCCCATTATCCCTACATTCACTGTAATTACCTTAATTACTTCAGGCTCCGGCGAGGAGAAGGAAAATAATGTTTATATAATGATGTGTTCCGCCAGCAAGGGCTTTCACTGAGCAGGATAACAGTGTACAAGATCAATACAAGTCTTATACTCGGTTAATATTCATTATACAAGACTGATCCGTCAATGATGTACTCTCCTGCCGCTGGTAACGAAAACTCTATCGTTATCGGAGGGTAGATCAGACACTGGTCTACGCTCCGATACCGAAACCTTTCTAAACGACCTCCCTTCGTGTCTGTCCAGACACTGGTCTACGTTTAAATAACGAAACCTCTTTGGTCTCGCTTCACGCCATCCGAAACACTGGTCTACGCTCCGGTAACGAACCCTCTCTGAACGGTCTCGCTTCACGCCAACCAGGTAAAAACAGTGAGTGTTTGTATATATGCAGGGAGCTTGAAGCTCAACTAGACGGCGTCCAAGTGGGAAGTATTGAAACACGGCCTCGCCTCTTCCTCTACACACCAGGAAGTTACCCATTGTATTGTGGTTACGCTGGTCTCCTGTTGCTCTGCCTGGCTGTGGCTGTGTCCAGCTCCGTGGCTGTCCTTGTTTGGCTGTGTCCAGCTCCTTGGCTATCCTTGTTTGGCTGTGCCCAGCTCCGTGGCTATCCTTGTTTGGCTGTGCCCAGCTCCGTGGCTGCCCTTGTTCGGCTGTGTCCAGTTCCGTGGCTGTCCTTGTTTGGCTGTGTCCAGGTCAGTGACTGTGTTTGTTTCCTGTTCTATAGCTCTCCTTGTTTACCTGTTTCAATTTCTGTTCTTGTGCTTCTTTGACTGTGTGCAGCTCAGTGACTATGCTTAACCTTAGTTCCTGTCTGTGTCGCGTTTCCTGCATCTACGGTTTCCGTTTCTCCGTCTAGCAAGTCTGGCCCAGGGCCGGTGTGCGGGAGTCGAGACTCCAACTGTCGAAATTTGTGAGATATATCAAAGATATATTCTAGTCTTTCTGTATATATCCTAGCCTTTATGTGCAGATATATATCCTAGCCTTTATATACAAATATATATCCTAGCCTCTATATACAGATATATATCCTAGCCTCTTTATAAAGATATATCCTAGCCTCTGTATAAAGATATATCCTAGCCTCTGTATAGATATATATCCTAGCCTCTGTATAAAGATACATCCTAGCCTCTGTATAAAGATATATCCTAGCCTCTGTATAAAGATATATCCTAGCCTCTGTATAAAGATATATCCTAGCCTCTGTATAAAGATATATCCTAGCCTCTGTATAAAGATATATCCTAGCCTCTGTATAAAGATATATCTTAACCTTTTGTCTGTCTTTCCGTTTTGCCAGTAAGTATACCCTTAACGAGGTATGCTTACCAGAGGTACCTCAAGAAATATGCTCTGACTTTGTGCTGACGGAGGTATATTATTTACGATGGCGGAGATATATTGTTGGAGTTTAGCTGGAAGTATACTGTCAGTGTTGAACTAGAGGTATACTGTTAGTGTTAATCTGGCGGAGAGGAATCACAGTGGCGGAAGTTGCACACGTCAATTGCAGCATCCCGGAAGCGATCTGCAGCTTTCCCGACGTTAGCATTTCGTTACTGGTGATGCAATTGTTCTTTTAGGGCCCCCCACGCTGGGAAGAGTGGCCTGTGGGGGCCCCCAATGCTACGAAGAGTGGCTTGAGGGCCTACACTAGGGAGTAACGGGGCCCCACAATAAGAAGTGAAGGGCCCCACATTAAGAAGCTACAAGGCCCCACACTAGGAAGTTACAGGGCCCCACACTAGGAAGTTACAGGGCCTCACACTAGGAAGTTACGGGGCACCACACTAGGAAGTTGCAGGGCCCCACACTAGGAAGTTACAGGGCCTCACACTAGGAAGTTAGAGGGCCCCACACTAGGAAGTTACGGGGCCCCACACTAGGAAGTTGCAGGGCCCCACACTAGGAAGTTACAGGGCCTCACACTAGGAAGTTACAGGGCCCCACACTAGGAAGTTACAGGGCCCCACACTAGGAAGTTACAGGGCCTCACACTAGGAAGTTACAGGGCCCCACACTAGGAAGTTACAGGGCCCCACACTAGGAAGTTACAGGGCCTCACACTAGGAAGTTACAGGGCCCCACACTAGGAAGTTACAGGGCCCCACACTAGGAAGTTACAGGGCCCCACACTAGGAAGTTACAGGGCCTCACACTAGGAAGTTACAGGGCCCCACACTAGGAAGTTACAGGGCCCCACACTAGGAAGTTACAGGGCTCCACACTAGGAAGTTACAGGCCCCCCACACTAGGAAGTTACAGGGCCCCACACTTGGAAGCTACAGGGCCCCACACTAGGAAGTTACAGGGCTCCACACTAGGAAGCTACAGGGCCCCACACTAGGAAGTTGCAGGGCCCCACACTAGGAAGTTACAGGGCCCCACACTAGGAAGTTACAGGGCCCCACACTAGGAAGTTACAGGGCCCCACACTAGGAAGTTACAGGGCCCCACACTAAGAAGTTATAGGGCCCCACACTAGCAAAAGCTGACGAATGTATTTGTTCACTATTTTTTCAGCCTGAAACAAAAACAGACAAGTAAAATTTACATTCTTATTCATTCACCTGTTTCCTTGTTTATCATTTCCATGCAAGCACAAATAAAAACAATGAAACATGAACGTGAAGTGTGCAAGACGCGAGCACAAACAGGTGAGCGGATCTACACTAACAATGTGCTTTAAAGCAGAAGATATAAAATGCAAAAGATTAATCTACGTTCAGAGTCATATAATTATATTATATAATTATATTATTATATTACACAGGAAAATTTTCAAGTATTTCTGTTCTAGTTTTTACTGTGTGTGTGTGTGTGTGTGTGTGTGTGTGTGTGTGTGTGTGTGTGTGTGTGTGTGTGTGTGTGTGTGTGTGTGTACTCACGTTGTTGTTGCAGGGTTTCTAGTCACAGCTCCTGGCTCCGCCTCTTCACTGAGCGCTACTAGATCCTCCTCCTTCCTGCTCCATGAGCTTTATCATACCTCTTCTTAAAGCTATGTATGGTTCCTGCCTCCACTACGTCACTTTCTAGGCTATTCCACTTCCTGACAACTCTATGGCTGAAGAAATACTTCCTAACATCCCTGTGACTCAGATGAGTCTTCAACTTCCAACTGTAACCCCTCGTTGCTGTGTCCCATCTCAGGAACATCCTGTCTCTGTCCACCTTGTCGATTCCTCTCAGTAATTTATATGTCGTTATTACATCATCCCTATCCTTCCTGTCCTCCAGTGTCGTCAGGTCGATTTCCCTTAACCTCTCCCTGTAGGACATGCCTCATAGCTCCAGGACTAGTCTCCTTGCAAACCTTTGCACTGCCTCTAATTTTCTGACGTGCTTGGCCAGGTGTGGGTTCCAAACTGGTGCTGCATACTCCAATATGGGCCTGACGTACACGGTGTGCAGAGTTCTGAACAATTCTTTACTGAGATGCCGGGATGCTATTCTTAGGTTTGCTAGGCGCCCATACGCTGCAGCAGTTATTTGGTTGATGTGCGCCTCAGAAAATATATTCGGTATTATACACACTTCAAGATCCATTTCCTTGAGTGAGGTTTGTAGTCTTTGGCCCCTTAGACTGTACTCTGTCTGTGGTCTTATTTGCCCTTCTCTAATCTTCATGATTTTGCGCTTGGTGGGGTTGATCTGGACCAGGCCTGTAGCCTGTCCAGATCCCTTTGTAGTCCTGCCTGGTCTTCCTCCGACTGAATTCTCATTAACCTCACATCGTCTCAGATAGAGATACTTCCGAATCTATTCCGTCTTGTCATTCACATATTCCAGAAACAGCACCGGTCCTAGGGCTGACTCCTGTGAAGCCCCCCTCGTCACAGGCGCCCACTGACACCTCTTCACGTACCATAACCAGCTTGATGCCTTCCTGTCAGGTATTATCTGATCCATTGCAGTGCCTTCCCTGTTATACCTGCCAGGTTCCTCCTTGTGAGGAACTGTCGAAAGCCATCTTCCGGTCCAAGAAAACGCTTTCTAACCACCTCTCTCTCTCTCTCTCTCTCTCTCTCTCTCGTCTTACTGCTGTCAACCTGTCATAGAACTCCAGTAGGTTTGTGACACAGGATTTCCCGTCCCTGATGCCGTGGTGGCTGTCATTGATAAGCTAATTCCTTTCCAGGTGCTCCACCACTCTTCTTCTGATAATCTCCATGACTCTGCATACTATACACGTCAGTGACACTGGTCAATAGTTTAATGCTTCGTGTCTGTCTCCTTTTTTAAACACAGAGACTACATTTGCTGCCTTCCATACCTTAGATAGTCGCCCTGTGTGTGTGAGAGAAAACAGAAAAATATTGATATAGTCATATATGAACATCGATATCAACATATAAACATTCCTATAACATCAATGTAAAAATATAAAATTCCTATAAATATCGGTATAAAAGCATTCGTATAAACATCAATAAAGATATATTAACACTGATATATACATCGATATAAATATTGATATAAACATCGACATGGAGATATAAACATCGACATGGAGATATAAACATCGACATGGAGACAAACATCGACATGAAGATATAAACATCGACATGGAGATATAAACATCGACATGGAGACAAACATCGACATGGAGATATAAACATCGACATGGAGATATAAACATCGACATGGAGACAAACATCGACATGGAGATATAAACATCGACATGGAGATATAAACATCGACATGGAGATATAAACATCGACATGGAGATATAAACATCGACATGGAGATATAAACATCGACATGGAGATATAAACATCGACGCTCTAACTACCTGATTACTAAACCATACAAATTATATTATGATAAAGAATAATTACTACAGTATTTTCACGAGGAAGCGCTAGACCCGTATGAGCTACCCAGCACCTGAGGCAAAGGGGGGGGGGGCTGCTCCAAGTCTTGGGATCAAAAGTACTTCACCAGGTCAACCCCCCCCAACCGTCTATTGCATGCAAGTTGAGAGGGATTTTGATCCGAGGAACCCGGAGTTTGCCTCCCTTGCATTGGATCAAACCCAGTTACCTCCCTTGCCCCAGGAGTTGTCTAGTGAGTTTCCAATAATAATAATTACAATCAGTGATGATATTAAAAGTGACAAAAATAATAATAATAATAATAATAATAATAATAATAATAATGAGAATTTAATTAAATTTACCACAGTAAAAATTAATAAAAACAAAAATTAAAACAAATACAAAAAAAAAAAAATCATAGAAATGGAAGATTAAATAACGTGGAGAAGACTTGATAACGCAGTTGTAAGAGCAGGTACGACAGAGGCCAGGAACCATGATTGTTGGTCGATTGTATGTTAGGAGAGACCAGGAGCTACGAATCAACCTCTGCAAGCACAGCTTGGTGGACTCACAAACACACATACACGCAAATATACACATACACACACACACACACACACACACACACACACACACACACACACACACACACACACAAATACACACACACAAAGTATTTCTTCAGAGTAGTTAGGAAGTGGAATAGTCTGGCAAGCGATTTAGTGGAGTCAGGAACTATACATAGTTTTAAGACGAGGTATGATATAGCTCATGGAGCAGTGGGAGAGAGGATCTAGTAGCGGTCGGTGAAGAGGCGGGGCCAGGAGCTGAGTCTCGACCCCTGCAACCACAATTAGGTGAGCACACACACAAACACACACACATACACAAACACACACACACAAACATACACACACACACAAACACAAACACACAAACACACACAAACATACACACACAAACATACACACACAAACACACACAAACATACACACACACAGTGCAAAGGTTTGCAACAAGACTAGTCCCAGAGCTACGGGGATTGTCCTACTAAGAAAGGTTGAGGGAAATCGGCCTGACGACACTGGAGGACAGGAGGGTCAGGGGAGACATGATAACGACATACAAAATACTGCGCGGAATAGACAAGGTGGACAAAGACGGGATGTTCCAGAGAAGGGACACAGACAAGAGGTCACAATTGGAAGTTGAAGACTCAGATGAATCAAAGGGATGTTAGGAAGTATTTCTTCAGTCATAGAGTTGTCAGGTCATGGCATAGTCTAGAAAGTGACGTAGTGGAGGCAGGAACCATACATAGTTTTAAGGCGAGGTATGATAAAGCTCATGGGGCAGGGAGAGAGAGGACCCAGTAGCAATCAGTGAAGAGGCGGGGCCAGGAGCTGTGACTCGACCCCTGCAACCACAAATAGGTGAGTACACACACACAAACACACACTTGGCGACTAAAATTACAAAATGCACTGCAAAAAAAGAATGATAAAACAACGGAAAAACACTGGCTAATTTCCTGTGATCATAACAGCACCACAAACACCACCAGCAGCACCACCAGCCACAGCAGCACCACCAGCAGCACTACCAGCATCACTACCACCACCAGTAACAGCACCAGTAACAGCAACAGCACCACCATCATCACTACCACCACCAGTAACAGCACCAGTAACAGCACCAGTAACAGCACCAGCAACAGCACCAGTAACAGCACCAGCAACAGCACCACCAGCAGCACCACCAACAGCACCACCACCAACAGCACCACCACCAACAGCACCACCACCAACAGCACCACCACCAACAGCACCACCACCAGTATCAGCACCAACACCCCGACCAGCAGCACCACCAGCCACAGCAGCACCACCAGCAGCACCACCAGCAGGTTTCTCTGACACTGCTGAAACACTTGACCTGCTTACCTAAACTCCTCTTACATCTGTCTTACACTTCATTATTTTCTTCTCCTCCTCCTCCTCACTTTCCCTTTCCCCGTTTTCCTTCTAATTTTCCCCTTTTCCTCTTATTCCTTCTTTTCTTTCTCAACTCAATAACATAAACCGAGCTTCCTGTTAGGGACGCTCAGTGATACAAGATTTAACCCTCCCCATCCTTGGATCAAACCTGAATACCTTTCGCCCACCACCTGGACCGTTGTCAAGTCACAAGTCGAAACTTAACGATGGTGTCCAAATCAGACCGAAACGTCTGATCTGGACACCGGAGACCATCACACATTTTTCTTATTAGAAATTCAAAATAATCTAATTCTCAAAAAAATTCTCTTCTCCCCTTCCCTCCTCTCCTCTCCTCTCCTCTCTCTCCCCCTCCTCCTCTTTTCCGATTCCATTCTCTCTCTCTCCCCCCCTCTCCTCTCCTCTCCTTCCTCCAGCACTTAAACTCATTTTCGTAAAATAATTACAGGTAGAGATGAGGCAAGAATGAGCA
This sequence comes from Cherax quadricarinatus, assembly GCF_038502225.1. Classification (NCBI taxonomy): domain Eukaryota; kingdom Metazoa; phylum Arthropoda; class Malacostraca; order Decapoda; family Parastacidae; genus Cherax; species Cherax quadricarinatus. The sequence goes on from NC_091354.1 coordinate 4,770,189, forward strand.
GTAACAGAGACTATTAAAGTTCAGCCACAAGTCTCCCTTTTGCTGGAAAATACACCTGACCTCAGTCGACCTCCCTAACTTTAAGTGCCTACGAAGAGAGAGAGAGAGAGAGAGAGAGAGACAGAGACTTGAGAAAAAATTTTGTTTTTAATATATGTAGGACACATCAGTATCTTGCTACTACGCAGTTTTTTTGTGGTAGTCGCTTGCTAGGAGCCCAGCGAGCGACTATACTATTCTGTATGATAGTTACATAGTAGTTCTGTATGATAGTTACATAGTAGGAACGAAAGGTAGGTAATTTTTTATGTTATACCTACTCACAGAAGGGTAGGATTGTGATGAAGTGTGTCAGCCTGAGCTGGGAGACATCAGTAGTGTCAGCCTGAGCTGGGAGACATCAGTAGTGTCAGCCTGAGCTGGGAGACATCAGTAGTGTCAGCCTGAGCTGGGAGACATCAGTAGTGTCAGCCTGAGCTGGGAGACTTCAGTAGTGTCAGCCTGAGCTGGGAGACTTCAGTAGTGTCAGCCTGAGTTGGAAGACTTCAGTAGTGTCAGCCTGAGTTGGAAGACTTCAGTAGTGTCAGCCTGAGTTGGAAGACTTCAGTAGTGTCAGCCTGAGTTGGAAGACTTCAATAGCGTCAGCCTGAGTTGGGAGACTCCAGTAGTGTCAGCCTGAGTTGGGAGACTCCAGTAGTGTCAGCCTGAGTTGGGAGACTCCAGTAGTGTCAGCCTGAGTTGGGAGACTCCAGTAGTGTCAGCCTGAGTTGGGAGACTCCAGTAGTGTCAGCCTGAGCTGGGAGACATCAGTACCAACAATACCACCAGTCCGATAACATTCTTCTTGGCAAATATACAGGGTCTAAAGCCAGCAACAAACAACAAAATACCTTTCATCCGTGGACTGCTTGCAGAGGCAAAGGCAATGTTCGCGGCTTTCACTGAGACCCACAAAGGATCACTTGGACAACGAAATATGGATCCCAGGTTACAACCTATACAGATGTGACAGAGTGAACAGGCAAAAGGGGGGGGGGTTGGCCTGTACATTGCAGAGTCACTTGTTTACACAGAACTGCTAAATGCCTCAAATGATGTAGTGGAAGTTTTAGCAGTAAAGGTCGAGAACCAAAACCTAGTCCTTGTGGTAGTCTACAAGCCTCCGGATGCAACATCCCAGCAATTCCAGGAACAGCTGTTAAAAATTGACCACTGTCTGGAAAATCTTCCAGCTCCTGCACCCAACATCTTGCTCCTGGGGGATTTCAACTTAAGGCACCTAAAATGGAGGAATATAGCAAATAATATTGTTGCAGTAATAACACCAGGAGGCAGCTCTGATGAAAACTCACACTCACACGAGCTTTTAAATCTCTGCACAAAATTCAATTTAAACCAGCAAATAATAGAGCCTACTAGACTGGAGAATACACTAGACCTCATCTTCACTAACAATGATGATCTGATAAGAAATGTCACCATATCAAAAACAATATACTCAGATCACAACATAATTGAGGTTCAGTCATGTATGCGAGGAGCCCCAGACCGACATAATGAGATTAGTCACGAGGGAGCATTCACAAAATTCAACTTCAATAACAAAAACATAAAGTGGGACCAAGTAAACCAAGTCCTAACCGATATAAGCTGGGAAGATATGCTAAGCAACACAGACCCCAACTTATGCCTAGAACAGATTAACTCGGTGGCACTCGATGTATGCACAAGGCTTATTCCTCTAAGAAAAAGGAGGAGTAGATGTAAAATAGAAAGAGACAGGCGACGGAAAAGAATAACAGAGCGGCTAAAAGAGGTCAATATATCTGAAATGCGTAGGGAGACACTGGTCAGAGAAATAGCAAGCATCGAACTTAAGCTAAAAGAATCCTTTAGGAGTCAGGAATCGCGGGAAAAACTAAAAGCCATAAATGAAATCGAAAGAAACCCAAAGTATTTCTTCTCCTATGCCAAATCAAAATCGAGAACAACGTCCAGTATTGGGCCCCTACTTAAGCAAGATGGGTCCTACACAGATGACAGCAAGGAAATGAGTGAGCTACTCAAGTCCCAATATGACTCAGTTTTTAGCAAGCCGCTAGCCAGACTGAGAGTCGAAGATCAAAATGAATTTTTTATGAGAGAGCCACAAAATTTGATTAACACAAGCCTATCCGATGTTATCCTGACGCCAAATGACTTCGAACAGGCGATAAATGACATGCACATGCACTCTGCCCCAGGGCCAGACTCATGGAACTCTGTATTCATCAAGAACTGCAAGAAGCCCCTATCACGAGCCTTTTCCATCCTATGGAGAGGAAGCATGGACACGGGGGTCGTCCCACAGTTACTAAAAACAAGACATAGCCCCACTCCACAAAGGGGGCAGTAAAGCAACAGCAAAGAACTACAGACCAATAGCACTAACATCCCATATCATAAAAATCTTTGAAAGGGTCCTAAGAAGCAAGATCACCACCCATCTAGAAACCCATCAGTTACACAACCCAGGGCAACATGGGTTTAGAACAGGTCGCTCCTGTGTCTCAACTATTGGATCACTACGACAAGGTCCTAAATGCACTAGAAGACAAAAAGAATGCAGATGTAATATATACAGACTTTGCAAAAGCCTTCGACAAGTGTGACCATGGCGTAATAGCGCACAAAATGCGTGCTAAAGGAATAACAGGAAAAGTCGGTCGATGGATCTATAATTTCCTCACTAACAGAACACACAGAGTAGTCGTCAACAGAGTAAAGTCCGAGGCAGCTACGGTGAAAAGCTCTGTTCCACAAGGCACAGTACTCGCTCCCATCTTGTTCCTCATCCTCATATCCGACATAGACAAGGATGTCAGCCACAGCACCGTGTCTTCCTTTGCAGATGACACCCGAATCTGCATGACAGTGTCTTCCATTGCAGACACTGCAAAGCTCCAGGCGGACATCAACCAAATCTTTCAGTGGGCTGCAGAAAACAATATGAAGTTCAACGATGAGAAATTTCAATTACTCAGATATGGTAAACATGAGGAAATTAAATCTTCATCAGAGTACAAAACAAATTCTGGCCACAAAATAGAGCGAAACACCAACGTCAAAGACCTGGGAGTGATCATGTCGGAGGATCTCACCTTCAAGGACCATAACATTGTATCAATCGCATCTGCTAGAAAAATGACAGGATGGATAATGAGAACCTTCAAAACTAGGGAGGCCAAGCCCATGATGACACTCTTCAGGTCACTTGTTCTATCTAGGCTGGAATATTGCTGCACACTAACAGCACCTTTCAAGGCAGGTGAAATTGCCGACCTAGAAAAAGTACAGAGAACTTTCACGGCGCGCATAACGGAGATAAAACACCTCAATTATTGGGAGCGCTTGAGGTTCCTAAACCTGTATTCCCAGGAACGCAGGAGGGAGAGATACATGAATATATACACCTGGAAAATCCTAGAGGGACTAGTACCGAACTTGCACACGAACATCACTCACTACGAAAGCAAAAGACTTGGCAGACGATGCACCATCCCCCCAATGAAAAGCAGGGGTGTCACTAGCACGTTAAGAGACCATACAATAAGTGTCAGGGGCCCGAGACTGTTCAACTGCCTCCCAGCACACATAAGGGGGATTACCAACAGACCCCTGGCAGTCTTCAAGCTGGCACTGGACAAGCACCTAAAGTCAGTTCCTGATCAGCCGGGCTGTGGCTCGTACGTTGGTTTGCGTGCAGCCAGCAGCAACAGCCTGGTTGATCAGGCTCTGATCCACCAGGAGGCCTGGTCACAGACCGGGCCGCGGAGGCGTTGACCCCCGGAACTCTCTCCAGGTAAACTCCAGTGTCAGCCTGAGTTGAAAGACATCAGGAAAACAATGAGGATATCGTCCAGTATTCCATTAAAGGTTCATCAGCTACGACAGCTTCAGACGCTTCCTTCCATCAGAACTGGAGTTACTATCACCTAGCCATCACCATCTTCCTGGATAACAAACTGAGACACATTTGCAACATCTGGATATCTTTGTAGACGTTTTGCCCTCCAGTGGCTTTATCAATATAATACACGGACATGATATCTACAAGGCAAAACGTCTACGAGAAAAGATACCCAGATGTTGCACATATATCTAATACATCTTAATATTGGATACCACTGATGTACGTCTCTGGATAACCTATCCGGGGCCCATATCCCGTATTCAGAACACAGAACACGGGCAACAAAAGCTTTACACGGAAGAGAAACAGAAGAGGGGGAGGTAACATGCACAGCATTATATATTTATTAATACAGTGATATACAGTGCAAATTCATCATCTCAACGTTGAAAATCTACGTTATGTGCCTAAGAATTCAAAATTATCTGCAGTGATAACTCACTGTTGAATTGGCTTGTATACAACCAGATCACGAAACACTGTTAACACGTGGGAGGGGTGAAGGAGATGACGGTGGGGGTGGGGGTAAGAGGCAGGTGAAGGGGAGAAGAAGAGGTCAGAGGGTGGTACAGGTGTGGGAGGCTGGCGAGGTCACAGTGTCACCGACAATTTACCCCAAAGTTCTCAGTGTGGGATTGCCTCTGGCGGTAGCCTGAGAGAACCAGGGAGGGTGCTGCTTCCAGGGAGGGAGGGAAGATGGGAGGGAAGATGGGAGGGGAGATGGGAGGGGAGATGGGAGGGAGGGAGACCGTGAGAAGAAAGAGAAGACACAAATAATCCACACATAGGAGAGAGGTTACGACGACGTTTCGATCCGACTTGGACCATTACAAAGTCACGGTATTGTGCCTTTTTATTCTTTAATTAGAAGAAATCGAGAAGAGGGGGAAGGGGAGAACTAGAAAGAGAAGAGAAGGGAGTTAGATATGGGGATAGAAAGAGGAAGAGTTTACCATAAGAAGAGAACAAGAATGCACCAGGGAAGGAGAGAGAGAGAGGGAGAGAAACAGGTGAACAAGAAAGAGAAGGAAAGACGGACAGCAGAAGACCTGTCTATTTCGAAGTAGACAGGAGAAACAGGAAGCGAAAAGAGAAGCGAGTTGGAAAGGTTAATGGGGTTTAAAGCCAATCTACTACACGAGAGGTCATTAAGGCTGTCTGTCACCTGATTACAAGTCAAGAATACTTTAAATACCTAAAACTGGGCTTACAGTAAACTATCAGTGTATATACACAGATATAAATCTCTGTATAGACCAGTGAAAAAGATGGAATTGTATATTTAAAGTAAATTTGTGAAGACTCGCAGTATACTGCTACAATACTCCAGCTAACAACACTTACACAGTGAGAACAGCAGTGTGATGCTGCTACACTACTCTCTCTGATAATTACACAGTGGGAACAAAAGCTAGGCATGTTTCCCAGTCATATTTCAACACGCAGGACGGGCTATAAGCATCAGATAATGAAATCTCTCAAGGGCTAGGGGACTACACAAGTCCTGTGAATATGAGAGAGAGAGAGAGAGAGAGAGAGAGAGAGAGAGAGAGAGAGAGAGAGAGAGAGAGATGGGGGGACGAAGGAGGATTCCGGGGTAAGGAGTCAACTCCTTCATTGAGTCACAACAACGTAGTCTCCTCCGACAGGAGTAGCGCTTATAGTTCTCACCTCCAGCTTCAAGATCCTCCTCCACCACGTGTATGTTTGGTGTTTGTGTTTGGTTTGCTAGCTGTAGTTGGTTTGCTAATTTTGTTCGGTTTGCTAGTTGTGTTTGGTTTCGGGGACTCGTTTGCTCGTTCGGTTTTGACTGGCTTATTTGCTACGTGTGTTATTTGTTCACTGCGTTTACATTTAATTTAATCGCCCAACGCGTTTGCTTCTTCATGCTGGGCACTGAACTGCATTTTACTTCAGGAAGAGCAAAACCCATGGGGGTTTTAGTAGGAGTGGTGGAGGCTCGATCCTCGGTCCGCTGACAGTCGGAGACTCACCTGGACGCCTCTCATACAGGTGTCACACTGTAATTAACCCATTAAGGAAGATGATTATCATTATCAATTTTAATAATTTTATATTATTATTTTTCAAGGGGAAAACATTCCTTTAAGGAGGAGAGAGAATCAGATTTGCTCTTGAAGGGGAGAGGGCAAGCAGTCCCAAGGGCAGGGGCAAGCAGTCCCTAGGGCATGGGCAAAAGCAAGCAGTCCCTAGGGCAGGGGCGAGGGCAAGCAGTCCCTAGGGCAGGGGCAAGGGCAAGCAGTCCCTAGGGCAGGGGCAAGGGCAAGCAGTCCCTAGGGCAGGGGCGAGGGCAAGCAGTCCCTAGGGTAGGGGCGAGGGCAAGCAGTCCCTAGGGCAGGGGCAAGGGCAACCAGTCCCTAGGGCAGGGGCAAGCAGTCCTTAGGGCAGGGGCAAGCAGTCCCTAGGGCAGGGACAAGCAGTCCCTAGGGCAGGGGCAAGCAGTCCCTAGGGCAGGGGCAAGCAGTCCCTAGGGCAGGGGCAAGCAGTCCCTAGGGCAGGGGCAAGCAGTCCCTAGGGCAGGGGCAAGGGCAAGCAGTCCCTAGGGCAGGGGCAAGAGCAAGCAGTCCCTAGGGCAGGGGAAAGAGCAAGCAGTCCCTAGGGCAGGGGCAGGCAAGTGAGACAGGCTCAGGAAGCCATACAATGCCAGCCCTCACACCCACTCTCTCTGGAGATCCAGCCCTCAATGTGGGACCCCTGGGAGTGCTAGCCGGGCTTGGGGATAGATAGAAGGATGGAACCCAGCACTCATACCTACCTGTCCCTCCCTCCCTCCCTCCCTCCCTGTCCGTCCGTCTCTTAGACACATACACAAGGCGGCTCCTGTTGCACTGTTTATTGCAGCAACAGTGACTAACGTGTCCTTTAAAATGCGGTATGCTACCTCCGACGTTTACAGAAATATATATATATATATATATATATATATATATATATATATATATATATATATATATATATATATATATATATATATATATATATATATATATATATATATATATATATATGTCGTGCCGAATATGTAAAACTGGTCAATTAGCAAGAACTCATTTAAAATTAAGTCCTTTCTAAAATTTTCTCTTATACGTTTAAAGATATATTTTTTTCATTAATGTTAATTTAAAAATTTATAATTTTGCACCAAAAGAATCTTAGAAAACTTACCTAACCTTATTATAACAAGAACAATTTATTTTAGCCTAACCCAACTAAATATATTTTAGATTTGTTTACAATAATTTAATACTAAACAAACACTGTGAAATATATTTTTTTCGTTAGGTTCAGAATGATTTTGGCGAAATTATTGCATACACAAATTTTCACTTGTCCTATATGGCATGATGAACGTTGCTATTTAAGCCAAGATCGCAAGTTCTGCCTATTCGGCACGACATATATATATATATATATATATATATATATATATATATATATATATATATATATATATATATATATATTCGAATTGGTAAAACTTTTAAAAAAAATTCTTATACATTTAAAGATTTTTTTTAAGGATATAAAAATTGATGAATTTGTACCAAAAGAATCCTAGGAAACTTACCTGACCTTATTGCAACAAGCGAAATTTAATTTAGCCTAATCCAATTAAATATATTTTATACAAGTTTATAATAAATTAAAAATAAACAAGCACAATGAAATATTTTTTTTGTTAGGTTCAGAATGATTTTTGCGAAATTATTGCATACACAAAGTTTTGCGTTCCATATTCAGCAAGAAGTGTGTTGCTTTTTAAGCCAAAATCGCAAGTTTTACGTATCCGGCGCGATACACTCCTTGAGGGATCGCTGCTCCAAACTTTAAATTAATGAAAAATAAGAAATAATAATAATAATAATAATAATAATAAATAGTTATGCTTAAATAACAATACCCATAATTAGAATGACGGAGATGCGAGGTGCCTGTAGCAACAGTGGCGGTGATCCATCTAGGAGAGAGAGAGAGAGAGAGAGAGAGAGAGAGAGAGAGAGAGAGAGAGAGAGAGAGAGAGAGAGAGAGAGAGAGAGAGAGAGAGAAACTCCCAATTTGGAATCTTCTTGAGGGATTTATGGATGGATGGATGGTGGTAAAACCTTGTGATCGTCCCTAAGCGGGATCAACACGATCCCTAAATGCTTGTAATGTGCCAGGAACAACTATTTGGGACCACCCCCTCCCTCTCTTCCCTCAAAAAAAGGTTGTGCCCTAAAAAAGCTAATTAGGACCCTAATAACTTATTTAGGACCCAAAGAATTTATTCAGGACCTGAAAAAACGCTGTAGGACCCTAGAAAATTCTTGTGGGACGCCCCCATGTGAGAGTTAACTGAAGGATAAACCTCGCTTCTTACCCAGTAAACAGGTGTTAGAAGTAGACAGGGAGGAGGAAAGGGGAAGGGGGTGGGTGGGGTTAGTGGGTGCAGGGGTGGGTGGGGTTAGGGGGTGCAGGGGTGGGTGGGGTTAGGGGGTGCAGGGGTGGGTGGGGTTAGGGGGTGCAGGGATTACCTGGAGGTTACCTGGAGGTTATTCCGGGGATCAACGCCCCCGCGGCCCGGTCCATGACCAGGCCTCCCGATGGATCAGGGCCTGATCAACTAGGCTGTTACTGCTGGCCGCACGCAGTCCAACGTACGAGCCACAGCCCGGCTGATCCGGCACTGACTTTAGGTATCTGTCCAGCTCTCTCTTGAAGGCAGCCAGGGGTTTATTGGCAATTCCCCTAATGCTTGATGGGAGGCTGTTGAACAGTTTTGGGCCCCGGACACTTATGGTGTTTTCTCTTAGTGTACCAATGGCGCCCCTACTTTTTATTGGCGGCATTTTGCATCGCCTGCCCAGTCTTTTACTTTCGTAGGGAGTGATTTCTGTGTGCAGATTTGGGACCATTCCTTCCAAGATTTTCCAAGTGTAGATTATGATATATCTCTCCCTCCTGCGTTCCAACGAGTACAAGTCAAGTGCTTCCAAGCGTTCCCAGTAGTTAAGGTGCTTGACAGAACTTATACGTGCAGTAAAGGATCTCTGTACACTCTCTAGATCTGCGATTTCACCTGCTTTGAATGGAGATGTTAATGTACAGCAGTATTCCAGCCTAGAGAGAACAAGTGATTTGAAAAGGATCATGGGCTTGGCATCTCTCGTTTTGAAAGTTCTCATTATCCATCCTATCATTTTCTTTGCACGTGCGATCGTGGCACTGTTGTGATCCTTGAAAGTGAGATCCTCAGACATTACTACTCCCAGGTCCCTTACATTATTTTTCCACTCTATTGTATGGCCGGAGTCAGTAGTATACTCTGTTCTAGTTATTATCTCCTCCAGTTTTCCATAACGGAGTAGTTGGAGTGGGGTAAGGTGGGTGGGGTAAGGGGGTGCAGGGGTGGGTGGGGTAAGGGGGTGCAGGGGTGGATGGGGTAAGGGGGTGCTGGGGTGGGTGTTACCCCGGGGGGTTGGTCCATTACCACTGGGAGTCTACCTGGCGGGTAGTTCCGGAGGGGTTAACGTGCCCCCCCCCAAGGCCCAGGTCCTTGACCAGGTCTCCCCGGTGGGTCGGCGGGGCCTGATCAACCAGGCTGTTTACTGCTTGGCCGTGGCTTGGTTAAGTAACAAGAGCTACGTCTGAGTTACGGTCAGTCAGAGGCGTAACTCAGGCTATCCTGATTGGGGAGGTCAGTCCCCAAGCCTCACGCTGAGAGAAACAGATGCATCTTGTCTAGATAATTCTGGCTGACTATTTTTAATAACAACACCAATATTAATAAATAATAATAATAATAAATCATAAACATTATAAACTGTCATTATTAGCATTTAATAAAATACAACAAAAATACGTTGGTAGGAATTTTTATTGCTTTTCATTGTACATTTTTTAAAGAATTTGTTGATTTGTTCAACTAGGTTGAACTTGTAGAAAAAAGCGACTCGTTGGAACGCAGGAGGGAGAGATATATCATAATCTACACTTGGAAAATCTTGGAAGGAATGGTCCCAAATCTGCACACAGAAATCACTCCCTACGAAAGTAAAAGACTGGGCAGGCGATGCAAAATGTCCCCAATAAAAAGTAGGGGCGCCATTGGTACACTAAGAGAAAACACCATAAGTGTCCGGGGCCCAAAACTGTTCAACAGCCTCCCATCAAGCATTAGGGGAATTGCCAATAAACCCCTGGCTGCCTTCAAGAGAGAGCTGTACAGATACCTAAAGTCGGTGCCGGATCAGCCGGGCTGTGGCTCGTACGTCGGACTGCGTGCGGCCAGCAGTAACAGCCTAGTTGATCAGGCCCTGATCCATCGGGAGGCCTGGTCATGGACCGGGCCGCGGGGGCGTTGATCCCCGGAATAACCTCCAGGTAACCTCCAGGTGCGTTTGATCAAGTTCGACCTGTGGGAGGTGACTTAAGACGGCGTTCCTGTGAAGGATGACGTAAGATGAAGTTTGTTGGAGGATGAGCTGAGTAAGGATAAGTGTGTTGTTCTGAGGAGTTCTCGTGAGAGAGCTTGATCCTCCGTCAGGTGGCGTGAGAGGAGCCTGTAGCGGCAGCGGACGTGGATGCTGCTGGGATGTGACGGGAGGCGATACAGATTTCTCCGCTTCCTCTCCGGCAGGAAGGGAAAGGTACCGTGGCTGTGATGTCTCTCATCTCCTTCCCACAGCACCTTCGCGGCCTCCACCTCCCTCTTTCTCTCTCTTTTTCTCTCTCTGAGACACACACACACACACACACACACACACACACACACACACACACACACACACACAGCAGCATCATAACGCAACCCTTTACTGATCTTTTCCCGACTGTCAACAAAGGATCTCGCACTGCATTTGTGCTTCAGTTTACACCGTGTCTCTCCATCTACCAAGTACTGGATAATCGCTGCTCGTGCGACAACCTAATCCCAACAGTTTGGTTAATTCGGCAGTTTCTGGAAAAAAAAAAAAACCCGGTCAGTTCTCTCCTAAACATCTCCGTTTGGGGTAAAAATCAGTATTAACACAGACCAGCAACACAACGCAGTACTGCCTTTCCTCCAGGTCGTCACTCCGACATCCGATTCACCTTCGCTTGGTTAGGTAAGGTTTGTCAGGAAACAGGATGAGCGTTTACTGACGAAGGTCTTAGTCATCTGACCGAGGCCTTCCGCTGGCTTACCCCTTCACCCCTTTAAAAATTATGGTTATGATTATAACCATTAGGGTTTATCCTGAAGGTTGTCATCTCAACCTTCTGAACAAGTCTTGTTGCCTGTGAATGACTATAAGAAGATTACTAGGATTTACGACCATAGAATATGGTAAGAAGTTGGGAGGAAAATTTAAGAAAGAATAGAAAGGGGGTTGAAGGAGCTGCGTAAAAAGAATAACAAACACAAAAGACTATTGATTCATCCACCACGATATGTAAGTGTAAATATATATAACGTAAATGATTGACATGGGAGATACGCACGTATACCTCGTTGCAACGCATCTCCATGTATATATCCTCTTGATAAAGAGAATAGGATATATCCTTCCCTTTACTCTTGATACAGAGAATAGGATATATTATTCACTTAACTGGACGGGGGGAAAAGCAGATTGCCTCCCATTAATTCGCCTAATGTGAGGAAAAACTAGCTGTGTATTTTACTAGGTGAACGGTTGTACCAGTCTTGCAAGGTAATGTAAACTCAGCCTTGGAATGGTATCATAACTGGTTTGGCACCTCTTGTGTTGACAAGTTCCTGTCACTTTCCTGTTGGTTATCCTGTCACCAGCCTGTCAGCTTCATCTGTTTCTTTCAATCAGTTTCCTGTCACTCTCGTTTTGCCTTCCTGTTAGGTATCACGTCCAGGTAACTGAACGTAAACAAGACAATGCAGGTTTTGGTATTTTATTGATAAGACGTTTCGCCCACCAGGATCTTCATAAGAACATAGAAAAGAAGGAACACTACAGCAGGCCTGACCCATACTAGGCAGATCCAAGTCACCTACTGGCCCAAGCCAGTCAGGTCCAACTTACAACCACCCACACAATCAGCAACACACGAAAGGCTACGACCAGCATCCTGTCATCTTCCGGGTGGGGACAACAGTAGGTACAACGACCAGCATCACCTCTTCGTCCCTCACTTTCCTCCCCATCACCAATATCAGCTTTGTGTGAACTTAAATCTTTCCCATAGATATGAGAGTGGATAGTGCTTCCAGTTGGCATCACAATGTTTTCTGAGGGCGAAAAGACTTAAACTCTCTATATATACAGGTGGGCCCCGCTTATACAGCAGGTTAGGTACCGGGCTACTGCCACAAAGCGAAAAAGTCGCTGTAAAGTGAAACACTTCCTTATTTTCACTTCATAACATGTAAAGACTTGTAAAAACAGTCAGGCAGTAACACCACCTGAGAGGTTCAACACTTCTGAACATCACACTGTCACGTTCAGCAACACACTTCAACACTCTCAACATCACACTGTAACACACGTTAACATTCTTCATTAGTTAGTTCCAATGCTCCGATTACATCGTCTTCTCTTCCTTTGAATCTCGTGCTTCGAATGGGAACACCAACAGTCTGACTGGTCAGCGGGCGTGAGTTACGTGCCCCCACCACTCCTGACACTGAAGAAACTCTCACACTGGCTTAGTTTTTCTAGAAAAGCCACAGTGTTCGAAAACTTCTCCAGGTTGCTGGCCTGATCAACCAAGCTGTTGTGCCATGGTAGATAATTCTATGCCAGTCCACATATAAGGGATTATTATTTTTATTATTTTCACAAGGAAGAGCCTGAGGAATGGGATTATTATTATAATCAAGGGGAAGCGCTAAACCCGTAGGATTATACAGCACCTGGGGGGATGTGGAAGGCATTCAGACTTAATTCGGGGAACTGGAGCACAGATCCAATTCCCTAAATCAAGAGCCCCTCACCAACTGAAGAATGGGAAATAATAGAATTTGATCTATGAGAGGGTACTCTCCAATTCCTCGGATTAAGAGCCCTTATTTACTATACTAAGATTTTTACTTACGCTCTGGGTGATGAATCTCATCTTACCTGGAAATAGACAAAAGAAAAGCTATTAATATTTCAGTCATGAGAGATGTTATAGCCCAGATATGGTTGATCGAGGGAAAAAAGTTGTAAAAACCATGCTGAAAAATCATCAGGAAACTTAGGTGCCTGATAATGGTCCAGGATGAGCCGAAAAGCCTTTCATTATTTCCTTTGCAAATTGTGGATGCGTTGTGATATGTTATAATACTCTTCTGGAGGTGGGAAAATTAACTTCCCGTTCGGTTTCGTTACAGTGTTTTGTGCCATCATCCGTGAGAGTATATTTTGTTTTTCTTTCTTTCCATAATATACTTTAGTAAGCAAAACAGCCACCCTGAAAAAATAGTGAAATTCCAATCGCTTTCGTGATTTCACGTTATCAAGGATCTGAGAAAATGAGTGGGATATCACCTGCGTTCTGTGATTTTGTTGTATACTTTAGTACGAGCCTGGCCCATGACCGGGCTCCGAGAGTAATGAAACTCTTCAGTGAGTTGCTACTCTAGTCTATAATGGTTACATTGTAGAAACACCCAGTGCGTGCTACTACGCTCTTTTCTGTATGTTAGTTACTGTATGTGAGCACCCAGTGTGTGCTGTACGATAGATTTTTTAGTGGGGACATATTTGTATTTCAATCTCGTATACCTCACACAAGATGGATCACATCACTTGATTCAGCTCGTCAGAAGGTGAGAGACTTCGCTAGGACGAGGATCGTCATGAAGGAGTTCGCTATGGGTGCTGTTTAGAGTTACCTGAAGGATTATCTGTCATACAGATAATCCTTCAGGTGACTCTAAACAGATCAGATGCGGCAGCCAAACTAGCCAGTTCCTCTGGGATTTAGCAGGAACTTCCTGCCGCAGTGGCTGGCGATCTTCAGTCCCACCGAACTCCAGCCACTGCGAACTCCAGATACTTCAACCACTCATTCAAACCCTTCACTTCGAAATCCTTCCAGATCGAACCCCTTCTACTTCAAATATCTAGCGACTTCGAACCCCAGGTACGTTGATCCCAAGCCACTTCGAACACAAGCTGCTACGAATACCAGTCACTTCAAATTCTAGGCACTTCAAGCCTTTTCCACTTCCAACCCTAGCAACTCTAAATTCCAGCCACCGCGAAGACTAGCTATTTTTAACTTCACTTCGTACCCCAACTGTGAGATCAGCTTCCACGAGCACGCCCTTTAAGATCACGTAGATGAACACACACGCTATTCTCTTGCAATACCTTCACAATAAAACGTCATAATAGCAGTGAGTAGCTATAAACATACGTGACACTGTCAAACGGAAGCCTCTGTTTAACACACAGCATGTATCTCGTCTAAGAATTTAGCGAGATACCACGCACTTCTCCGAGAGCCTGTTCTCTTATAAGTTATAAATAAAGTCAAATAAATATGCCAAATACCTGGGTATTTACTTCTGGCCAGCCATTGTTACGCTCTCTTAGTATAGGTAACTAATTACCATACATGTGGAACACATTCCGTACCACTCCAAGTATTGCTTGGGTATATATAGTATGGAGATACACAAAATGCGTTAAATAAAAGGAAGCATAGGAGAACAGGGGATAATCATAAGGAGATTAAAAGTTTTCAGATATTTTGTGATACGTAAATGAAAGGGATACAAAACTCTCACACTGTGGTTTAATATTTTTAGCGTAGAACTTTATACTCGGTACACTGTTGCCTGACCCGACCCTCCACGCTTACACATATTGAAAGAACTCAGCCTGACGGGCATTGAAGGAGAGAACGACCAGAGAACGCATGATAATGACGTACAAAATACTCAGAGGAAACGACAGGGTTAGAGGGTGGAAACGATACAGAGTAATATCAGAAAGGTCATCTCGCTTGATATTACCACCGACCGAAAGATATTCCATCTCAGTCCTCACACTCTCACCTGTCTGATTATAAATTCCTCACTACTGGCCTCTTGTACAGGCTTCGCACAAGTTGCTCTCGTGGGTAGAATCCCCAGCTAATTCTACAGGCTGGGATCTAAGAGATTCCCGGGAAGGCAAGACAATTAGCACTTTCCACAAGCCTATCTCTCCCGCCGACCAACAAGACCCTGGTACCAGGGAATTAACATATGGACACAAAGTATAAAATTTCTGACCTTAGCTGAACCGGGAATCTGCTTACTCACAGATACATGAGAGGGACAGTATCCACAGTCCCTCTACATTACACCACTGTGAACCCGTCACTGACCCCAGCTATGATGAACCTCAGCTATTATGAACCCGTCACTGTGAACCCCAGCTACTGGGACGGTTATTGTAACCAGTGTCGCGGACAAGTTGGTGCCGCGGAGTTGCCCTACACCATCAGGGAAAGGACCAACCCTGTCAATGCTGTTTGATCATGGGCAATGCGACCTGGAAGACTCCTCCTCCCCAACCCTTTCTTCCACGACCCAACCACCCGTCTACCCTCCCCACCACACGGCTCAACTCCTCGCCACCCATCTCATCTCCCCACCTCTCTGATTATCCAACTCGCATAAGCAGCGAATAAGGTGACCAGTAACTCTATAATCATTCACAAACACTTAGGCTCTAATCCCATCCAGAGGAAAGCCTATCGGCAAGCCTCCTTATATCTACCACCCATGTTTACCTAGCTTAAGCAGGTACCAACACAGCCTGTTGCTCCGGCACCTCAAGCAGGGGGCTGGGTGGGAGTCCATGTAGGCTTATTTCCATCCGGCCGCCTACAGGCTCAATTATGATCTCGGCTCATAAATAACTCGAAGATGAATAAGAATGCCGCTCCTCCCCTAATTTACGCATAAAAGATAACTTAGTGGCCCGCAATAACTTATTTAATTCAAAATCTTAATGTGACACAGGATAATACGGAGCTGGAGGCTCCGGCCTCTGAGCTGGAGGCTCTGGCCTCTGAGCTGGAGATCTGTGTCATAAATCTAAGTCACGATTTTTTTTTTTTTTGGAAGGACGGAAGTCTCACAAGGTAATTTAACCAGTAAGACGTGATTACTGGATACCCTGTGGTCCTGGGACCTCGCTCTGGGACCTAGGTCACAAATGTAATTCAAAAAAGTCCCAGGACCGATGCATTTCCAATGATCACGGTAACTATTTTGTTTTCCTCGGCCTGTCTATATCAAGTACCTTTGTCAAGTACCTTTGTAAACAAGAGTTTTACATGGAGTGCGTCTCAGGCAGTAATGGCAACACGCAAGCTTATTCTCCAGGCTGAGGGACTGATCACCTCAAAACTACGTCTCTTCCAGGGTGATGGACTGATTGCATCCTCACATCCCTACTGTTTGTTTCCTCTGTATTCGACTGAAGAAGCCTACTTTGTAGGCGAAACGTTTCGGAATAAAGATACCAGAATATGGCACATGTCTTATCAACTTCTCGGTGTTGTGTATCTTCATATTCACCCAAGCTTAGTTTGTGACAACGTTTCGCCCTGTGTAGAGCTTTAGCTTTGCACCTTTTCCCTTTTCCTTACTGGTGTCGGCAGTGCACCTCTGTATCCAGTGACTCTGTGTAAGCTGGAGTAGGCCTTTGTATTTTTCCAGCAAGATTTGGAACACCAGCAGTATCTATCCTACTGTATGATAGTTATATTGTAGGAACACCACGATTTGGAGCTATTCTTTAATACATTATGGAAACAAAAGCTAAAAATGTTTCCCCTGACGTACTGTATCACAGGATTGGCTACGAAGAGGAGGAGGAGGAGGAGGAAGGGTAAGAGGGAAATATTGGTTAAGTTGTCCTGGAACCCACGTATGGTGTCTCAATCCTTTGCCTGTGAATAGGAAAGGTATCCAAACGCACCATTTAGATGCTCATAACTGTCTCTGTGGGTTATTGGTGCAGCAGTTGCTCACCTTATACTGCAGGGATCTCAGAGGGAGGAGTAGGAGGAGAAGGAGGAGGAGGAGGCAGTCCCGCGGTGCATGAGTGGAATGCAATGATGATGTCAGGGCATGATATAAAGGTGCCCATACTCGTAGCCCTCCATTCAAGACGTCAATTAGTCTCACAAGTGGGCATTAATGAAAGGAGTGTAGTCATGCAGAGCCCCTGAGACATGCAGCCTATTTTATCCCTCCCTACGGACGTCGAGGATACCACGACACTTGAAACCACTTATAAACACTGGTGGAGGGGGGAAATAAGGTGTTTTCTGCACGTAATTGGAAGGTGTAACACTAGGCCCGCTGTTTTGATATCAAATAATAAAGAACAGCGTGCCTGGCATCTTGAAGCCAGGTGCCAGTTGCTGTGTTAGACCCTCCTTATTCCGGCACTCTTTACCTGTGTCTCAAACTGTATCGCGCCGCACCCTGAATGTTATTAAAACTGCTGCATCTGAGACCTGAGTATACAAGAAAGAATGAGGTGGAATAAAAGATTAAGGAGGTTGAGAGCGAGAGAGAGAAAGATGGCTACGTCGGCAACACTGCTTCACCCATTATGGATGCTGCGTCTGGGAATGTTCATCTGTGGACCGCCTCCCACTTCTCCGACCCTCCACCACGGCTTCCACTCCCAAAATCGATAATTATCTTCGCTATCTAATCGCCTGGTGATAATTGGGAAGAGAGGGGTTGAGCAAACACCGGCCACGGAGTGAGACAGAGGCTGAGAGCATCTTTCTCAGGAGATGAGAAAGAGTGGCGAGGCTTAGCATCATCCGCCCTGCCTTTGATACGTAATAATAGCCACGGAGTTTCTCTTTGTTGAGAGAGGGAGTAGCAAGCAGAGATCACGTTCCCATTGTTGTTCTGAAGGAGGTACCTGGGCCAGCCTCCTCCTCTCCCACCCCCGGGGGTTGTACACCCACTCCTTCAACGCCTCCAAATATTCTTCCTCCTGGACGAGGTACTTGGGCCAGCCTTCTCCTCTCCCACCCCCGGGGGTTGTACACTCACTCCTTCAACGCCTCCAAATATTCTTCCTCCTGGACGAGGTACTTGGGCCAGCCTTCTCCTCTCCCACCCCCGGGGGTTGTACACTCACTCCTTCAACGCCTCCAAATATTCTTCCTCCTGGACGAGGTACATGGGCCAGCCTCCTCCTCTCCCACCCCCGGGGGTTGTACACCCACTCCTTCAACGCCTCCAAATATTCTTCCTCATGGACGAGGTACTTGGGCCAGCCTTCTCCTCTCCCACCCCCGGGGGTTGTGCACCCACTCCTTCAACGCCTCCAAATATTCTTCCTCCTGGACGAGGTACTTGGGCCAGCCTCCTCCTCTCCCATCCCCGGAGGTTGTACACCCACTCCTTCAACGCCTCCAAATATTCTTCCTCATGGACGAGGTACCTGGGCCAGCCTCCTCCTCTCCCACCCCCGGGGGTTGTACACCCACTCCTTCAACGCCTCCAAATATTCTTCCTCCTGGACGAGGTACTTGGGCCAGCCTTCTCCTCTCCCACCCCCGGGGGTTGTACACTCACTCCTTCAACGCCTCCAAATATTCTTCCTCCTGGACGAGGTACTTGGGCCAGCCTCCTCCCCCTCCCCCGGGGGATGCACACTCCTCCTTCAACACCTTCAAATATTCTTCCTCCTGAAGGAGGTACCTGGCCTAGCCTCCCCCAGGGTGGTACACTAATCCCCCAGTCAGCACCTCCAAAAATTCCTCCTGCAGAAGATGCCTAAGCCAGCCTCCCCAGGGAGGAATAATCACTCCTTCACTGCCCCCAAATATTCCTGAAGAAGGTACTGGGCCAGCCTCCCCAGGAAGAACACCAACTCCTCCTCCAGAGGCGCCAGCTAAAACTGGAAGAACAGCTAGGAGCTGTACAGTGTACATACCGACTGTCTAAGCAAGATCCTCTAAAAATGGGATCAAATATAATTCAGTCTCGTTCCACAGGATTTGTATCATCCTTCTAGATGAAATCCTTCATGCTGGTGAAGGGCTCTTGATCCAAGCAATTGTAACTACACTCTCCTTCCTAAGATTAAACTTTATTATCTCTCATTGTCGCCGTATGACCCTTACGGGTTCAGCGCTTACCCGTGAATAATAAACCATAGTACTGTAATAATAAAAAGTGAATAATAAAAATAAACTAATACTGTAATAAAAAAATGTATAATAAATAATAATTGACCGAGAAGTGTATGGCTATGTGTATCATTGTTTACTATCAGTTGTTTACTATTATAGTTTACTATCATTGTTTATCAGTTGTTTACTATCAGTCATTTACTACCATTGTTTACATCATTGTTTAGTATCATTGTTTAGTATCATTGTTTACTACCATTGTTTACTACCATTGTTTACCATCATTGTTTACTATCATTGTTTACTATCATTGTTTACCATCATTGTTTACCATCATTGTTTACCATCATTGTTTACCATCATTGTTTACCATCATTGTTTACCATCATTGTTTACCATCATTGTTTACCATCATAGTTTACTATCATTGTTTACTATCATTGTTTACTATCATTGTTTACTATCATTGTTTACCATCATTGTTTACTATCAGTCATTTACTATCAGTGAATTATGCTTTTGTTCTTATTGTTAATGTTGCTGTTCTTGTTATTTTTACTCAGTCTTTCTGTTCTTGTTGTTCTTACTCTTGTTCTTGCTCGTGTTGTCTTTAAGATTCCTTCTCTCCCCTCCATATCTCTACCTCCCTCCTTCCCTCCCGTACTTACCCTTTTAATCTCCCCCACCACTACAACCCCTCCCTACCTAACTCCTTCACATATCCACTCCCTCTCCCCTCCCTCTCCCTCCCCTGTCTCCCCTCACCCTCCCTCTCCCCTCACCCTCTGCTGTCTCCCCTCCCTCAACACCTGTTGCTTTGGTCATAAGAAAGGTTCCTTCTCCCCCCACACCATTAATCCCCCTAACGTTATGTCTGAATACATCTCCTCCCCTACGTAATGCATGGTAACCCATTCCAGCGTTAATATATAGAAGACAACCCACCACATTATGTATTACAGTCCCATACACTGTATTACAGCCTCACACAATTCTTTATGTTAATGTAAAAACTAATAATTATAACAAGCGCAATTTAATCTAATCAAACAATATATATTTTAGACAAGTTTGCAATAATTTAATAAACACAATGAAATATATGTTTTTGTTAGATTCAGAATGATTTTGATAAATTATTGCATACACAAATTTTCGCTTGCCTTATTCGGCAAGAAGAGCATTGCAATTTAAGCCATAATAGCAAGTTTTACCTTTTCGGCACGACATTATAGTATAATATATATATATATATATATATATATATATATATAAATATATATATATATATATATATATATATATATATATATATATATATATATATATATATTTATTTCATGTTAAGCGCTAAACCCATGTGGGTCTGTGAGTGGCTACAGCATCTTGTCTCTGGTCACGGGCGTCTGGAGAATCACTTAAGTGAATATTCTTATACGGAGAGCTTTACCTGAGACAGGGTCGTGGGGGCGATGATCCTGTGTCACCGTCACAGCTCAGAGTCACTCGGTGGTGCTGGCCAACAACAGCAGCAGCAGCAGCAGCAAGAAACCAGTTAGGGTGTCACCCTCAGAGGAGACGTGTATTGCACTCACAGAGACCAGGGATTTACGAGACACAGCGGTGGAGGTGGCAGTCCTTTCTGGTCTTTCTTATATATTTATCACCTGGGTGATCTAAGTCCTCTGCCAACTGCAGCCAGTGGTAGCTTGGTGATCTGTCCTTGCGTGAACCGGCTCTTGTGGTTGTTTGATCTTCCCTTCTGTTGTTGCAGCTTGGTGATCTGCCCTTCTATGAACTGTCTAGTGGTTGCCTGGTGATCTCCCGTTTGTGAACAGTCTCTACCGATCGCTTGATAGATCTAATATCTCGGAAACGCGTCTAGTATTTGCCTGGTAGGTCGTATATCCTATCAATTGCCTCCAGGAATCGCTTGGGATCTCTTACATATTATGAGCTATCATCAATGATCCCTTAAGATATCTAACATTCTATAAACCGCTTGTAAGATAAGCATCTCATTAGCCACGACCATCAGGATAACAGCGCAAGAGGGCGCCTCGCACAGGCGTGTGTTACCGTTCTCACGGGCGGCAGTCAATGGGGATGTACCCCGCAGGCAGTTCTAAGAATTCTCTTTTACATTTACATCGTTCGTAACGTAACGAACAAATATAGCTAGCTGAGGGGATTTCTTGAAACGTCTGTAGATTCATCCAGTGCTAAGCTGAAAGCAACGCAGATTTACGGATCACTCTGCAGTGACCTCCCCCTCGGGCCACGTAAACAATGCTTCTCGAGAGCAAACAAAAGGCTTACTACAGCGCTCCTCGAGTATTTTCTCTTAGCGGACCTCGCTTCCTGTGACCTTCCCCCGCCCCACCGCCTCTGGCACTATATATACCTCCATTCACCAGCTTCAGCTTCACATTGTTCAGTACCATGAAGCTGAACAAGTCTTCAGGCTGAGGGACTGACCACCTCAAACTACTACTACTTCAAGGATGATGGACTGATCATGCCGTCTTTTACCTCTCCACCGCTTCCGTTGTCTCCATATTCACCTCTGTATTTGACTGATAAAGCCTTTTGAGTGGACGAAACGTTTCGTAATGCTGCTGTGAATGTGTAATATGCTCGTGTATGTATACATTGGTACAGATAAATACATTGGCACATATACATACTCGTATTCATGCTTATGTGTGTGTGTGTGTATGTGTGTGTGTGTGTGTGTGTGTGTGTGTGTGTTTCCTGCTGTCCCATTGAGACAAGGACAAAATAAATCCCTCTCGTGCGCGCGGGCACGTTGTGTTAGACGCGACACAGTCGAACACTCTCCTGATGCCACCTAGTAATACGTGGTCAGGCTAGGGCGGCATCGAGGTTTTTTTTAGGATTACGGATTTCTGCTCAAGGTCTTCTTATTCATCTTAATATGGTCTTAAAACCCCACCTTTACCTCAGTTAAAGACCAAGGCCTCGGCCACAATTTCCAGTTTCATAAACGGTTCAACCCGTTTATTGGGGAGCGCTGAGCCTGTATTTTGATTATAATAAAAAAGAAGCGCTAAGCCACAAGGGCTATACAGCTAAACCTGTAGAGGTCGGGTTACTAGGCTGGTACACATGGAGGAGAATGTTCAATCAGAGTTAACACAAGTGTGTTGAAACTCTGGTGCTTGTTAGCATAGGCCTCGCGGAGATTATTGTGGCTCTGCTGGAGAAGTCCGTAGTCCTCCTCAGCCTCCTGCGAAGCCTTTTCCAGCTGGTCCTGCTCCTCCAACAACCTCTTATGCTCGTCCTCAAGTTCATCATACCCGATGTTGTAGGTGACTGGTTCACAGAACCGACATGTTGATAAATTAGACATGTGCAACTCTTGGGTGTCTTTATTGAGGAAACGTTTCGCCACACAGTGGCTTCATCAGTCCATACAAAGGAGAAACTTGAAGCAACAGGAGGAAAATGAGGTAATAAGTCCCTCAACCTTGAGTCGATGTGGTCAGTCCATCAATTTTGAATGGAATACGGCATATGAGCGGAGAAGCAGCTTATAAACCGTAGGCAGGAGAGGTGCAGCAGTCGTAGGTGGTGTCATCTACAATCCTGTCAGACACTGCAACTTCTTGGGATCTTAATACTTGGGAATTCTTCGCTTGCCTAACCCTTGGGCACGACCTACTTCCACATTGGGCAAATGTGACACCACCTATGACTGCTGCACCTCTCCTACCTACGGTTTACAAGCTGCTTCTCCGCTCATATGCCGTATTCTATTCAGGATTGATGGACTGACCACATCGACTCAAGATTGAGGGACTTATTACCTCATTCTCCTCCTGTTGCTTCAAGTTTCTCCTTTGTATGGACTGATGAAGCCACTGTGTGGCGAAACGTTTCCTTAATAAAGATACCCAAGTGTTGCACATGTGTCTAATTTATCATCATACCCGATGTTGTGGTTCTGAAACCACTCAGCCAGGTCGGTGTACTTTTTTTTTTTTTTTAAGATTTTCGCTTCTGTGCTGAGCATTTGTATAGAGGTGTCACCAATTTCTACCCTTAGTTTTGTCACCTGTTCGTTCGAATAATCTGATTTCAAGAACAGCTTGTCATTTTTGGCTCTCTTCTTGTCACGTATTTTTAGATTCTTTAATTTGCTCTCCCACCGTGACTTTTCTCGCAAGAGCTCTTCAAGCTCAGAGTCGAAATTCTGCTCTATGCTCTCAGGAGCACCGGTTGCCATCCTATCAGCTGAGGAAGGTTGAAGGTGGTCTTCAAACTCTCGGGTGAGCGTGTCTTGTTCATCCCAGACTTCATCCTTCTCAGGAAGGTGGACTCCGCCGCCTTCAGGGTCCCGAAGGAGACCTTCATCCACCTCGCTATGGTAGTGTGTGTCGTCACTCTCCTCCAGGACGTCTTCACTTTCATCGCTGGGGTATCTGTCACTATCCTCCATGACGTCTTCCCTTTCCTCGCTGGGGTAGTAGCTGTCACTCTCCTCCATGACGTCTTCCCTTTCCTCGCTGGGGTAGTAGCTGTCACTCTCCTCCATGACATCTTCACTTTCCTCGCTGGGGTAGTAGCTGTCACTCTCCTCCATGACATCTTCACTTTCCTCGCTGGGGTAGTAGCTGTCACTCTCCTCCATGACATCTTCACTTTCCTCGCTGGGGTAGTAGCTGTCACTCTCCTCCATGACATCTTCACTTTCCTCGCTGGGGTAGTAGCTGTCACTCTCCTCCATGATATCTTCACTTTCCTCGGTGGGGTAGTAGCTGTCTACTCCATGACATCTTCACTGTCCTTGCTGGGGTAGTACATCAAGCCGTCTCTCTCCTCCAGCAGGTTTTTACTCTCCTCGCTGCGGTAGTTCTCCAGGAGGGTGTTCCTCCCTCTATCTTCGACATAGACGAGGAACCGTTGAGATGAAGAGACGTTGTCATCCAGCAGACCCTGGACGTAATTGTCCCCACGCTCCTACCTTCAGCGTGTTGATGACACCTTTGGGTGTGTTGTGATTTCTGGTGGTGTAGGTGGTATTGTTTATACATCCGGTGGTGTAGGTGGTATTGTTAATACATCTGGTTTAGGTTTATTTTCTTGTTCATACTTCTGGGGTTATCCTCGTGGAAGCCCGGCCCTTGGCCAGGCTTGTCTG
Source organism: Cherax quadricarinatus (assembly GCF_038502225.1). Classification (NCBI taxonomy): domain Eukaryota; kingdom Metazoa; phylum Arthropoda; class Malacostraca; order Decapoda; family Parastacidae; genus Cherax; species Cherax quadricarinatus. The sequence continues at coordinate 4,794,419 of NC_091354.1, forward strand.
ATTTGGTGCTTGCCTGGTCAACGAGGATGTTGCTGTTAGCGGCCCGCTAGGCCATACAGCCTGCTTGATCTGCCATATTTTGGACCAGGAGTGTTTCTCGAGGTTAAGAAGGCTGAGAACAAGATAGATGATAAAGATGGACGATAACAGCATGAAGAAGGAAGCATATATAATGGAGTGAGTAGTCGAGATTTATGCAAGAGGTGTAAACAGCGTGGATGATGATGTAAACAGAATGGAAGATGTAGAGTGGAAGAGGATGTATACAGCGTGTAAATAAAGGGCATGAAGACACGAATAGGGTAAAGGATTCGAGCAGGATGATGCGAACAGAGAGAGAGAGAGAGAGAGAGAGAGAGAGAGAGCCAGCCTGATGATCTTTACGGGAAGAGAGACAACAGCTGGCTGCTGCAGCAACAGAAAGAAATAAGAAAAAATCCTACAGGAACCAGATTTGTTTTTTCAGCTCACATCTGCGCATGTTGCCTCGCAGAGTGAGCTCATGCGGCGCTTGCGAACTTATTTAAGATGGGGTAAATTTATATTTAGAAAGGATAGAGAAATAATTGTTTACGAATTTAAGTAACCATGCTAAAGGGCTGTTTTAGATCGTGTTACACACAAATTATATTACAATGCTTCAATACACACTTCAGAGAGTACTCAGGTCCTTAATATTTCCCAAAATGGTCCCAAAGTTCCCGGGGAATTGTCCTTAAGGACCCAAAGTATATAGAAATAACCCTATATTTCCGAAGACCCAGATATACCAAGACCTAAAATATTTACAAGGTGACCCAAAACTGTCGAAACCGATTAACAATAGCAGCTTCAGAGTAAGTCTGAAAGAATCCAGGGCTGTTCAAGGCTCGATCCTCCGTCCATAAATTGCGCAAATAATATATATATTTTTTTTTCAACAAGTCGGCAGTCTCCCACCGAGGCAGGGTGACCCAAAAAAAGAAAGAAAATCCCCAAAAAGAAAATACTTTCATCATCATTCAACACTTTCACAACACTCGCACATTATCACTGTTTTTGCAGAGGTTCTCAGAATACAACAGTCTAGAAGCATACACACAAAGATATACAACATATACATATATATATATATATATATATATATATATATATATATATATATATATATATATATATATATATAATATATATCTGATAAACACCTCTACTGCTGGTTCAAGAGTTGCATGAAGCAAAATCAAGAGTGTGCCCTCAGGGCTGGCTGCGTGCTCAGAACTCTTGAATGCGGTCACGGGAAAAGGAAAGGAGGAGAGAAAAAAAATAAGAGCAGGGAGAAAGTAATTCTCTCTAGTTTACTAGTCTACCTATTTCTTAGCCACATAAACGACAATGTTATGGCTAGTTGTTTACAGCTACTGAAAGCGATGCACAAATATTTTAAGTCCCTCCGTTGGTGGAAATTGAATAATTATTTCACTGGTTAATGACTTTCTTCCAATGTCTTCATTCCAATGGTTAATGACTTTATTCCCATGTTCTCGTTTCACAGGTCAGCAGCTGTTTCTTCCCAGTTCAGCAGCCGTTTCTTCCCAGCTCAGCAGCTGTTTCTTCCCAGCTCAGCAGCTGTTTCTTCCCAGCTCAGCAGCTGTTTCTTTCCAGCTCAGCAGCTGTTTCTTTCCAGCTCAGCAGCTGTTTCTTCCCAGCTCAGCAGCTGTTTCTTCCCAGCTCAGCAGCTGTTTCTTCCCAGCTCAGCAGCTGTTTCTTCCCAGCTCAGCAGCTGTTTCTTCCCAGCTCAGCAGCTGTTTCTTCCCAGCTCAGCAGCTGTTTCTTCCCAGCTCAGCAGCTGTTTCTTCCCAGCTCAGCAGCTGTTTCTTCCCAGCTCAGCAGCTGTTTCTTCCCAGCTCAGCAGCTGTTTCTTCCCAGCTCAGCAGCTGTTTCTTCCCAGCTCAGCAGCTGTTTCTTCCCAGCTCAGCAGCTGTTTCTTTCCAGCTCAGCAGCTGTTTCTTCCCAGTTCAGCAGCTGTTTCTTCCCAGCTCAGCAGCTGTTTCTTCCCAGCTCAGCAGCCGTTCCTTCCCAGCTCAGCAGCCGTTCCTTCCCAGCTCAGCAGCCGTTCCTTCCCAGCTCAGCAGCCGTTCCTTCCCAGCTCAGCAGCCGTTCCTTCCCAGCTCAGCAGCCGTTCCTTCCCAGCTCAGCAGCTGTTTCTTCCCAGCTCAGCAGCTGTTCCTTCCCAGCTCAGCAGCTGTTTCTTCCCAGCTCAGCAGCTGTTCCTTCCCAGCTCAGCAGCTGTTTCTTCCTAGCTCAGTAGCTGTTCCTTCCCACCTCAGCAGCTGTTTCTTCCCACCTCAGCAGCTGTTTCTTCCCACCTCAGCAGCTGTTTCTTCCCAGCTCAGCAGCTGTTCCTTCCCACCTCAGCAGCTGTTTCTTCCCAGCTCAGCAGCTGTTTCTTCCCAGCTCAGCAGCTGTTTCTTCCCAGCTCAGCAGCTGTTCCTTCCCAGCTCAGCAGCTGTTTCTTCCCAGCTCAGCAGCTGTTTCTTCCCAGCTCAGCAGCTGTTCCTTCCCAGCTCAGCAGCTGTTCCTTCCCAGCTCAGCAGCTGTTTCTTCCCAGCTCAGCAGCTGTTTCTTCCCAGCTCAGCAGCTGTTTCTTCCCAGCTCAGCAGCTGTTTCTTCCCAGCTCAGCAGCTGTTTCTTCCCAGCTCAGCAGCTGTTTCTTCCCAGCTCAGCAGCTGTTTCTTCCCAGCTCAGCAGCTGTTTCTTCCCAGCTCAGCAGCTGTTCCTTCCCAGCTCAGCAGCTGTTCCTTCCCAGCTCAGCAGCTGTTTCTTCCCACCTCAGCAGCTGTTTCTTCCCAGCTCAGCAGCTGTTTCTTCCCAGCTCAGCAGCTGTTCCTTCCCAGCTCAGCAGCTGTTCCTTCCCAGCTCAGCAGCTGACTCACGTAACCTAAACAAAACGCGTTTACCCTTCCTTAAATTTCTTTTCTTTCGATCGAGCCTTTAAAAAAATAAAAAAAGAAAAAATTCGGAACTGCTCCGAGTAATGAGTCGGTTTCCCATCCCCGCTGTGTCGTGAGTCTTCACCCAAACCAAACACGCAGCAAAATCCAATTCTTTCGCCCGTTTATATACGTCCTCAACTCCTGTTCAACATTTTTAAAAGCGTGTTTTAATTGGCTTGAGAACAGTTGTAAAGATTCATTCCTCCGGACCATTGTTTCGTTTGTTTCAGAGTCACGTGTTGATCTTGGGAGTTTCGCGAAGGTATTGGAGTGGTGCGTGTTGATGGTGGAGTTTCGGGGAGGAATTGAAGTGCCCTGTGTTGATGGTGGAGGTCAACGGAGGTGTTGGGGGTGTCCCTGGCGTTGATGGTGGAGGTTTCTGGGGTATAGGCATGGTTTTTTTTGGTTGATTTTGGAGATCCTGTAAGTACTGGAGAGCATCTTGTTAAAGGCAGAGATCCTGGAGGTACTGTAAAGCACCTTGTTGGAGGTAAAGATCCTGGAGGTACTGTAAAGCACCTTGTTGGAGGTAAAGATCCCGGAGGTACTGTAAAGCACCTTGTTGGAGGTAAAGATCCTGGAGGTACTGTAAAGCACCTTGTTGGAGGTAAAGATCCTGGAGGTACTGTAAAGCACCTTGTTGGAGGTAAAGATCCTGGAGGTACTGTAAAGCACCTTGTTGGAGGTAAAGATCCCGGAGGTACTGTAAAGCACCTTGTTGGAGGTAAAGATCCCGGAGGTACTGTAAAGCACCTTGTTGGAGGTAGAGATCCTGGAGGTACTGTAAAGCACCTTGTTGGAGGTAAAGATCCTGGAGGTACTGTAAAGCACCTTGTTGGAGGTAAAGATCCTGGAGGTACTGTAAAGCACCTTGTTGGAGGTAAAGATCCTGGAGGTACTGTAAAGCACCTTGTTGGAGGTAAAGATCCCGGAGGTACTGTAAAGCACCTTGTTGGAGGTAAAGATCCCGGAGGTACTGTAAAGCACCTTGTTGGAGGTAGAGATCCTGGAGGTACTGTAAAGCACCTTGTTGGAGGTAAAGATCCCGGAGGTACTGTAAAGCACCTTGTTGGAGGTAAAGATCCTGGAGGTACTGTAAAGCACCTTGTTGGAGGTAAAGATCCCGGAGGTACTGGAGAGACTCTCACTTGCATCCCACAATAGCAAGAATGTTTTTAGTCTGGGGGCAAATTATATAAAATCTTCGCTGAGGTAATGTAGCCTGGAGCAACCCTGGTCCTTCTCGTCCAAAATTGGCTATCACAATCCAGGAGCACGTTTCTCATCTGCGGTGAAAATAAACAGTGTAGCGAGACCAACCAAAACAGCTGCCGCCGCCTGGAATTCACGATTAAAACATAAGTTAAGACAAATGATACGAAATTAAGGTTTCCCTCGGGTTTGAAATAAAACTCTTCACTGAGTGGGAACACGAAGACACGAGGTGGGAAATGTTAAACGGGTCTCAACTGACGGAGTAAAGCCTGATGGGAGGCCGTCAGGGTGCTCGTAAATGCTGCTGGAGCGCCCGGGGGTAATGCGTTCATTGTCTCTTGGCATGGCATCTCTCAGCCTGCCCTCACGCCTCTGCAGGTCACAGTCCTCTTGCCTTCTGCGCCTTCTTCAGGTATAATGGGATCCTGAGTGCCAAGATGGGGATGCCCCACTGAACGTTATTTTTTTCTGACTAGTAAACTTACTAGACACAGCCAGACTGGATCACTAACGAATATCACGAGCATAGCGCAGGTACTCAGACACTACCATCCATAACAGCACACTCCAAAGACTGTATGGCCGTACACCCTGCTACAGGGCCGTACACCCTGCTACAGGGCCGTACACCCAGCCACAGGGCCAACGGCACCTCTAAATGGCTTATTTGACCAAAAATCCTTGTCAGCAGTGCTGACACAGCCGTCAGTGTTACTTGGAGATTTCCACGATTAATACAATAACAAGAGCAAACCTTCCGTGGCAGTGAAACCAACTCAGCCTGTGGCGCTAACTTGACCTGGCCACGAAAAGCCAGGTCATCCAGACCTTTGTACTGGATCAGTCGAGATGATGTAACGCCCAGGCAGTGTCAGATCCCACGCCACCTGTGGGAACATCTACCAGTCTCCTCCAGAAGAATTGCGCTAATTTCGAGTCATTATTCCACGATGAAGCACGACCCGTCATTATCCGAGACATGTCTGGGTTCACAGTGAGAGCAACGGGTATCGAAACGCCTTTTTTTGGTAAAACGGAAGAAACGGTGCCCACAGAGTGTTACTGTTATTTTGCAATGTTTATCACCATTGGCCCAACAGGAACGTAGTTCTTGAGTATGGGCGAGGCGTTCCCTACTGCCTTAAGACTCCTGTATGGTTGAAGCTCTTCTTACTACCGTAGGGTTCATGTATGGTCGAGATGATCCATATTGATGTAGGATCCAAAGCTCTGAGCTGTGGTATTTCCCAGGTCAGTCCACATATGTGAGATCTTCGTCTTCAGGACGGCAATCAAGCTGACTCGTTCTATGTTACTCAGGTCCCTCACCACCTGTAGTCGCTCGTTACCACCTGCGGGTGACGATGCTGGTGTAACTCTCAAGAGAGTTTCACAGGCATCGAGAAATGCTCTACTCTGTGTGAGAGACGAGGATCGAGCTTAAATTCCCTCAAGCTTACTTTCAATCAGCAGTCAGTTGTTTGGGGAAATGAGAGACGCGGAGAAGAGCAAGCTTGATAAAAGCTTCATAATGCCTTGCTCAATCTAGTCATGGCTTGATCAAGCTTCATCATATCTTGATACAAGCTTTTCTCAAGTCTGCTTTCCTCTGCTTCACTGATATCCTGCGTTTCTGTTTGCTGCTGTCTTTCACTCCTTTCTATGCCTATTCAGACAATCCAATTCTCTTTCACTCCTTTCTGTGTTTATTCGAACAATCCAATTCCAAATATTCTTTTCATTTATTTTAGGAAAAAAAAAAAGTGTATTGGCAATTACATGAAAGGAAAGGGATAGACACCTCCCCCCCCTTTTTTTTTATCCGGAATTTTCAGTGATCGTTTCTGGTGTTTATAGTTAAGGGGAAACGATGATAATGTATTATTCCAGGGGTATCTGTAAAGAATAGAAACTACAACTGATACTTGAAGTCTACCTGGAGTCCGTTTCGAGGGTCAACGCCCCTTTTTCCAGAGGTCTGGTCCCAGACCCGGCCACCCGGTAGCTGACCTGACTAACGTCTGTACCACAGCCCGGCTGACCAGCCAATGATTTGAGAAATTTGTCCAGTTCCTTCTTGAAGACAGCCAGGGAAAAGGTTCAGTTGGTGGTACCCTGAATAAGTCTTGATCCCTTCACAGTTATCGAGTTTTACCTTACTGTACTCACCGTACCCCTGCCTTTTCATTAGGGGTATTTTGCAACGTCTGCCTCCTACTTTCATGGGGAATGATTTGTGTGAGGATGATACGAGGAGGTACACACACAGGATACGGGGAGGTACACAGACAGGAGGTGCAAATGAATTGTATACCTCACACATCTCCTTTGGTTCGTTTCATCCCAGGTTGAGACCCATAACATTCTGCTTGGATCTTGGTACCTATTTACCACGACAACCTGGTTGATCAAGCTAACACCAGGCGAGCCGAGCCCACGGCCGGGCTCAGGGAGTAGAAAAAACTCGGAACTCATCAGAGGTATCAGTATATCAAAAGTACGCCTCGCCCTGGACGGGAATCGAAACCGGGACCTATCGGTTGTGTCTGTGTAAGTCTCACAAGGAGGGGGTTATGATGGCTGGTCTGATCTCATGGCTGGTCCCTCCTGTTGTCTCAGTAATAACCCAGCATCCGCGAGATGATAACATAACTGCTCATCAGGTTATCTTGATGACCAAGTAGTCATCACGTGTTGGTGAAGGAGGGTTGGTGGTGAGGGCTGGTGGTGGTAGTGAGAGGGGTCTATTGTTGGGGAGGGAGGGTCTATTGTTGGGGAGGGAGGGTCTGTTGGTGAAGGAAGCCTCTATCACCCCATCACATATTAAGGATACACTGTTCCTGCTGTCGGTAATAATACCATTACTGTTGTCTTGTGATTTATTACTACTGTTTCTGCTGTTATGGCTGCAGGGAGAGGGGGAGAGGAAGGGAGGGATGAAAAGGGAGAGGAGTACGGTAAAGGATAAGTGTACAGAGAAGAATCAGAAAAGAACAAAGACTATTTGTACAGGCAGGCGAGAATTAAATCCAGCACTTGTTGTTGGTGGTCAAACAAGCAGCAGACGGCAGCAGGAGGAGGTGAAGAAGAAGGTGAAGGAGGAGGAGGAGGAGGAGGAGGAGGAGGAGGAGGAGGAGGAAGACAAAAGAATGTTTTCCTGTGGAAGAGTAATTCTTCCCCTGGGTCTCAGGATTTCCAAACTGACAACAGATCTTGATCGAGAGAGGAAAAATAAAAGTCACTTCAATTCCTTTCTATCTAGTCGAGAGCAAACAGGGACGAGTAGGCTCTTGGGTGGCTCCAGCGCGCCCTACCTGTGTTTTGCTTCTACAAGACTCGAGTGTTTGCAGCCCAGACGTCAACCATTTGTAATCCAATTAAGAGAGGGTCCTGGAGTCATGAAGAACAACACTGAGGCTAGTGGCGCCTGCCCCACGGACGGGTGTACCTCTCCTGACCCTCACACACACACACACACACACACACACACACACACACACACACTTGAACGCCCCTAACAAAGGCAGAACTGTGGGTGTACCACAGGGAACAACCTGGCAAGTAAATATGAATGAAATTCTAGACTAACTTGGCTCTTCTTGGCTAGCATCTTAGCAGAGTCTGAGACACCGGCGGCTTGTCCTGACTCCCTCCCTCTCTTTCTCCCTCTCTCTGTCTAATTATCTCACTCACTACCTAGCTAATTCAGTGTTACAATTTCCCCTTTCTCACAGTATTTCTATCTTTCCAAAATTTAATTTCTAGACTGATTTTCAGACATCTTTATCCTTCCTGTAATCTCTTCCTTTCCCTCTCATGGGTCTATCTCTCAACCTCCCTCATTATCCTCTTTCTGTTTCCCCATCCTTCTATTTGTCTCCATTCCATGTTATTCTTGTGTCTATTGTAAATATTTTTTATCCTTACCTGTGTTCCCTTCCCACAGTCTCACTTTCCCTTCTTCCTTTCCCCTTTCTCTCATTCCCTCCCTGTTTGACTAACCCCTCCCTTCCCTCCCTCTCTCTGTCATTCCCTATCGTTTTCCTTTCATTCATTCCCTCTCCTTCCCTGTTAAAGTGACCAGAATTACAGTGACCAGAATTACAGTGACCAGAGTTACAGTGACCAGAATTACAGTGACCAGAATTACAGTGACCAGAATTAGTGACCAGAATTACAGTGACCAGAGTTACAGTGACCAGAATTACAGTGACCAGAATTACAGTGACCAGAATTACAGTGACCAGAATTACAGTGACCAGAATTACAGTGACCAGAATTACAGTGACCAGAATTACAGTGACCAGAATTACAGTGACCAGAATTACAGTGACCAGAATTACAGTGACCAGAATTACAGTGACCAGAATTTAGCACCTTTACCCTTATTGCTCCCCACCTCCCCCGTACACACAAGTTCCCTCCCCACCCCCTAGATCCCCTACCCCCCTAACTAGCATCTAAGCTCCCCTCCCCCCCCACCACATCCTGTGAAGATGCAGCAAGAAGCAACGAACTACAAAGTTTAAGAAAACACATCCAGATGTACGTAAGGAGATCCCGACACTTAATTGTATTCCCAGACCGAAGAGCCAGTTGTCTCCCCCCCCACACTCCCCACCTCACAACCTCCCCACCATATACACCCGTCTTCAACCCTCCACCCCCACCCCGACTTCTTTCTACAGGTGATGAGAGCGTCGAGGTGGTTCTCGAGGTGTGAGAAGCTTTGCATAACCCTGACCTCTTCTTGTCCTTCTCTGTTTACATTCTCCCACTTGCACAGTTTCGCCTTTTGGGGAAAAATCAATCAATCAATCAATCTCTCTCTCTCTCTCTCTCTCTCTCTCTCTCTCTTTCTCTCTTACACAGTTTTACAAGGTTAGGTTACGGATTCCTAACCTTATTTACAAGCTAAGAGCTGTTATCTACAACATCTCTCACTCCCTTTTTTCATGCGCTTTATCACGTTTCTGTTTCACACTTATAGACTCAGTTATTTCTGCCTCTCCTCCAAGGAGAAAGAGAAATAAGAGGATGAATAGGAGAAGTGTGAAGTTCCCCGGAGGAAGAATATATACCACAGAGGAGGAAGAGGAGGAGGCATGGGTCTCAGTAGTAGTAACCAGTTACCAGTAACCAGTGTACCGTTGACTCAACGACCAACCGTCTCTGCCTGAGTCACTGTCTGAACGTGCTGACCTGGCACTATTCAAAGACCCTCTATGGGTACGTGGGCGGCCAGGCAGTCAGTCAGTGATACGAGTGTGAGCAAGGAGATAGGTACGGCTGCGGGCGTTACACACATTATCTGTAATTATACGTACTACCAGCCTACGTGAGTATTTCTTACCAAATCCACGTGTCGAACTCCCACATGATATGGGAAGCAAGACGGTAAGTACTGCAGAAGACCTGCGGATGACCCAGGAGAGATGCTGGAGACGAAATTTAGGAGGCGAGATGCAGGAGACGAGATGCAGGAGACGAGATGCAGGAAACGAGATGCAGGAAACGAGATGCAGGAAACGAGATGCAGGAAACGAGATGCAGGAAACGAGATGCAGGAAACGAGATGCAGGAAACGAGATGCAGGAAACGAGATGCAGGAAACGAGATGCAGGAAACGAGATGCAGGAAACGAGATGCAGGAAACGAGATGCAGGAAACGAGATGCAGGAAACGAGATGCAGGAAACGAGATGCAGGAAACGAGATGCAGGAAACGAGATGCAGGAAACGAGATGCAGGAAACGAGATGCAGGAAACGAGATGCAGGAAACGAGATGCAGGAAACGAGATGCAGGAAACGAGATGCAGGAAACGAGATGCAGGAAACGAGATGCAGGAAACGAGATGCAGGAAACGAGATGCAGGAGGCGAGGTGCAGAAGGCGAGATACAGGAGGCGAGGTGCAGAAGACGAGATACAGGAGACGAGGTGCAGGAGGCTAGATACAGGAGGCTAGATACAGGAGACGAGATAAATCTCTCGTACCGGAGAAGGAGGGTGTTACAAGTCAGTGCTTGTTGCTTTGGGGGGAAGACTGATGCAAAAACTACCAGATGGCTGCATTTATCTACGCTAGAACGTGGGAACTCACTCGACTCTCTCACTCTCTAAGGGCACACCTCCATGCCCAGAGCTCAATACCCATCCTCCTTGTATACCCCCCACCCTTCCATCCTCCTTGTATAACCCCCCACCCTTCCATCAGTTTTATGTTCATGGGGGGAATGGGGGAACCAACAGCGGTTTCAATCCTATTTACCTTACTTTTTTTTATTTCTGATATACTTTATTTAACTAGTTTTGCTTATGTCACTTGCCCCCTTCTATTGACCCCACTTGCCCCCTTCTATTGACCCCACTTGCCCCCTTCTATTGACCCCACTTGCCCCCTTCTATTGACCCCACTTGCCCCCTTCTATTGACCCCACTTGCCCCCCTTCTATTGATCCCACTTGCCCCCTTCTATTGACTCCACTTTCCCCTTCTATTGACCCCACTTGCCCCCTTCTATTGACCCCACTTGCCTCCTCCTATTGACCCCACTTGCCCCCTTCTATTGACCCCACTTGCCCCCTTCTATTACCCCACTTGCCCCCCTTCTATTGACCCCACTTGCCCCCTTCTATTGACCCCACTTGCCCCTTCTATTGACCCCACTTGCCCCTTCTATTGATCCCACTTGCCCCCTTCTACTGACTCCACTTTCCCCTTCTATTGACCCCACTTGCCCCCTTCTATTGACCCCACTTGCCTCCTACTTTTGACCCCCCTTGCCTCCTATTGACCCCACTTGCCCCCTTCTATTGACCCCACTTACCCCCTTCTATTGACCCCACTTGCCCCCTTCTATTGACCTCACTTGCCCCCTTCTATTGACCCCACTTGCCCCCTTCTATTGACCCCACTTTCCTCCTCCTATTGACCCCACTTCCCTCCTCCTATTGACCCCACTTGCCCCCTCCCATTGACCCCACTTGCCCCCTTCTATTGACTCCACTTTCCCCTTCTATTGACCCCACTTGCCCCCTTCTATTGACCCCACTTGCCTCCTTCTATTGACCCCACTTGCCCCCTTCTATTGACCCCACTTGCCTCCTCCTATTGACCCCACTTGTCCCCTTCTATTGACCCCACTTGCCCCCTTCTATTGACCCCACTTGCCCCCTTCTATTGACCCCACTTGCCTCCTCCTATTGACCCCACTTGCCCCCTTCTATTGACCCCACTTGTCCATTCTATTTAATGTGATCAATTTAAATTTGGATTTTTCCCCGAAGTTCAAGTGAACACAGTACCACTTACCATCTCTAAGTAAACACAGTACCACTTATCTCTAAGTAAACACAGTACCACTTATCTCTAAGTAAACACAGTACCACTTATCTCTAAGTAAACACAGTACCACTTATCTCTAAGTAAACACAGTACCACTTATCTCTAAGTAAACACAGTACCACTTATCTCTAAGTAAACACAGTACCACTTATCTCTAAGTAAACACAGTACCACTTATCTCTAACACAGTACCACTTATCTCTAACACAGTACCACTTATCTCTAAGTAAACACAGTACCATTAAACGATATATTATATAAGCTAAAATAATTAACGATACCAGCTCTTTATTAGCAATTAAAATACTTAAGTATCAATACATTTACTAATTACTATTAATGGCTGCCATTCTTAGTAAAAGGCCGAAGTGTAATAATTATGTATCAGTATTGTAGTAACTATTATGGTTCCAGGGGTCGGTTCACAGGTCCTGTGATTGTTGGCTTTGAAGGGTTGCAGCCCCGGCCCTGGGCCAGGATTGTTTGGTGCTTGCCTAGCCAACCAGGCTGTTGCTGCTGGCAGCCCGCTGGCGCGTGCACACACGGATCACAGCCTGGTTCGTCTGGCTCCTGAAGATACTTATCCAGTTTCCTCTTTGAAGACTTCTACACTTGCTGCAACAGGGATGTTGATAACATGTTCTCTTATTGTGCCCACGGTGATCCTACTGTTTATATTTTCTCCCATATCTCGTAGAGTGCACTGGAACCAGTCCCTCCAGTACCTTCCAAATGAACAGTATCATGCAGCCCCTCTCTCTCTCTCTCTCTCTCTCTTCCAGTAATATTCCTGAACGCCACCAGGCTACATGAAGACGATTTCGGGGGTCACCGCCCCCGCGGCTCGATCCCAGGCCTGCTATTTTTTAAGATATAGTGACGGTATACCTGAAGTA
>NC_091354.1:4811847-4931847 GCF_038502225.1 Cherax quadricarinatus
ACTTACATCGTACACAGTGTTGTCATTACTGTTATTACTTTTGACGCTGTTGACATTACTGTTGTTGCTGCTCTCGTTACTACTGTTTCTGTTTGTGGTGATTGTGTCTTGTTTTTGCTGTTAATATTATTGCCCTTTTAAATGTTTATACTATTACTATTACTCCTACTGTTACTCCTCCTGCTGCTACTGCTGCTGCTACTACAGCATCTGCTGCGGGTAGCGGTGCTGTTGCAACTGTTCACAGCTGCTGTTCACAATCCACAGCAAAATGCCAGACAGTGAGGAGGCTCGCAGAAAAGGTCAGTAATATTTATCCCTGAGTAGAAACTTAAAAGATGATAATAAAAATAGCCTGGATAATCGGTGAAAATTATTGCCCTGTATGGTTGAATATGGAGGAGGAAGGTGTGTTATGTGGTGATATGTGGTGGTACGTGGTGGTGGTAGTAGTGGTATGTGGTGGTGGTGGTATGTGGTGGTACGTGGTGGTTGGTGGTATGCGGTGGTACGTGGTGGTTGGTGGTATGCGGTGGTACGTGGTGGTTGGTGGTACGTGGTGGTAGTGGTATGTGGTGGTGATGGTAGTGGTATGTGGTGGTGGTGGTATGTGGTGGTACGTGGTGGTTGGTGGTATGCGGTGGTATGTGGTGGTGGTACGTGGTGGTGGTGGTGGTGGTGGTGGTATGTGGTGGTGGTATGTGGTGGTGGTGGTGGTATGTGGTGGTGGTATGTGGTGGTGGTGGTAGTGGTATGTGGTGGTGGTATGTGGTGGTGGTGGTAGTGGTATGTGGTGGTGGTGGTAGTGGTATGTGGTGGTGGTATGTGGTGGTGGTGGTATGTGGTGGTGGTGGTAGTGGTATGTGGTGGTGGTGGTATGTGGTGGTGGTGGTAGTGGTATGTGGTGGTGGTGATATGTGGTGGTGGTGGTATGTGGTGGTGGTGGTATGTGGTGGTGGTGGTATGTGGTGGTGGTGGTATGTGGTGGTGGTGGTATGTGGTGGTGGTGGTATGTGGTGGTGGTGGTATGTGGTGGTGGTGGTATGTGGTGGTGGTGGTGGTATGTGGTGGTGGTGGTGGTATGTGGTGGTGGTATGTGGTGGTGGTGGTATGTGGTGGTGGTGGTGGTATGTGGTGGTAGTGGTATGTGGTGGTGGTGGTATGTGGTGGTGGTGGTATGTGGTGGTGGTGGTATGTGGTGGTGGTGGTGGTATGTGGTGGTGGTGGTATGTGGTGGTATGTGGTGGTGGTGGTATGTGGTGGTGGTATGTGGTGGTGGTGGTAGTGGTATGTGGTGGTGGTGGTATGTGGTGGTGGTGGTGGTGGTATGTGGTGGTGGTATGTGGTGGTGGTGGTAGTGGTATGTGGTGGTGGTGGTATGTGGTGGTGGTAGTGGTATGTGGTGGTAGGTGGTGGTGGTGGTATGTGGTGGTGGTGGTATGTGGTGGTGGTGGTGGTATGTGGTGGTGGTGGTGGTATGTGGTGGTGGTGGTATGTGGTGGTGGTGGTGGTATGTGGTGGTGGTGGTATGTGGTGGTGGTGGTATGTGGTGGTGGTGGTGGTATGTGGTGGTGGTGGTATGTGGTGGTGGTGGTATGTGGTGGTGGTGGTGGTATGTGGTGGCATGTGGTGGTATGTGGTGGTGGTGGTGGTGGTGGTATGTGGTGGTATGTGGTGGTGGTGGTATGTGGTGGTATGTGGTGGTATGTGGTGGTGGTGGTATGTGGTGGCATGTGGTCTTAACGAGAAAATAACGAAACTAAGAAACTGCTACAAATTTCAAAGAAATCGTAACGAAATTATGAAATTGTTACGAATCTCAGCTAAATCAGGAAATTATTACGAGTCCCCAAGAGTCCCCAAAAGTCCCTAAGAATTCACAAGAGTCCCCAAGAGTCGGTAGTTCCTAGAAACAAGGGAGGTGGTGGGGGACTAAGTATGCCTTAGTCCCCCCATACATGTTTGCTGGGGGCTAATTTTGTAAGACCATAAAACAAAGTTGGTAGTAGTAATGCCAGCAGCCCCCCCCCCCCCCAAAAAAAAAGGGCTGTGGAGTGTACTCTCCCAGAAGCACGTAAAATAAGTAGCTAGGGAAAAGTGGAAGGGACTAATTATGCCACGAGTAACCAGAATAAGAGGGCTAAAGTCTGCCAGAAGATCCCAGAAACAAGAGGACTGTCGGGGCCGGATGACAGTAACAAAGAGGACTGCTGAGGCCGGACGAAAGAAGCGAACAGATAAACAATAAAAACCTGGAGTAGCTAGCTATTCCTGGTGAGGAGCGGCGCCATATTATCGTTGTCTCCTAACAAGAGACCGAAAAACGAATTATATGTTTCTTGGCAAGGTAAGTGTTCACTTGCGTGATATAGGTGCTCGAGGGAGTCTGCCTTCCCTTTGCCCTGGGAGATTCCCACCCTCCCCTTCTCCTGAAAGGGGGGCTGGAAAGCCTTAGAAGATAATATACTTCTTTAAGCGATATGGAGGAACTTCTAGGTGCACTGGTGACCTCACTCCAGCGAGAGGGAATCGTAATTCCCTTGTCAGGAGGTCTCTTCACTTCTCCTGGCGAAGTACCGATGCTACCAGACTCCCGTCTCTTCAGTGACAGACAGGCCACCTTCAGACGACCGTCTCTTCAGTGACCTGGACAGGACATCAGACGACCGTCTCTTCAGTAACCTGGACAGGACACTATCAGACGACCATTTCTTCTGTGGCAGTGACCCAGAGAAGCAGGAGCCTCCTCCAGCGCCTCCGTCAGGCAACTAGTGCCACATAAACCACCCATCTAAAGGTATTTATCACAAGCGGCCTCTGAAAATCGGTGACTAGCCACTTGCTCTTAACTACCAGTGGGGCAGCAAGCACCGGGTAATTACACGTTATCAATAATTTATTAATATTCTCCTGCTTCACGAAGTGGCTTCGCGGCCAGGGGTTTGCGGCTTCGGCTGCGTGTGAAGTGGCTTCGCGGCCAGTGTTTGCGGCTTAGGCTTCGTGCGAAGCCGCAGCTGCAAGCCTCATCGTGGAAACCACGAAACGAGCATTTTGTTTACTAGAAAGAGATGAACTTTTGCGAAGCTTTCCATTGGCGGTGGTGACGCTGGAGGGGCTTTGGTGGTGGTGATGGTGGTGGGAAATGTGGGTGGTGGTGGGTGTAAGGGCGACTTAGTGTAAAAAACTTTCCTAATGTGTAGTTTGGCCTGACTTGCCTAGCGATGTTGTGAATAACAACACATTCTCATATTCTGTCTCTCTCTCCTTGTGTCTACGCATTAATATAAATATCTGGCTGGTCTCCAGCACCTCTCTCCTCCTCTCTCACTCACCGCCACCACTACGACCACTTACTACCATCCACACACTGCAACACCACCTACTATCTCTACCAACAACCACCATCTAGAGCCACCAACAACAACCACAACCACCACCACCAACAACCATCTATCACTACCACCAGTGAGCGACTCTCACAATGTACAGTGAGCCGTGACCTGACTGGAACAACACCAAGCCTCCAGCTACCAGTCCCGTTTTGTCGCATCCCTGGCATCATGGAACCCCTGGCATCAATGAACCCCCCTCCCTCTCCCATCAATGAACCCCAGGCCACTCCATCTTTCAGTGTTCTTTATGGTCGCTATACTCTACCGTCCAAGCAGGTTTCAATTACAGGGTTCATTTTCACGATTATGAGCTAAGAAATGATCGGGAGACGACAGGAGACCTGAAGATGCTGTTGCTGTTCCAGAAGGTTGCTACTGCTATTGGTATTTCTGTTATTACTGCTGTCGCACCAGAAAGCTGCTACTGCCGTTGGTTTTGTTGCTTCAGAAAGCTTCTGCTGTTGCTAGTTGCCTCTCTTAGAGGGCAGCTGCTGATGTATCAACAGAATGCTGCTGTGGATGCTACTGCTGCTGTTGCAGCAGAGGCAAGCAGCTAGAGTCTTCTCGGATTACATAAGCAGTTACACCTTTACCTTATACCTGACTACATTCAGCTGATCTCACACAGCTGATCACACAACATGAGATTACACGCAGCTGATCACACAGCTTAAGATCACACACAGCTGATCACACAGCACGAGATCACACACAGCATGAGATCATACGAGATTAAAATGAATAGGTCTATGATCAGATTGCTTTATATTACGAGAGATGGTTGAGGATCAGGCAGCGGGGGCGATGATCTACCGAGGACTCGCAGACAGGAGAGAGGCAGACATTATCGCACCTCTCACAGCTTCCACACTCAAGTTTCTATTTATATTTCAGCTTGTGTAATGGCAAAGCCTGGCCAGTAACACCTTTCTGATAGACGAGAGAGAGAGAGAGAGAGAGAGAGAGAGAGAGAGAGAGAGAGAGAGAGAGAGAGAGAGAGAGTGTGTGTGTGTGTGTGTGTGTGTGTGTGTGTAAAACGCCGGAGACTCGAACCCCCGGTCCTGCTAAAAGGAAGCAAAATATGTCTTAATTCTTGCCTATACTTTTTGATGAATTTCGCGAGTCTTTACTCCCGGAGCCCGGTCCTAGACCAGGCTTGGCCGCTGCTTGTCTGGTCAATCAGACTGTCACTGCTGGTGGCCCGCTGGCCCAGATATCCATCACAGCCTGGTTGATCTGGCGCCTGATGAAGATAACTGTCCAGTCAGTACTAAGGTAGGTACTTAAGGTCAGCACTGAGGGGTATATGTTTCTCAGTGTATATACCCGAACTTTGCAGTACCTGCGCTCTGAAGGTGTGGAGATATGATGCAACTTTTGTTGCTGTACTGTAGGAGCGCCTCTGGCAAGACAGTGATGGAGTGAATGATGGTGAAAGCGTTTCTTCTTCCTCGGGTCACCCTGGCAGGATGACCCGAGAAAGAATTTAAGGACTAAAGTATTCCTCACCAGTGGTGAACAGGTGACATGACCCTTGTGCAGTCGATGGACCTTAAATCCCCAGCATTAACCTTAGCACTGGGCGAAACATCGTCAGCCTTGCTCTGCAAAACACACACACACACACACACACACACACACACACACACACACACACACACACACACACACACACACACAGCAGGCCAAGTGTCTAATCGACAAGTGCCAATAACAAATTAACACTCTCCCATGCTTACCAACAACACATACCAGCGAAGCGGAGATCAAGCGGCGGGGACCTGACCTATTAAACATTCTTATTAAAACTCGAGATTTTCCACAACAGTAGTGTTAGAAACGTTTTCTCTCTCCACCTGACTAATAAACATACACATCATTTTGCATCTTTGCAGCATCATCCTACATCATTCTACGTCTTAGCAGCATCATACCTTTCTGATTCTTTGCAGCATCATCCTACATCATTCTACGTCTTAGCAGCATCATACCTTTCTGATTCTTTGCAGCATCATCCTACATCATTCTACGTCTTAGCAGCATCATACCTTTCTGATTCTTTGCAGCAGCATCCTACATCATTCTACGTCTTAGCAGCATCATACCTTTCTGATTCTTTGCAGCATCATCCTACATCTTAGCAATACAACCAAAAATAATGCCGTGAGTTATCTTACGAAAGAATGATAGACACATTGCAAGTATGCATGTATTAAATGAGTGAGAATACGTTTCGCCCAACAGTGGCTGACCCCTTTCGCTTCTGGTCGACGTCTTTTCTACTATATTTAATTATGCCAGACGACTAGCGTCGCCACAGCAGCAAACACTGGTTGAACCACTAGCGTCGCCACAGCAGCAAACACTGGTTGAACCATTAGCGTCGCCACAGCAGCAAACACTGGTTGAACCACTAGCGTCGCCACAGCAACAAACATCACTGGTTGAACCACTAGCGTCGCCAGAGCAGCAAACAACGCTGGTTGAACCACTAGCGTCGCCACAGCAGCAAACAACGCTGGTTGAACCACTAGCATCTCCACAGCAGCAAACAATCAACATAGGTTGAAGCAAACAAGCATCTGGCAAGCACAAGGAGCTCAGCCATAAATCTGTAACTAACCTCCGGCTGCGTCGCAGTAACCACAGCAAATTATTTCGGTATAAAACCGCAAAATGACCCGAGGCATCGACGAGCATCCTCAGCCCTCATACTGTTGCTCTCACGAGGCAGGGAGAGGGGTGAGGCAAGGGGAGGGAAAGGGGTGAGGTAAGGGGAGGGAGAGGGGTGAGGCAAGGGGAGGGAGAGGGGTGAGGCAAGGGGAGGGAACAAGTGGGAGGGGAAGAATAGGTAAGGGAGAGGGGTGAAGAAGCTGGTGAGGGAGGGGACTAGAAAGGGAAGCACCTGGGTATATAGCGTACTTTCGGTGTCGTTGGGAGGGAAAGAGGGAGGAATGAGGTAAGGGAGAGAACTCGGAGAGATGGAACAAGTAAAAATAAACAGATAAGGATAAGGATGTCCTCAATTTTGACAAATTCTTGAAACTACAAGTTTACAACTAACCCAAAAAGTACTGGCTGGAACAACTCAGAACCCTCAATACAGTGGCTGGAACAACTCACAACCCATAATACCCTGGCTGGAACAACTCACAACCCATAATACCCTGGCTGGAACAACTCAACCCATAATACCCTGGCTGGAACAACTCACAACCCATAATACCCTGGCTGGAACAACTCACAACCCATAATACCCTGGCTGGAACAACTCACAACCCATAATACCCTGGCTGGAACAACTCACAACCCATAATACCCTGGCTGGAACAACTCACAACCCATAATACCCTGGCTGGAACAACTCACAACCCATAATACCCTGGCTGGAACAACTCACAACCCATAATACCCTGGCTGGAACAACTCACAACCCATAATACCCTGGCTGGAACAACTCAGAACAGACCCTCGATACCATGACTAATAAATGACAACCAGCCAACAATACAATGACTAAGAAGTGACAAGTGTCTCACAATGCCGTGGCTGGAACACTTCACAGCTGACAACATTTCCGCCCTCAGCTGTGGATATAATGGTCCAGGAGGGGACCGAAACGTCGCCTGACATTCCCTCTCCTCAGTTTTAAGTCGTGACAAGACTACTTCCGTTTCTGCCTTACGTTAAAGATACCCTCTCCTATAACAGAGAGCTTCCTCCATTCCTGTCGTGCCTTTAAAAGAGCTTTCTGAACATTAGTTAAAGCTCTCAAGAGCGAAACGAGATCTTTAAATAATGGCAGGTTCTGCATATAGAGTCTGGCACTGTCTCGACAACACTGGACACTTCTTAAGTCGCTTTCTCTATTACTTTATATAGACCGGTGTTCCTCGGGGCTTCCTGTCAATTATATGTTTTTGTGTATAGATTACGGTGTGTGAGCTGTTATATAGGCAGGTTAAGTGGAGGGGAGGAGGTGGTGGGGGTGGTGGTGGTGGTGGTGGTGGTGGTGGTGGTGGTTGTGGTGGTGGAGGTGGTGGTAGAGGTGGAGGTAGAGGTGGAGGTAGAGGAGGAGGAGGAGGTGGAGGTAGAGGAGGAGGAGGAGGAGGAGGAGGTGGAGGTAGAGGAGGAGGTGGAGGTAGAGGAGGTGGAGGTGGAGGTAGAGGACTAGGAGGAGGAGGTGGAGGTAGAGGACTAGGAGGAGGAGGTGGAGGTAGAGGAGGAGGAGGTGGAGGTAGAGGAGGAGGAGGTGGAGGTAGAGGAGGAGGAGGAGGAGGTAGAGGAGGAGGAGGAGGTAGAGGAGGAGGAGGAGGAGGAGGTGGAGGTAGAGGAGGAGGAGGTGGAGGTAGAGGAGGTGGAGGTAGAGGAGGTGGAGGTAGAGGAGGTGGAGGTAGAGGTAGAGGAGGTGGAGGTAGAGGAGGTGGAGGTAGAGGAGGTGGAGGTAGAGGAGGTGGAGGTAGAGGAGGTGGAGGTAGAGGGGGTGGAGGTAGAGGGGGTGGAGGTAGAGAAGGTGGAGGTAGAAGGTGGAGGTAGAGAAGGTGGAGGTAGAGGAGGTGGAGGTGGAGGTAGAGGAGGTGGAGGTAGAGGAGGTGGAGGTAGAGGAGGAGGTGGAGGTAGAGGAGGTGGAGGTAGAGGAGGTGGAGGTAGAGGAGGAGGTGGAGGTAGAGGAGGAGGTGGAGGTAGAGGAGGAGGTGGAGGTAGAGGAGGAGGTGGAGGTAGAGGAGGAGGTGGAGGTAGAGGAGGAGGTGGAGGTAGAGGAGGAGGTGGAGGTAGAGGAGGAGGTGGAGGTAGAGGAAGAGGTGGAGGTAGAGGAAGAGGTGGAGGTAGAGGAGGAGGTGGAGGTAGAGGAGGAGGTGGAGGTAGAGGAGGAGGTGGAGGTAGAGGAGGAGGTGGAGGTAGAGGAAGAGGTGGAGGTAGAGGAGGTGAAGGTAGACGAAGGTAAGGACAACAACGAAGATAGAAGACAAAGAAGAAGACGAATAAGACGAAGATATAGAAGACGATAATGAAGACGGGGAGAGAGAGAGAGAGAGAGAGAGAGAGAGAGAGAGAGAGAGATAGAGAGAGAGAGAGAGAGAGAGAGAGAGAGAGAGAGAGAGAGAGAGAGAGAGAGAGAGAGAGAAAACAAGCAATTAAGAAGCCGTCAGAAGGTATTTAACGCTTGACCGCAGCCAATAGTCTTCACGTGGAGACGCTCGAACGCGCGATCTGTTGACGGAGTGTCGAACCTCCACCACCCTCAAGACGCTGTGCGGCCCATACGGGTTTACCGCTGCAGGTAGAGGAGGCAGAAAAGAAGTTTCGTGGAGGGATTACTAAACCCGTAGGGGTTTAACTCTCCGAAGCAGGGGCATTGGGCCAAGGTAGTTCCAATTCCTCTGACCAAGGGCCGTCCACCGGCATGAAGGGGAGGTGAGAGAGAGAGAGAGAGAGAGAGAGAGAGACAGAGACAGAGACAGAGACAGAGACAGAGACAGAGACAGAGAGAGAGAGAGAGAGACAGAGAGAGAGAGAGAGAGAGAGAGAGAGAGAGAGAGATCTCCCAGGCAAAACCTACAAGGCAGAGATAACAGATTTAGAGATACATTTATGAGAGACAGCCAGTAAAGATAATTATAGGTCAGCTGAGAAGTATTACAAGAGAAGGAAAGTAATCATTGGCTAATTACCTTAATAAAACCAGACACGTCCATCACATGTTAGGTGAGACACAGGTGAGATACGCGAAGTGAGAGATATCTCTATGATGTCACACCTGTTATGTGCATTGTTGTTACACCAAGATTATCATTAGTCAAATATTTAATAATAATAATGATAATAAAATTATTATTACTCACAATAAATGCGTCAGGAAAGGAAGTTTGAAGCCGATAGGAAGAATCATTCCCAATGCATATCTATGCAAACAAACACAAGAATATATTTCATTTAATTGATAAATATGAACCTATCCACCCCCCCTCCCCCCCCCCAAAAAAAAAATAGAAACCTCTTTTGAAATTGATGCACCAGATTTCTAAACCGGAAGTGGTTTAAAATAAACCATAAATAGAAAAAAATATAAATAAAATCGACAGATTTCCACTAACTCCATTAATAATCTGAGGTCCAGACCATAAATTGGTTATGGTCTGGGACCAACCCGCCAGGTTGGCGATCTCAGGAAACGACGCAGCAGCACTGGTAGTTTGAACCCGTTTGGAAGACTCATTCTCAAGGTTTTTGCCCCGAATCCAAAAATGACAAAATTCGTAATAAAATTGACAAACTGGAAGATAAACAGACCATTAATATCCAAAAAAATACTTTTGAATAAGATACATCAATGGTAAAAGTTTGAAGACGATCGAAAGAAGCATTGTGGATCGGATTACCACTGTGGGTGGTTTGCCATTATAATTATAGGCCTACACTAACTGTGCTAAACTCGGTAAGAGAAACGTGCTGAACACGGTAAGAGAAACGTGCTGAACACGGTAAGAGAAACGAGCTGAACACGGTAAGAGAAACGAGCTGAACACGGTAAGAGAAACGAGCTGAACACGGTAAGAGAAACGAGCTGAACACGGTAAGAGAAACGAGCTGAACACGGTAAGAGAAACGAGCTGAACACGGCAAGAGAAACGAGCTGAACACGGCAAGAGAAACGAGCTGAACACGGCAAGAGAAACGAGCGCGTAAGCCTCCCGTGTTCTCTGTGTCCACCAGGAAATAAAGTTAGATGAAATATGTCCCTTAAAACGACAAATGAAGCGGTCGTTAATTATTGGGGAAGGTGGTGGGGAAGACTAGAGGTGGGGATGGTGGGGAAGACTAGAGGTGGGGATGGTGGGGAAGGCTAGAGGTGGGGATGGTGGGGAAGACTAGAGGTGGGGATGGTGGGGAAGACTAGAGGTTGGGATGGTGGGGAAGGCTAGAAGTGGGGATGGTGGGGAAGACTAGAGGTGGGGATGGTGGGGAAGACTAGAGGTTGGGATGGTGGGGAAGGCTAGAAGTGGGGATGGTGGGGAAGACTAGAGGTGGGGATGGTGGGGAAGACTAGAGGTTGGGATGGTGGGGAAGGCTAGAAGTGGGGATGGTGGGGAAGACTAGAGGTTGGGATGGTGGGGAAGGCTAGAAGTGGGGATGGTGGGGAAGACTAGAGGTGGGGATGGTGGGGAAGACTAGAGGTTGGGATGGTGGGGAAGGCTACAATTGGGGATGGTGGGGAAGGCTACAAGTGGGGATGGTGGGGAAGGCTAGAGGTGGGGATGGTGGGGAAAGCTAGAGGTTGGGATGGTGGGGAAGACTAGAGGTGGGGATGGTGGGGAAGCCTAGAGGTGGGGATGGTGGGGAAGGCTAGAAGTGGGGATGGTGGAGAAGGCTACAAGTGGGGATGGTGGGGAAGGCTAGAGGTGGGGATGGTGGGGAAGACTAGAGGTGGGGATGGTAGGGAAGGCTAGAGGTGGGGATGGTGGGGAAGGCTAGGGGTGGGGGGATGGTGGGGAAGGCTAGGGGTGGGGGGATGGTGGAGAAGGCTAGAGGTGGAGAAGGCTAGAGGAGGGGATGGTGGGGAAGGCTAGAGGTGGGGAAGGCTAGAGGAGGGGGGATGGTGGAGAAGGCTAGAGGTGGGGATGGTGGAGAAGGCTAGAGGTGGAGAAGGCTAGAGGAGGGGGGATGGTGGGGAAGGCTAGAGGTGGGGATGGTGGAGAAGGCTAGAGGTGGGGATGGTGGGGGAGAAGGCTAGAGGTGGAGAAGGCTAGAGGAGGGGGGATGGTGGGGAAGGCTAGAGGTGGGGAAGGCTAGAGTGGGGAGGGGGGAAGGCTGATGTGGGGAAGGCTAGAGGTGGGGATGGTGGGGAAGGCTAGAGGCGGGGGTGGGGAAGGCTAGAGGCGGGGATGGTGGGGAAGGCTAGAGGTGGGGATGGTGGGGAAGGCTAGATGTGGGGATGGTGGGGAAGGCTAGAGGTGGGGATGGTGGGGAAGGCTAGAGGTGGGGATGGTGGGGAAGGCTAGAGGCGGGGATGGGGGGAAGGCTGGGGTGGGGAAAGGCTAGGGGTGGGGATGGTGGGGAAGGCTAGGGGTGGGGATGGTGGGGAAGGCTTGTGGTGGGGATGGTGGGGAAGGCTAGGGGTGGGGATGGTGGGGAAGGCTAGGGGTGGGGATGGTGGGGAAGGCTAGGGTGGGGAAGGCTGGGGGGATGGGGTGGGGAAGGCTAGGGGTGGGGATGGTGGGGAAGGCTAGGGGTGGGGATGGTGGGGAAGGCTAGGGGTGGGGATGGTGGGGAAGGCTAGGGGTGGGGATGGTGGGGAAGGCTAGGGGTGGGGATGGTGGGGAAGGCTAGAGGTGGGGATGGTGGGTAAGGCTAGTGGTGGGGTTGGTGGGGAAGGCTAGTGGTGGGGATGGTGGGGAAGGCTAGGGGTGGGGATGGTGGGGAAGGCTAGGCTAGGGGTGGGGATGGGGGGAAGGCTAGGGGTGGGGATGGTGGGGAAGGCTAGGGTGGGGATGGGGGGAAGGCTGGGTGGGGATGGTGGGGAGGCTAGGGGTGGGGATGGTGGGGAAGGCTAGGGGTGGGGATGGTGGGGAAGGCTAGGGTGGGGATGGTGGGGAAGGCTAGGGGTGGGGATGGTGGGGAAGGCTAGGGGGGGATGGGGGGAAGGCTAGGGGTGGGGAAAGGCTAGAGGTGGGGATGGTGGGGAAGGCTAGGGGTGGGGATGGTGGGGAAGGCTAGAGGTGGGGATGGTGGGGAAGGCTAGGGTGGGGATGGTGGGGAAGGCTAGGGGTGGGGATGGTGGGGAAGGCTAGGGGTGGGGATGGTGGGGAAGGCTAGAGGTGGGGATGGTAGGAAAGGCTAGAGGTGGGGATGGTGGGGAAGGCTAGAGGTGGGGATGGTGGGGAAGGCTAGAGGTGGGGATGGTGGGGAAGGCTAGATGTGGGGATGGTGGGGAAGGCTAGAGGTGGGGAAGGCTAGAGGTGGGGATGGTGGGGAAGGCTAGAGGTGGGGGGATGGTGGGGAAGGCTAGGGGTGGGGATGGTGGGGAAGGCTAGGGGTGGGGATGGTGGGGAAGGCTAGAGGTGGGGATGGTGGGGAAGGCTAGGGGTGGGGATGGTGGGGAAGGCTAGGGGTGGGGATGGTGGGGAAGGCTAGGGGTGGGGATGGTGGGGAAGGCTAGAGGTGGGGATGGTGGGGAAGGCTAGGGGTGGGGATGGTGGGGACGGCGAGGGGTGGGGATGGTGGGGAAGGCTAGGGGTGGGGATGGTGGGGAAGGCTAGGGGTGGGGATGGTGGGGAAGGCTAGAGGTGGGGATGGTGGGGAAGGCTAGGGGTGGGGATGGTGGGGAAGGCTAGGGGTAGGGGGTAAACCATGAGGGTGGAGGGGATCAATCCAGTCTGTGGATATACTGTGGAAGAGTTTCGAGTTTCACTACTCCCTGAGCCCGGCCATGGGCCAGGCTCGTCTGGTGCTTGCCTGGTCAACTAGGCTGTTGCTGCTGGAGGCCCGCTGCCCCACATATCCATCATATCCTGGTTGATCTGGCACCTGGTGAAGATACTAATAACAACAGTTTCTTTATCAAGTTTTCAATCGACACTCCCACCCCTCGTTACAATAGTTTTTTCTGAGGTATTGGCTTAGCGGGACAAGAGCTATAGCTCTTTTGCGTATCTGTGACATACCTGTGATTGTATCCATCACAGCCTGCTGAATCAGGCACTTGGCGGACTTGGTGAATAATCTTGATACCTTGCTTCACAAATGTTTCCGACATGTGCTGGCAGCAGGTTGAAGAGTCTTGGCCCACGCATGTTAACGTTATTTCTCTCGTTTCAGATATACTCGTTATTCAATACATGGTATTTTTCTGGTCTTCTCATCACTGTCGTTGAAGTGAGTGAGTGAGTGAGTGAGTGAGTGAGTGAGTGAGTGAGTGAGTGAGTGAAATATATGTATATTCTTCAACAGCACAGAAATAGCCGGGCGTTTACATATGTTTTCCCACACATTAAGAAAATAAGAAAGAGCACTGCAGTAAGCCTACTGGCCCATGCTAGGCAAGCCCAAGTCACACATGCATTGCTGAGAGGCCTCACACATCTGAGGAACCAGCTGCAATCTGATGCTAAAAGTTTCGAAGTCTTGCAAACTACCTTAAATCACGATATTGCAAAAGATTGTGCAACGAGTCTCGCCTTTTTTACCTAAACTCCCGTTCAAGCCGAAGGCAACACTGACTTAATTATACTGTCAGATAACTTAACTAACGTCTTATTTGGCCCCGAGACAGATGAGCAGTCAACAAAAGGCTCAAGGAAAAACTACATTGCTTAACATTCGTTTATTATGTTGATGAGAAAACATAAACGATCTCGTTGATGGCACTTTGAAACACAAACGATCTCGTTGATGGCACTTTGAAACACAAACGATCTCGTTGATGGCACTTTCAAACACAAACGATCTCGTTGATGGCACTTTCAAACACAAACGATCTCGTTGATGGCACTTTCAAACACAAACGATCTCGTTGATGGCACTTTCAAACACAAACGATCTCGTTGATGGCACTTTCAAACACAAACGATCTCGTTGATGGCACTTTCAAACACAAACGATCTCGTTGATGGCACTTTCAAACACAAACGATCTCGTTGATGGCACTTTCAAACACAAACGATCTCGTTGATGGCACTTTCAAACACAAACGATCTCGTTGATGGCACTTTCAAACACAAACGATCTCGTTGATGGCACTTTCAAACACAAACGATCTCGTTGATGGCACTTTCAAACACAAACGATCTCGTTGATGGCACTTTGAAACACAAACGATCTCGTTGATGGCACTTTCAAACACAAACGATCTCGTTGATGGCACTTTCAAACACAAACGATCTCGTTGATGGCACTTTCAAACACAAACGATCTCGTTGATGGCACTTTCAAACACAAACGATCTCGTTGATGGCACTTTGAAACACAAACGATCTCGTTGATGGCACTTTGAAACACAAACGATCTCGTTGATGGCACTTTGAAACACAAACGATCTCGTTGATGGCACTTTGAAACACAAACGATCTCGTTGATGGCACTTTCAAACACAAACCCATCGCTTTTTTATGGCCAATTTATTGTTTGATCTGAGAGCTGCTGTCAGTGAGCACACGGGGTATGTACGCTGTGTGTGTATGTGTGTAGCAACAGCATGGCTGATCACGTCCTGATCCACCGGAAGGCCTGGCCAAGGACTAGGCAGCGGAGACGTTGACCCCTCGGAATATCCTCTATATTCACTGGAAAAATATCTCCAAAGCCCATGGTTCATCTGTGCTTTTGGCTGCCTTCTGTGTCCCCTCTCTGCTGTGCTTCACGTTTCTAACAGTCTGTCACTGCTTGTCGGTATTTTACACCTTTCTTGCACGCACTGTTTGCTGTGTTGAATCCTCTTGGTATTTCGTATATCAATGTTATGTCTAACCTGGTCCATCTCGCCTCTTAAGTTAGCCTTAAACTGGTTTAGAAAGACACTTAAGCAAACACTATAACATATTTATTAGAAAACGTTTCGGTCCTGGGACCTTGATCACTGTCCAAACGTAGATCTACGTTTTCTCAGCATTTGAAAGTACGTAAAAAGAAAGTAGATCTTTTCTTTTTTCACATTTGGAAACGTGTAAAAAAAATTTTGATCTTTTTTTTTGTTATATTTGAAAATATGTAAAACAAACGTAAATTTACTTTTGGGGCACTAAGCATGTGAACGTAGATCTGCTTGGACAGTTTAAAAGGGTTAAGTCATTCCCTTCATCTCGCACCTTAATTCTACCAGATCTTTCACTAGGCTTGTTGCAGATCTTTGGGGCTTCTCGAGTTTCTCAACATGGGCCAGGTGTTGGATCCATCTTGTTGATGCACAGAGTTAGAAACGGTTCTTTTTACGAACCAAGGGCCGTGATCCAAGGGCCGTGAACCTTGCAAATGCTACTGACGTTATGAGGTTCAACGCTTGCCTCTGGTGATGGGTTCGGTGTGATGTTCACTCTCACAGCTTCCCCTTTCTTGATACTTGCCATTTCTCATCTCCCTTTGTGCAATCTGCTTCAGAATCCTGAATATTGCTCTCCGGAGCAGGGAAGAGAGCAGTAACAGGGTAGTTGGTTGGGCCTTGATCCACCGGGAAACCTGGTCTGGGACCTGACTCAGGGGGCATTGACTCCCAGCAGCACCTCAGGTCCTTCAAGTTCTGTAGAACACTGTCACAAACTTACACCACCGTAACATACTGGAGCGAGAGATAAAGTGTAAAATAAACTCGGTGATAAGGAAAGGAGCCAGGGACACACTGAGAGAACATTGCATCAACATCCGTGGCCCAAGACTACTCATTCTACCAGAAGACATCCAGAATACTGCCAAAACAAGTTTAGAAGTCTTCAAGAGAGAGAACAGTCGACAAATACCTCTAATACCAGAACAACCCAGCTGTGAGCTATAGACCAGCGGACTGCCAACAGCATCAGCCTGGTTGACCAGGCAAGCAAGCCTGCTCCAAGAGCCCCTAGAACTGCGGAGTAGGAAAACTCTCGAAACCAGTCTTAGGTATACCATAGGTAACCCATGTAGATAAACTGGATTAAGCATATAAAGCGGTATATAATAAAATAAGGGTGTCTAACTGACACTGGTTCACACCGCGTGAAATCTTGAGGCGAAGCAAGCAGGTCTTTTGAGCCTCGGGGAGAACACACTGAAACCCGTCTTTCTGGGGTACCGGTTTCACTAACTCTGCGGGGGGCTTCCTCTGTGTTTTCTCGGCCAACCTCCAGGGGTTTCCGGGACCTGAATCTCTTTCATGCGAGTTGAGTAAGACACACGGACAGTACTTGCGGTGGCTTTATAGCCAAAATGCTTCGCATGTACTACTGTCTTCTTCGGTCGAAGGCGGTTAAATACAACCCTGGAAGCTGTAGAAGTGTTTGTGAGGTAGTCAGTCCCTCACTCTGTTACGTACGTTGAGCGTTCGTTCCTCTTGAATACTCACCCTGTTACGTACGTTGAGCGTTCCTCTTGAACACTCACCCTGTTACGTACGTTGAGCGTTGCTCTTGAACACTCACCCTGTTACGTACGTTGAGCGTTCCTTTTGAAGAACACTCACCCTGTTACGTACGTTGAGCGTTCCTCCCGAAGAACACACGGTTACATACACTTAATGTTTCTATCTTACCCAGCCATCAGTAAGACAACGACTCGACCTTCAGACAACAAACCTGGTCTTCAGGACTTGCTTAATGGTACACTTCACAATTAACCTACATTCAGAGAGGAAGGTTTAGAGGACATTTCGCCAGTGCGTCAGCCATTATCGGATCACAAAGTGAAAAATTCTCGCCTTGGCTTGTTTACGAGAAGTTACTCACATTACTGTATTAAAATTGATGTAAATGGCTTTTAGAAACGACATTGATGTATATGGCTTTAAAAACGACATCGATGTATATGGTTTTTAAAAACGACATTGATGTAAATGGCTTTAAAAACGAGACGGATGTAAATGGCTTTAAAAACAACATTGATGTAAATGGCTTTAAAAATGAATTGATGTAAATGGTTTTTAAAAAAGATATTAGTGTAAATGGCTTTAAAAAAAAAGGTTGAATGAGACTTGTGGAATATTTGGAAATGTTGACTGAGGAAACGTTTCACCAGCCAGTGTCTTTTTCGGTCCATTACAGAGAAGAGCGATGGAAAATCAGTCCGTCAGCGCTAAATGCAAGGAAATGGGAGGCCCTGGGACTATCCACTCAACCCTCTCCACTCCTGAACATATCCTGCCTAATGGGGTTAATGTGACTGATAGTTAATGAGATATCAATAGGAATTAGTAAAAGAATATAGGACGGCTCGAACCGTGGTCTTGGCATGTGGCAGGTGTGATGCTGTACCACTGAGCCACCAAGCCTACAAGACAGGCAAGTCAGAGAAGTGTTGTGTAGAATATCTTCGTATTTTAAGGTTCTTGGTTTCGGCCGAGGGACTATAAGCATTTGGCTTTACATCGTCTACATGCCAGATTCTCACGGTTTTCGAGTCCTGTTGCATATGTCACCTAACACCTTCGGTATTGATATACTGATAAAGCCACCAAGCCTACAAGACAGGCAAGTCAGAGAAGTGTTGTGTAGAATATCTTCGTATTTTAAGGTTCTTGGTTCGCATTTGGCTTGCTACTGCTCACGGTTCGGTCCCTATCTTAAATGAGGAAACGTTTCGCCACACAGTGGCTTCATCAGTCCATACAAAGGAGAATCGTGAAGAACAGGAGAAGAATGAGGTAATCAGTCCCTCAACCTTGCCTAACCCTTGGGCACGACCTACTTCCACATTGAACAAATGTGACACCACCTACGTCTGCTGCACCTCTCCTGCCTACGGTATATAAGCTACTTCTTGGCACATATGCTGTATTCTATTCAAGATTGATGGACTGACCACATCGACTCAAGGTTGAGGGACTGATTACCTCATTCTTCTCCTGTTCTTCACGATTCTCCTTTGTATGGACTGATGAAGCCACTGTGTGGCGAAACGTTTCCTCTAAGATACCCAAGAGTTGCACGTGTCTAATTTATTAACGTGTCGGTTCTCTGAACCATTCATCTGCAACACATTTGATATACATTTGACGAGTTTCCAGAGTTTTTCTGCTCCCAGAGCCCGGCCTTGAGCCAGGCTCGTTCTTTTCTTTATTTACTGACAGTCATCCAATTTCACTTCGAGTTTTTGTATCAATTTTTATTGATAAGATTTGATACTTTATTACTTATCACAGCAAGGAAAAGTTTACTGTTAGGAAGGTCTTCGAGGCTACCGTTTTTTTTTTTTTATTCGCCGGTATTCTCCCGGCCTGGGTTTTTTCCAAGTAGTGGTGACACGGCCTTGGCTCCCTATCTGAGGAGTGTGTTAGGTAAGACACATATACAATACCTGTCGGTATTGTATACCATTTTGATGTTCAACAGTTAGGTATCTTTATTATGAAACGTTTCGCCTACACAGTAGGAGTGTCTCGAGATCTAAGTCTCTAGGCTACCGTTAAACAGTAACAAAAATCTGTTGGTAACGGTATCTCAGTGTGTAGCAGTTAAGTGGTCTTTTGTCAGGAAAAGTGTCTCCTGACTAGGGATTTTGTCAAGTGATGGTCCAGCATCGGCTGGCTTACCCCAGCTGGCTTTTTAGAACCTATGAACATAAGAATGGAGGAACACTGCAGAAGGCCTACTGGCCCATACAAGGCAGGACCTTATTAAAACTACCCCTACCCAAAGCTACCCAAGAATATCCTCCCATACCCAAGGACACCAATCAAATCCAGCCTCTCCCAGCCTCTTCCACTCATATATCTGTCCAATCTCTTTTTAAAGCTACCCAAGGTCCTAACCTCGATCACCCTATTCGGAAGATTGTTCCACGCATCCACAACTCTGTTCGAAAGCCAGTACTTACCTATGTCCTTTCTAAATCTAAATTTATCCAACTTAAATCCATTATTTCTGGTTCTTACCTGGTTCGACACCCTCAGTACTTCATTAATATCACCTTTGATAAATTAGACACATGTGCAACTCTTGGGTATCTTTATTGAGGAAACGTTTCGCCACACAGTGGCTTCATCAGTCCATACATAGGAGAAACTTGAAGAACAGGAGGAGAATGAGGTAATCAGTCCCTCAACCTTGAGTCGATGTGTTCAGTCCATCAATCTTGAGTAGAATACGGCATATGAGCGGAGAAGCAGCTTATAAACCGTATGGCAGGAGAGGTGCAGCAGTCATAGGTCGTGTCACATTTGTTCAATGTGGAAGTAGGTTCTCTGAACCATTCATCTACAATCACCTTTGTTTATACCCATCTTCCACATGTACACTTCAGTGATATCTCCCCTCATTCTACGTCTCTAAGGAGAGTGGAGATTCAAGGCTTTAAGTCTATCTTCATACGGGAGATTCCTTATACAGTAAATCCTTTTAATCATTCTTCTCTGTATGTTCTCCAATGAGTGTATATCCATCCTGTGGTAAGGGGACTCCACTTACCACACAGAAGATCACTTACGTGATGCGACTATCCCAGCTGGGATTTTACATTCCACCTACCACATAATCACTTAACTAGTAATGTACCCACCACAACTGGGATTTAACATGCGATTTATAACACAGAGGATCACTAGCTAGTAATGTACTTGTAAGACAAGAGTCAGTCCTCTCAGCTGATACATAAGATAAACTCTTGACGTTTGAACTCTTTATTAAGCAAGGAAAAAAATACCCTTGATGCTATTTCCAGGTTAAAACAAAAACAGGAGAACCTGTTTCAGAATTCTGTATAATGCGTCGATTTCTGGGGATAATTCAGGTTATCAATACCCAGCATCGCATGTGCTGCAGTTATGGGGAGATGATTATACTCGATTATATTGCACTAAGCTAATTACCACACTCATCACAATTCAAGGATTTGTTGAGCAAGTTTGCTTGTAACCTATAGTTAATAAGATTGTTTTGGAAGTAGACTGGTGGGGTGGTGTCTGCTGCTGCTTTCTCCCGTGTTCTCGAGCGCTAAAGACGGATTTGGTTTGGGTATCCGCATCCTGGCAAGAACGTCTTTCACTCCTCCAGCCTCCAGGTTCCCATCCATTTCCCAGCGGGGCTGCCAGCTGCAAGTCTGGTTCGAAAGGCAAGCATCAGACAAACCTGGCCGGGCTGAGGAAGTAGGTAAACTCTCGAAAGTCATCAAGGGTATATCAAAGGTATATTTAACCTATACAGCCTCTCTCTTCACCGTCTCTCAGTGATCTCATTATCTCCATCTCCCACAGCCTCACCATCTCCCACAGCCTCACCATCTCCCACAATCCCACGCATACAACCCTATCACCACCATCAGCAAGCTCACCGCCACCCTCCCTCTCACCCCCTCATTACCCCTCACCATCACCCTCCCTCATCTCCCTCCCTGCCCCTCACCATCTGGCGGGTCACCAGTAGCCTGAGGCTGCGATGCCTGCGGTCTTGAGGCAGCAATAGACCGCAACAAGTGGGAAGAGTCCCACCATATTTACTGTGACCTGGATTCTTGTACACTGCGGGAGATAACTCACCCAGCATCACTTCATGGAAGGTACCACCGTAACGCTGAAATGCTCTTGATCCAAGGAATTTTAAAACCCATTCGGGTTTTAAATTTTAAAACCCACTCGGGTTTTACATTTTAAAACCCACTCGGGTTTTAAAATGCTATTAAAAAATCCGTGACTTTTAAGGCTGTCTTGACGATGGGTCGAGGAGGGAGCGAAACGTCTTCGTAAAGTTGCTCTTTATTGCTCCAGCAATGGTATTATGACCTTTATTGCTCCAACAATGGTACTGTGATATTGTTCCAGTCACAGTACTGTAATATTGTTCCAGCAATGGTACTATGATATTGTTCCAGCCACGATATTGTGACCTTTTTTATCACAGCAATGATACTGTGATATTGTTCCAGCAATGGTACTGTAATATTGTTCCAGCAATGGTACTGTGATATTGTTCCAACAATGGTATTATGACCATTGTTCCAGCAATGGTACTGTGATATTGTTCCAGCAATGGTATTATGACCTTCATTGTTCCAGCAATGGTGCTGTGATATTGTTCCAGCAATTGTGCTGTGATATTGTTCCAGCCACGGTACTGTAATATTGTTCCAGCAATGGTACTGTGATATTGTTCCAGCAATTGTGCTGTGATATTGTTCCAGCCACGGTACTGTAATATTGTTCCAGCAATGGTGCTGTGATATTGTTCCAGCAATGGTGCTGTGATATTGTTCCAGTAATGGTGCTGTGATATTGTTCCAGCAATGGTGCTGTGATATTGTTCCAGCTACGGTACTGTAATATTGTTCCAGCAATGGTACTGTGATACTGTTCCAGCAATGGTACTGTGATACTGTTCCAGCAATGGTACTGTGATACTGTTCCAGCAATGGTACTGTGATACTGTTCCAGCAATGGTACTGTGATACTGTTCCAGCAATGGTACTGTGATACTGTTCCAGCAATGGTACTGTTATACTGTTCCAGCAATGGTACTGTGATAATGTTCCAGCAATGGTACTGTGATACTGTTCCAGCAATGGTACTGTGATACTGTTCCAGCAATGATACTGTGATACTGTTCCAGCAATGGTGCTGTGATACTGTTCCAGCAATGGTGCTGTGATACTGTTCCAGCAATGGTGCTGTGATATTGTTCCAGCAATGGTGCTGTGATATTGTTCCAGCAATAGTACTGTGATATTGTTCCAGCAATGGTACTGTGATATTGTTCCAGCAATGGTACTGTGATATTGTTCCAGCAATAGTACTGTGATATTGTTCCAGCAATGGTACTGTGATATTGTTCCAGCAATGGTGCTGTGATATTGTTCCAGCAATGGTGCTGTGATATTGTTCCAGCAATGGTGCTGTGATATTGTTCCAGCAATGGTGCTGTGATATTGTTCCAGCAATGGTGCTGTGATACTGTTCCAGCAATGGTACTGTGATATTGTTCCAGCAGTGGTGCTGTGATACTGTTCCAGCAATAGTACTGTGATATTGTTCCAGCAACGGTACTGTGATATTGTTCCAGCAATGGTGCTGTGATACTGTTCCAGCAATGGTGCTGTGATACTGTTCCAGCAATGGTACTGTGATATTGTTCCAGCAATGGTGCTGTGATACTGTTCCAGCAATAGTACTGTGATATTGTTCCAGCAATGGTGCTGTGATACTGTTCCAGCAATGGTACTGTGATATTGTTCCAGCAATGGTACTGTGATATTGTTCCAGCAATGCTGCTGTGATACTGTTCCAGCAATGGTGCTGTGATACTGTTCCAGCAATGGTGCTGTGATACTGTTCCAGCAATGGTACTGTGATATTGTTCCAGCAATGGTACTGTGATATTGTTCCAGCAATAGTACTGTGATATTGTTCCAGCAATGGTACTGTGATATTGTTCCAGCAATAGTACTGTGATATTGTTCCAGCAATGGTACTGTGATATTGTTCCAGCAATGGTGCTGTGATATTGTTCCAGCAATGGTGCTGTGATACTGTTCCAGCAATAGTACTGTGATATTGTTCCAGCAATGGTACTGTGACCTTTTATTATCCCAGCAATGGTAGTGTAATTCTGATTTCCTTCCAAATACTGAAATGTCGAAATACTACTTTTAATGGCGTTTCTTCATCTTTACTACCTTTAATGGCGTTAATTCACCCTCATTACTTTTAATGGCGTTGCTTCTTTACTACTTTTAATGGCGTTGCTTCATCTTTACTCCTGTTACTGACGTTCTGGCGGCACCAAGACGACGTTATGTGGAACAGTTTGGAATCTTCACTAAAGAAACAGTTCTTCATAGAAACAGCAGCTTGCTCAACAGGCGAAACGTCTCGTCAGTAATGGCAAACAGGTGTGGCACATGCGTCTTGCCCATTTACTGGGCGGTGTTGTAACATCGTTAATGAATCTCTTAGCGTGAGCAAAATGGCACGATGCCGTGGCTGGAATACACAAATAACCAGCACATAGGAAAGAGAAGCTTACACAAATAACCCGCTTATGTGCGGGTTGTGCATTTCCTCAGCATGTGGCAACACTGCGCTCAGGATAATGAGATGCTGGACGTCTGGGAAGATGAGACGAAAACTTCCCAACAAATGTACATATCTATTTGCGGGAGACCTATACACCTTCATGTCAGGAGGGCGTGAGTCTTCTGACGGGGCTCTCTACCTTCCTGGCTCCCCTACTTTTTCTCCCACGAGGGGTGAAAGGGGGCTAACATTTCTACCCGTTTGATGCTCCCAAAGGGGAAGTGGATTGCTTGACGATATCCTCATCAACCAAGAAATAACTGAAGCGCTGCTTGGGGGGAAATCTCTGAAGGTGTCGTAGCTACTGAATCATAGTGGGATGGTTGACGATATCCTCAAGGCTGGGAGATTGTATTATATTTATATTATTCGGCAAGGTGGGATATGACAGTGGAAAGATAAACTTAATTTGATTCCCACAATGGAACTATCATCCTCAAATCCTGTTGAAGCTGCTGTCTCGCTTGCTAATAGACTGACTTGCACTTAACAACATAGGAAAGGTAATGCTGTCAACGCTGCTGTCAACCTGGCACCCTGAAGTATGCTGTCAACGCTGCTGTCAACCTGGCTCCCTGAAGTATGCTGTCAACGCTGCTGTCAACCTGGCACCCTGAAGTATGCTGTCAACGCTGCTGTCAACCTGGTACCCTGAAGTATGCTGCCAGCGCTGCTGTCAACCTGGCACCCTGAAGTATGCTGTCAACGCTGCTGTCAACCTGACACCCTGAAGCATGCTGTCAACGCTGCTGTCAACCTGGCACCCTGAAGTATGCTGTCAACGCTGCTGTCAACCTGGCACCCTGAAGTATGCTGTCAACGCTGCTGTCAACCTGGCACCCTGAAGTATGCTGTCAACGCTGCTGTCAACCTGGCACCCTGAAGTATGCTGTCAACGCTGCTGTCAACCTGGCACCCTGAAGCATGCTGTCAACGCTGCTGTCAACCTGACACCCTGAAGTATGCTGTCAACGCTGCTGTCAACCTGGCACCCTGAAGTATGCTGTCAACGCTGCTGCCAACCTGGCACCCTGAAGTATGCTGTCAACGCTGCTGTCAACCTGGTACCCTGAAGTATGCTGTCAACGCTGCTGCCAACCTGGCACCCTGAAGTATGCTGTCAACGCTGCTGTCAACCTGGCACCCTGAAGTATGCTGTCAACGCTGCTGTCAACCTGGCACCCTGAAGTATGCTGTCAACGCTGCTGTCAACCTGGCACCCTGAAGTATGCTGTCAACGCTGCTGTCAACCTGGCACCCTGAAGTATGCTGTCAACGCTGCTGTCAACCTGGCACCCTGAAGTATGCTGTCAACGCTGCTGTCAACCTGGCACCCTGAAGTATGCTGTCAACGCTGCTGTCAACCTGGCACCCTGAAGTATGCTGTCAACGCTGCTGTCAACCTGGCACCCTCAGGTATCAAGTAATCAATGAGCCGAGTATTAATACGCCGATTCAACTTCCATCGTGTCCACTAGAGTTCTTTTTACGGAATCCTGTTGAGACACTGATGGCCACCAAGGACGGAGTCGCTAACAGAGCACGTCCCCTCCGTGTGAGCCGTTGGGAGCCATGACCAATGCAATGCTTTATGGGCAATTCTATCGATTAAAACTAACGGAAAATTTGCCACAGCCATGTTGGTGATACGTTCATCGGCAAAAACCTGCATTGTGATCAGAGTGGGGCCCATGCTAACCTTCCTAGGGTACAGAAACATATCTAAACGGATGAATCTTGTTAAGATGGCATGGGTAAGTGGGTCGATCCCCGGTACGGGTGGAAACACTGACGTGTTTCCTTGACACCTGCTTTCCATGTTCACCCATCGGTAAAATAGGTACCCGAGTGTTAGTGGACTTGTGTGGGTCGCATCCTGGGGACAAAATTAACCTAATTTCACCGAAATGCTCTGCATAACAAGTTATTTTTTACATAGTAGTATGTCATTGATGTCAGCTATGGTCTGTATAAGTTGCATCATGTACTTGTAGAAATAAAACATTATTATTATTAATTATTATTATTATTATTATTATTATTATTATTATTATTATTA
Organism: Cherax quadricarinatus; assembly: GCF_038502225.1. Lineage (NCBI taxonomy): Eukaryota > Metazoa > Arthropoda > Malacostraca > Decapoda > Parastacidae > Cherax > Cherax quadricarinatus. The sequence continues at coordinate 4,836,977 of NC_091354.1, forward strand.
TTATACTTGGGGGAGTTTCTGAACTCAAATTTCTCACTGGTGGTACACGATGCCCACAGCTTGATGAATAAGACATGCCCAAAACTTGGGTATCTTTACTGCAGATACGTTGCGCCTCTGTAGCAGGCTTCTGCAGTCGAATGCAGACTAATACAACACTGGAGACGGTTAAGTAGTAGATTTGGAGGCAATCAGTCCCTCAGCCTTGGTATGAGGTGGTCAGTCGCCAAAGCCTAGAGATAATTCATGCTACCTCTATAAGGTTATAATAATGTATTGAAAAACGTAGAGGACATGTGTTAGAGGAAGACAAATTCTAGCTTATCGAATAAAGGTTTGTTAGCATTTCATAGATATCTGAAGGAATTTACAGAATTACATCCATTTTAGATCAAATTCAGACTTCTGATGGACATGAAGGAGTACAGTAAACTAGCCACTACCGTCCATAAGAGGGATACAGAGTGCACAATAAACTAGCCACTACCGTCCATAAGAGGGATACAGGGTGCACAATAAACTAGCCACTACCGTCCACAGGAGGGATACAGAGTGCACAATAAACTAGCCACTACCGTCCACAGGAGGGATACAGGGTGCACAATAAACTAGCCACTACCGTCCACAGGAGGAATACAGGGTGCACAATAAACCAGTTGCTTCAGCGGCAAAATAACGTTAATTACTGTCTATGAAATCTCACGGAGCTGAGTAATGCAGCAAGCTGACGCAGCTGGATGCTGTAACACTATTCCCAGATGTAAACTCATACCACTGGGACCATCACAAGATTATCGCACACTCACACCACAGGAACAAGTAACCAGAGGCGTCCAGTATGTGTCAGCCTGTGGCAACACTCATGGTCAGCTGTGCCCAGGAGCCACACTGGTGGAGTTGGCACCCGTGTGTTTTGTGACATTGTACCCTGACGACACAAACATATGTCCTGACCCAGTTGGGAATCTTGAGTGTTCCCATTTCACTCTCTGAAGGTAACTTGGTTTTTTCCTTATGAACCATACCACGGGCGGGGTTTGAACCCGAGATCAGAGAGTCTGGAAACTCCAGACCGTGGTATGGTTTGTTTGCAATCGTGTCATTACGATTTCCCGAGTCATGTTTTCCCTTATGATTCCAACCCAGATACGAGCAAGCTACGGACAGACCTTTCAACGCTACAGTATTGATTAAACACAGTCTTCATCTCCAGCCTCCAACTTGTCCCATGTTCTGGTAGGCAACGCACTCGCCTCACACACACAAGTGTCCGTGGTTCGATCCCTGGCAAGGGTGAAAACAATGGGCGTGTTTCCTTACACTTACTGTCCTCGTTCGCCTAGCAGGCAGGTAGATACCTGGGTGTCAGTCGACTGGTGTGGGTCGCATCCTGGGGGAGAAAATTGAAGGACAATAATGAATATTAGATAATTCTCGATGACCCACTGACTTCCTTGGGTTATCCTGGGGGGTTAACCCTCCGGGGTTAAAAATCCCAACAAAATCTTATCTTAATAAGTACTCTGACTTACTTCGGCTGCGGTACTCCACCCTCGTCTAGTCGAGAGATAAATGTTTATATTCTCTTCATCTTTTGACACCTTTGATGAGTTGGGAGAGGTTTTCATACTCCCAGAGCCCGGCCTTGGTCCAGGCTCGTCTGGTACTTGCCTGGTCGACCAGGCTGTTGCTGCTGGGTCTTCCAATTCTCAGTTGCAAATATTTTTAATGCACTAATTTTAGGAGCGCTAAATCCGTCTTGCAGAGCCTAGGAAGAGGAGGCAATCATATATGATCCAAGGGAATGGAGGATACCTTCAACTCCCGGGATCAAGAGTCCTTCACCGTGTAAGGAGGAATTTGCTGGTGGTGCTTCAAGTCAACCAACTTTTTTGTTTTTTGCTTCGGTTAATAAACAAAGTAAGAGTGGTGTTGACTTGGTGAGAAATTTCTTTCTCTCTCTCTCCCCCTTTTCCCACACTTTCATTTTCCCTCCTCCTCTCCTAATTTTCCCTTATCTTTCGCGTCTTCCTTTCTATCTCCAAATCCCCCCCCCCCCACCACCTCCTCCCTTCTACTGTAACGTCTCCCCATTCTCTTTCTGCCTCCTCCCTCACGTCACCCCTTCTCTTCCCCCTCCCTGCACTCCCTACCCCTCCCTCAGCCCTCGCAGGTACTCACGAGGTCTGCTGGTTCTGGGATGATTGTGCCTCGTAATTTAAAGAAGTACCAGTAATTACCTTCTTCTTATGGATACAACTTTTGGATCGCGTTAGATCAGGAAAACAGAGAGAGAGAGAGAGAGAGAGAGAGAGAGAGAGAGAGAGAGAGAGAGAGAGAGAGAGAGAGAGAGAGAGAGAGAGAGACCCCTAGAGATACAGCGACAGGAATCACCACCACCGCACCCTTAAACACTGCTACCAGAGCCGCTAATTATTCAAATACCTCCTATTAATTGCCGGCCACCGGGAGGAAAAATATCTGAAATATAACACCTCTTGCCCCTTTCGTACCTCCTCCCGTTCCTTGGCCGCGGGCGAACCCAGACATGCGGCGGCTGTTGTCAGAATCTCTTTTTTGGGGAGCAATTACCAAGTCTGCTTGAAAAATTTACACTTATAGGGCTCAGGAGACGGTGGTAAGAAGCAAGACTGTTGTAAGAAGCAAGACTGTGGTAAGGGGCAAGACGATGGTAAGAGACAAAACTACCTACCTACCTGGACGGTGGAAGGGGTAAGACAGTGGAAGGGGTAAGACGGTAGAAGGGGTAAGACGGTGGAAGGGGTAAGACGGTGGAAGGGGTAAGACGGAGGAAGGGGTAAGACGGAGGAAGGGGTAAGACGGTGGAAGGGGGCAAGACGGTGGAAGGGGGCAAGACGGTGGAAGGGGGCAAGACGGTGGAAGGGGGCAAGACGGTGGTAGGGGGCAAGACGGTGGTAGGGGGCAAGACGGTGGAAGGGGGCAAGACGGTGGAAGGGGGCAAGATCGGAGTTTACAAAGGCGAACATTGACTAATTCTCTTTGTTTACGTCAACTTCCTTTTCAGGGCAATGCTTATCAGGAGGAAGAGAGAGAGAGAGAGAGAGAGAGAGAGAGAGAGAGAGAGAGAGAGAGAGAGAGAGAGAGGTTCTTGCGATCACTCGTGATTCTATTTGGAGGCTTTCTTTACATAAGGATGAGATCGATAAGAGGCTTGAGATAGAGGGACAGTTGTCCAGGCTATAACAATGGAGAATCAGACGCCCCCGTGTCTCTTCGGTATCACAGAGTAGATGTGAAATCCGATTACAAAAGGCGATGCTCAGAGTGTGGGAAAAATGTGCTCCCAGATTCTCCTTATGACAGCTGCGGCCCGCTTACCAGATAGCTCCACTCTCTCTCTCTCTCTCTCTCTCTCTCTCTCTCTTACATCTCTATCCCTTCCTATCCACGCCATCCCTCGATCATAACCCCCCTATCCACTGGAGGATTGTTATCAAACTCTTCGCTATGCGGGCAATTTATTAAAATGCGTTGAAAGACGGTTCAGAATTTGTATTAATGACGGGAAGAGATGGCGTGCGGGATGCTGCTTCTCGCCAGGACCCCAGCATCCTGAACGCGCTTCTGCGGTTTATACTGTGTAATTTCGAGACACGCCAGACTTACTGAGGAGGGAAGTTACCTTCAATGATAATTTTTTTATGGCTGCTGTAGGTGGGTAGTGGGGTAACCTGTAGGGGGTGGGGGAGGAGGGGAGTGGTGAGGGGGCTTCCCGGGTGGGGGTAGATGGAAGAAATAATGAATGAATGGAAAGGAAAGGAATGAATAATAATTATAATAATAATTAATAATAATAATTAATAATAATAATAATTAATAATAATAATTTGTACCAGTACACGACGCATCTTATACATAGTTGACATCAGTGACATACTACTATATAGAAAGGCGCTTGTTATGCAGAGCATTTCGGGAAATTAGGTTTTGTCCCCAGGATGCGACCCACACCAGTCCATTAACACCCAGGTACCTATTTTACTGCTAGGTGAAGAGGGACAGCAGGTGTCCTAAGGAAATACGTCCTGATGTTTCCACCCGTACCGGGGATTGAACCACGGACCTCAAAGTGTGAGTTGAGTGCGCTACCAATCGACCGACGGAAGGAATAGTGAAAGGAAATGGAAAATATATTTATGATAAAAAAATGGGGTAGCGAATGAAAGGTGAAAAGGGAAATAATGAAGGAGGGATTGATAGAGAAGGAACGAAGAGTGGAGAAATTATAGAAGAGAAGAGACGAGACGGAAACTATGAAGGAAGAGTGATGAAGAATGAAGGAGGGACGAAGAGGTAATGAATAATGGAGGGACAGAATACTGTGAAATGAAAAAAAAAGGTGGAGAAAGAGAAAGTAGAAAACGAAAGTTGGACAGAGAATGGATGAAAGAAGAGAAGGATAAACGATAGATAAACGAAAATAAAGGAAGATGATATACAGTATACAGAGAGAGAAGAGAGAAGAGAGAAGAGAGAAGAGAGAAGAGAGAAGAGAGAAGAGAGAAGAGAGAGAGAGAGAGAGAGAGAGAGAGAGAGAGAGAGAGAGAAAAGCTCACCTACATTAGTAAACAAACCAGAATGCGCACTGGCCACCCTAAGTCTCTGTTGCTGGTGCAACTCTCTCTTTTTTTTTTACACAGGGTTTGACAAGGTTTGGTTAAAGATCCCTAGCTTTATTGACAAGCTAAGAGCTGTTACCTACATCAACTCATTTGAAAGCATCTCTCTCTCTCTCTCTCTCTCTCTCTCTCATCCCGCTCTTTTATCGCTTTATTGCAGCTTCTGCCAATCACCAATACATAGTCGTACGTAATGAGTGTTTATGGCAGAGTCTGTTTTTTTCGTTGGGTTTCAAGCCTATCGAGTACGTGAGGGTATAATATATATATATATATATATATATATATATATATATATATATATATATATATATATATATATATATATATATATATATATAATCATACCTCGTCTTAAGACTATGTATGGTTCCTGCCTCCACTACGTCACCTGCCAGACTATTCCACTTCTGACAACTATATGTGTGTATGTGTATATATATATATATGTGTGTGTGTGTGTGTGTGTGTGTGTGTGTGTGTGTGTGTGTGTGTGTGTGTGTGTGTGTGTGTGTGTGTGTTGGACGCAGAGAACAAGAGGCATACTAACAAATATATTCACTCTTCGGGCCGATGTCTCCAGGACTCTGATCCGTGTTCGCCTCGCAGCCAGACCGCGATGTCAGAACTACCTTGCCTCTATTCCACTCCACCATCTATTCCCTATAAGGACAGAGCGATGGATGGTATCCATCGGAGATGGAGTCTCAAGTTAGACTCCATCCCCAAGCGCACTCACGGTGTCCGAGGACAATTATATTCACTCCGGTACTGTGTACTCTGCTGTGAGCAGAGAAACGACAGCTGCGTGCATTTAAACGACAGCTGTCTGAAGTTAGGTACTCCTCATTCGATCCGCTACATGTGTCCACAACCTAACACTCATTGTCGTCTCCTCCATATATGCCAGCACACACAGTCATTTCCCCACCTGTCGTTTCCACACCTTAATTTACTAGCTGTCTACCATCCAAAGGATAGATATGCGGTGCACAGCAAATTAGCCACTGCCACCTATAGGCTTCAGGGTGCACAGTAAGGTAGGTCTATGCCTACCTTACTGGATGTAGAGGTAGAGTTCACAGTAAACAAACAACTACTGTCCGAGGCCTCTGTGACAAACTAATTTTTGCAAGCAAAAAAATGTCTCGATTAAAAAAAAATGCTTGAAAACTGAAAAAGGTGAAAATATTGTGAAAAAAAGATTGTATTTTTATTAATTGAAATACATATAAAGCACTGACAGTCTTCAGGAAGTCTGTCGATTCTGACAGCTTGAGAGGATGCTGAGAGGAAGACTGAATATGACAGACCAAATGCTCAATGACTTCCGAGGTCCTGTGATGGCAGTCTACTTCTTCACTCAGCCTTGATGCTGGTGAGGGCTCTTGATTCAAGTTGAAGATAGCCTTTAAATTCTATGAATCAAGCCTGGTTATTTCCCAATCCATAGGCGTAGAATGACCCTTGAGGGTTTTCCACTTCCCCCTTGAATAATTAATGCCACTACCACCACCCCAAATAATAATAATAATAATAATAATAATAATAATAATAATAATAATAATAATAATTAATAGTTTTAGCGTTTAAGTTAAAAGCAAAATTCTATGAAGAGGTAATTTACTGGACATAATATTCACGTCGATGCCAATACCTGAAAATCTGGTGGTTTCTCCTCTCACGATGAGAAATACAGAAAGAGATATGAAAACCCTGAGAAGTTCTTCGTGGCCTCCAGAACCTCCTGGCAATCACGGAGAAGAGAAAAGAGCCTTCAGGAGCGTTCCCGCAGTTTATGTCATCAGCGGCAGTAATGAGACGTTGTGGAAGAGAACAACCTTGGGAGAACTCTTGGTATCTCCCAGCATCAGTTGTCTCAATCTCTCGCGTCTTCCGGCCATTATCTGAGGCTGCGGAGATGGGGGGGGGGGGAAAGAAACACCACATTCACTGTAAACGCACCATTAATAACCTGAAGCAATGCAGGAGCAGCAGCAGTCAGCATTCCTGGGTATAGCCGGGCCTGAGGCCCTCCCACCAGTCTCTTACATTCACGCACCAACACAGACTTCAACAACTTGGGAAAGACATCGAAGAGCATCGTAACTCCATAAAAACTTGCTTTGAATGCTTGCGCATGAAGACTAACCGGTTCTCTGTAAGCAGTTTCGCGAATTCTTCTTGCAACCTCCTTTCTTTTTATATGCTAACTTGTTATCTCGCTCCCAGATAAACCGTCAGCCTCAGGGGAGAAGAGTTAGGGAACCGACAGCTGTGTGGAGAAACTTCACGGTAGAGATCACTAATCTTACGGGCGAATACACACCCTCTCCACGGGAATAACAGGTCAGTGACAGCATCAGTCCTAAGTATGAATCAATCAGAGGAAGCCTCAATTAAAAAAAAAGTCCAAGAAAAGACACACACTGAAGACAAACCAAATACATGTTAAAATAATCAGCCACAGAATGCGCAACACCACAGAAACTAACAACGGAAGGGATGCAGTTAAAAATGAGAAAAATCATCATGTATAAATCTAGTGGTGTTAATTAAAAATAAAAATCAAACTATCAGAGAAGAGTGAGCTGCGAAGGAAAGACGAATCACTGAGAGCTCATCTCCACAGACAACATCAAAGAAACCACTAACCTGAGAGTGAGGACAGACCACGTCCCCAGATAATCCCCTCTCCTCCCATAGCCCCATTTCCGAGTGCAACATTGACGTACACGCACCATGGACGGTGGGACGTGGTGAGGTGGCCAGCCTCCCCCAGACTATGTAGCAGTAGCCCACCTGAGAGTAGTAACCCTCCTGCAGAGAATGTGTGCAATGTGGTGTTGCGAATCCTTGGAATACCACCACTAGACTCAATGTCTCGTTCACGTCCCAGGCTGCCGGGAGATGTCTACTTAATTGCCCAACTCCTTCAGTGGTGTACCATACGGGTGCAGACTGTACCAGGGTGATGCCTAAGCTTCTGTCATCTTATATGAGCGGAGAGAGCAATGAAGGACATACCTGTGACATATCTGAGGATATGTTAAACCTTCCTTGCATTATGTAAATAGACAGAGAGAGAGAGAGAGAGAGAGAGAGAGAGAGAGAGAGAGAGAGAGAGAGAGAGAGAGAGAGAGAGAGAGAGAGAGAGAGAGAGAGCCAGCCTAGACCTGTAACCGGTTTCTAGAGTTCTTCCCTGGTGACCACCTGATCAGCCAGGCTGTTACTGCCTCTGGACTGCAGGTCACTGTAGTCATCACAACTCTGCTGGCGGGCCAGATGCTGCTGCAACATGTCCAGTTTCTTCTTTAAAACTTCTACGTTGAATTCAGCACCATTCTTTTATCTGCTGGTAGAAGGTTGAGATGTCTACCACGGATGTAGAGAAAGGCACCAGAGATCCGGTCTCAGGAAGAGGGACCCGAGATCAGGTTCCAGGAAGAGGAACTTCAGGGTCCTTCGTACCTCAGTCCTATTCGTTTATTAGTTCATACCAGAAGGAGGGGTGTGCCGGGGGGTCAACACCCCATCGGCCAGGTCCATGTCCAGGCCTCGTGGTATATCAGGGCCTGATCAACCAGGCTGTTACTGCTGGCCGCCAGCCAGCCATGTCTAGATTATTAGTATTTGTCTCTCCTCTTTCCCGCAGAGCGCACGGAATCCAAGTTCAGCGAAGCGCTCCTAATAGCGCATTTATTTATTGATTCTTTAACGTACCGTTAATATATCTATATTTTCCAGCTCTGATCTCATTGGCCTGAGAGAGGCTGTGGGCATAAAAGTTCACATCCCACAGAAGTAAACAACTTCAGGTTGTAGAGCAGTGATCGTTGATGCCGTCGTGACTCACGGTAATTCCAACGGCTCTAGTGGGGCCGGTCATCTGGTGATGAACCTCCGGCAGGTGGGTTCCTCCTCCTGTCGGACACATCCACAAGAACGAGCCTCTGGTGGGTAATCTTCCTCATCGCCGGGTTCTCACCTGTCTCTCCCATACAAATATCTATGAACACTTAGCGGTTCAGTGCTCCTTGCGCCGTGGTAGGCGGGGCCATAGGCAAATTAGGATATTACCGTTCTTCCTTTCTTCAACGTTTGTGATTCTTTTACATGAAGAGGAAAAAAGAAGTGAATTTGTGTTAAACTTTCTTGTTGTCGTAGTCAGTACGTTGTCGTTGTCTTTGCCGTTGTAGTGTTGCAATTGGTGTTGCTATTGTTATTGCTGTCGTTGTTGCTGTAGTTAAAGGTATGACTATTGTTACTGTTACATGTTTTGCTCACGTTTCTGTTGTCTGTTTCTCTTATAAAATAACACGCCTTGAGAAAAATTGGACAGGTATGTTAGCTATGAAACAGAGTATTGGCAGATTTATATCCTGTGTGCATACTAACAGCCTCAGACGGCTGTCTCTTCCAGAGTTGTATAACCCTACAGCAAAAAAAAAAAATATATTACCCACATTTGGGTTGCACCTCTTGCCTCGGAGTTTTGCGCCATAGTGTTCTGCACCACATTTTATTCAGTAGCTATATCTCGTGACCGAACTCCACAGCCTATGAATTCTAGAGAGTGAGAGAGAGTGAGAGAGAGAGAGAGAGAGAGAGAGAGAGAGAGAGAGAGAGAGAGAGAGAGAGAGAGAGAGAGAGAGAGAGAGTGTCCAGGAGACATCTCGAGGCCAGACAGAAGGCCGTAACTGGGAACACGATTGACATCGACTGGTAAACCAGCGGTCACTGTGCATCCGCCTCATTGACACACCGTTTATAGTAACGCACGTCAGCCGTTGCTTGTTCCCCCCCCCCACTACAGTGTCAACGGCTCCACTAAACAGGGCATCATGTAACGGAGACCTGTGCAACAGGAGTGACAATGGATGCAAGTCTGAACTGAAGAGAGGAGAGTAGGCGTGTGTGGGCGTGTGTAGGGCGAGGGTGTGTGAGGGTGGGGGAGTGGTTGGGGGAAATGGGTGGGGCGCGGGGGTGAGGGCACGGGGTCAAGGTGACCACTAGTCGGGTATTAAGCAGTAATGTTGTAAATCAGAACTGGACACTCAGAGGCAGGGAGTCGTGATGATGGGTTTCCCTTGCTCTGATCGCTTCATCAGCTGCCTGACGCCGTGATGGCTGACTGCCTGATTGTAAGCCAGGTCAACCAGTCAGCCAGCCACTCAGGTCGGCTTCTATCGTTATTGCCACTCAGATTTTCATCCTCAGTTCAGCACGTTTTATCAGGTCAAACTTTCTCTTATTTTTCCTATTCCTTTATCCTATTTCTTTCACTTCTTTTATTTCTTACTGTGTTTATATCGTCCCTGATGTTAGCATGCGAGGCCCAAGACTCTTCAGCCTGCTGCCAGTAAATATCAGAAATCTTGCTGGAACAAGTGCAGAGGATTACATAAGGAAACTGAACCACTACCACCGCCCAGTGTTAGGAAAACCAGGCTGTGATGGCCATGCGAACCAGCGGGCCACCAACAGCAACAGCCTGGTTGAACCTGGTTGAACAGGCAATCACAATAGAAATGCCGGGTTTCGAGGGTAGAAAAAACTCTCGAAACAGGTCACAGGTAAATAAATAAAGGTGTACAGAGATACACTGATGACGTATTGAGATGAAATGACTTACAAGTTTAAGTCAAGTAGAACATGCAAGGTGTGGGCGGCGATGAAGGTGTGGGCGGCGATGAAGTATCAGCGAGGTGTTCATGTCTCTTGAGGACCAGGGGCAGTGACACTTGTGTAGTGTACACACTGAGGACCAGGGGCAGTAACACAGACGGTAGTGTTGTGTCCATTGAGGACCGTGGGCAATAAGTGGGTGCGGTCGGGCGTGTGGGAGTAGGCGAGGTAAGGTGGGGTTGGCTTGGAGACGGGGTGGGGCGGGGCGGGGCGGGCCGGGGCGGAGATTCGAACCGAGGATCGCCCAGGATACGTAGATTGAGTCATTCATCAGGTGGTAATGTCTGGTATTATTCCCGGCTTATGATTAACGCCTCCCCCGGGACGCTAGCGGCACGACCATCACGACGACATCACCTTAACCGAAGACACGACAAATCCACCTCGGGACACTGCAAGACCTCACTATAAGATGACAAAACCACTGGAAGATGCGACACTACTCCAAGACAGGACAATCCTAAGGTAGGACAATACCACTCCAAGAAAAGAATGATACAGCAAGGCAAAAAGGTCGTCTTAAGAGCAATAGAGGCTATTTATCTCCCAAAGGTTACCACCAAGCCGTTTAGATCTCCCAGCCTCTTGCGTGAGCGGCCTCTGAAAAGATTTCTTGAAGGTTACCTGTACGTGGTTCAGATTTTCCTTCAGCTTCTTGCCTGAGCGACCTTAGAATAGATTCCTTCTTGAGATGGTTTAATGAAGTTTTTTCTATCCAGGAAAATGTTTCTGACACGGGTTTTAGGTCATAAAATGACCTCTCTCACGGCTAAGCAGTCACTGGCAATCTGGACAGGGTATTTGCCTAAGCAACAGGTAGCTTACTGGGTACTTTCCTCATTAAAACCTAAGTAAACATCAGTAAGCATCAGTAAACATCAGAAATACGATAGTGGAGAGGGGAAACTGAAAATTGATACAACCTGCCTTTTCTACGACTTCATGCGAAGTTCACTGCATGAAGAACCTTCCTCTCCCACAGCATTTCTCAAAAGGTTAGGGATATCTCGTTTTTAAAGCTAACACCGTCAAGAGGTCAGTGATTTTTTACTAGGAGGACACATTTGCCTGTTTACCACAGTTACATAAATCCGTCGATGCTGCGTGTACATCCTAAACTTTGTTCAGATAACGTGATAATCCTCAAAAAATCTTTATTTCAAGAAGAAAATCCCTCCAAGGGGTTCCGTTGCCTCAAGTCTTTCCCGCCTGCGGCATGAGTCTGACAACCTGAAGAATAGTTGAGGTGATCACGTCACGACCCGAGCATCATGGTCATAAACGTTCCGCCTCACAGCTGGAGCTTCAAACTTCCAGAAAACAGCGGCGATGGTTTTGAAAGAGGCAGAGGAAAAGCGGAGAAGCAGAGGAGGATGAGGAAAGGGAGTAGATGGGATTCTTGTAGACGAGGAGAAACGGCAGGAGGAGGAGGGGCTCTGAGCCAGGAGGAAAAGGAGGCGGCAGGAGGTCCACAGTCGCGGCGGTAGTTGCAACAAGTGAGATTTATTCTGTGAAGCTCCGACAGCTTAATGACCAGCCAGGAGGTCCAGCCAATGGCTGGTGGCCAGACTCTATGATAAACGTTGTTCTGCGGGTCGTGGAGGCTGCGGGAGACCTGCGGGGAGCCAGCCACGCCGCAGCCGCAGCTCATAACCGCAGCTCCAGATACACGTAGATAACTTTGATGAACGGCTTCTAATTATCCCCTGAGCAATTTGAGACTAAAACGAATAGTAAACCATTTGGCATTACAAAAAAATTAAGTTTAGCTTCTCGTCAGTGAAAAAAAAATCCGGAAAGAAGGAACTGGAAGAGACTGGAAGGAGCTGGCAGGAGAAACTGGAAAGAGCTAGCAGGAGTAACTGGAAAGAGCTAGCAGGAGTAACTGGAAAGAGCTAGCAGGAGTAACTGGAAAGAGCTAGCAGGAGTAACTGGAAAGAGCTAGCAGGAGGAACTGGAAAGAGCTAGCAGGAGGAACTGGAAAGAGCTAGCAGGAGGAACTGGAAAGAGCTAGCAGGAGGAACTGGAAAGAGCTAGCAGGAGGAACTGGAAAGAGCTAGCAGGAGGAACTGGAAAGAGCTAGCAGGAGGAACTGGAAAGAGCTAGCAAGAGGAACTGGAAAGAGCTAGCAAGAGGAACTGGAAAGGGTTGGAAGGAGCTAGCAGGATGAACTGGAAAGAGCTGGAAGAAGGAACTAGGAGTGGAAGTGACTTACGAATACTTAGCTATTCCAGATTACTTCACCATTATTATTACATTCACCGGAGGTCATACAGTGCCCGGAAAATGTTAGGCAATCAGGTTTGATCCAAGGAATGATAGAAAAGCTCCAAATAATTATATCAAGAACCCTTCTCGAGCATCACCTGGAATATAAAAAGGATTGAATACGGGAGAGGGAGAAAAAAAAGGGGGGGGGAGGGACGCCCAGTTTCGTTGCCACATCTACTGCATTTATAGCAACGCAGAACGTTGCCATACCTGGGGTTTACCTGGAGGGTATTCCGGGGATCAACGCCCCCGTGCCCCGGTCAACTACCAGGCCTCCCGGTGGATCAGGGCCTGATCAACCACGCTGTTACTGCTGGCCGCACGTAGTCCATCGTACGAACCACAGCCCGACTTATCCTGCACTGAGTATCTGTCCAGCTCCCTCTGGAAGGCAGCCAGGGGTCTATTGATAATTCCCTTTATGCCTGGTAGGAGGCTGTTGAACAGTCTTGGGCCCAGGACAGTTATGGTGCTTTCTCTTAGTGTACCAATGGCGCCTCTACTTTTCATTGCGGGTATGTTGCATCGCCTGCCCAGTCTTTTACTTTCGTAGGGAGTGATTTCTGTGTGCAGATTCGGGACAATTCCTTCTAGGATTTTCCAAGTGTAGATTATGATATACATATTTATAACGCAGAACGTTGCCACACCTGCATTTATGACAACACAGAACGTTGCCATACCTGTATTTATAGCAACGCAGAACGTTGCCACACCTGCATTTATGACAACGCAGAACGTTGCTACACCTGCATTTATAGCAACGCAGAACTTTGCCACACCTACAGTTATATGGCAACGCTAGGCAGTAAATGTGGGAGAGAGACTCTGGAAGGGGTTAAAGGTCCTTACTCAGCAAGCATGCAATCATCAAGGTCATTCATCATGATTTATTAATGGGGGAATCTACTGTGTGTGTGTGTGTGTGTGTGTGTGTGTGTGTGTGTGTGTGTGTGTGTTTACTTATACACTTGGTCTTAGACGTATGAGAGAGATCAAGATGTTTCACGTCTACAAAAGTACTTGATAAACATTTGTGTTTACACTGGAGAGAACAGGCGAGGAGGTGTCGTGAGGTGCGAGCCTATGTTAAGTGAGGAGGGCTGTGTGTTCTGAGGATCATGTGAGCCAGGGGTCCCACCGTGAGGATCAAGTGAGCCAGGGGTCCCACCATGAGGATCAAGTGAGCCAGGGGTCCCACCATGAGGATCAAGTGAGCCAGGGGTCCCACCATGAGGATCAAGTGAGCCAGGGGTCCCATCATGAGGATCAAGTGAGCCAGGGGTCCCACCACGAGGATCAAGTGAGCCAGGGGTCCCACCACGAGGATCAAGTGAGCCAGGGGTCCCACCACGAGGATCAAGTGAGCCAGGGGTCCCACCATGAGGATCAAGTGAGCCAGGGGTCTCACCATGAGGATCAAGTGAGCCAGGGGTCCCACCACGAGGATCAAGTGAGCCAGGGGTCCCACCACGAGGATCAAGTGAGCCAGGGGTCCCACCACGAGGATCAAGTGAGCCAGGGGTCCCACCACGAGGATCAAGTGAGCCAGGGGTCCCACCACGAGGATCAAGTGAGCCAGGGGTCCCACCACGAGGATCAAGTGAGCCAGGGGTCCCACCACGAGGATCAAGTGAGCCAGGGGTCCCACCACGAGGATCAAGTGAGCCAGGGGTCCCACCACGAGGATCAAGTGAGCCAGGGGTCCCACCACGAGGATCAAGTGAGCCAGGGGTCCCACCATGAGGATCAAGTGAGCCAGGGGTCCCACCATGAGGATCAAGTGAGCCAGGGGTCCCACCATGAGGATCAAGTGAGCCAGGGGTCCCACCATGAGGATCAAGTGAGCCAGGGGTCCCACCATGAGGATCAAGTGAGCCAGGGGTCCCACCACGAGGATCAAGTGAGCCAGGGGTCCCACCACAAGGATCAAGTGGATCAAGTGAGCCAGGGGTCCCACGTACTGAGGATCAAGTGAGCCAGGGGTCCCATCATGAGGATCAAGTGAGCCAGGGGTCCCACCATGAGGATCTGAGCCAGGGGTCCCACCAAGAGGATCAAGTGAGCCAGGGGTGAGGATCATGTGAGCCAGGGGTCCCACCACGAGGATCAAGTGAGCCAGGGGTCCCACCATGAGGATCAAGTGAGCCAGGGGTCCCACCATGAGGATCAAGTGAGCCAGGGGTCCCACGTACTGTAAACCTCCATAGTTCTGATTGGTGTCTGTGGTATGACTGAAGGCCGATTCAGGGCATCTTTTTCTGTCCCCACAATTTCCTTTAACAACCATACTCGCCCTGCTTAAATCCATGTGTGAGGCTGTGTTACCGTGTCGAACACGGGGCTTCTTGTTGACATCGTTGAAGTGGGAAGCGTATCTGGTGGTAAGACACTTGCGACACTTAGCTATATTATAGAAACGTTTCGCCCGCGCTGTAGGCTTCTTTAGCCGAATGCAGGCGATTATTGCATTGAAGACAGTAGATGTGGAGAGTTAACTCTGTCTCCACCTCTACTATCTCCAGACATATAATGGCTTATTTTCAACTTTTCTCCTTCTGTGCAGACGAAAAGTTTCGGGATTAAAGATCCCTAAGTGTCAGGACTATATACCATTCATAAAAAAAATATTTGCTTTCGTATATACTCTTGGAAAGCTTGCTAGTAGTCTCACCCAGGCATAGTTCACCACCGCCGCCACAAGGTGCTGATGCCACCAGCTTCTTCAGGGATGGCGTTAACCCCCTTAGATCTAGTTTGCTAGCCCTAACAGGTGGGTGGAACTATCGCATGGTAGTCTTATTGTAATCTACGCTATGTGGGAGGGAGAGAGGGTGTCTTATTGCAGAATTTACTGCTCTTGATTACAGGGCTTTAATTCCCTGCCGTCACATTGTGGAGCCTCGGCTGCTGAGGCTGGTAGCTTACCGTGTATGTGTGTGTGTGTGTGTGTGTGTGTGTGTGTGTGTGTGTGTGTGTGTGTGTGTGTGTGTGTGTGTTTGTGCTGTGTGTGATGTGTACACGGCATTATGTACGTTGAAAGTGTCTTGCCCACTTACACAACTACTAGAAACATCTACAAAGACAAACTTGGTAAGCTGGAGCATACAAGCGTTGAACCAATCAAGCTGGTAGACAAAGAAAGCAGGGAAGAAAAGTCACGAACATCCTGAGGGAAAAAAATACCCCGATGTACCACCGGGGAAAATGCTCACGATCTGAAGGGTAGGAAAAAGTGCCATAACACAGGAAGAGTCCAATTCACAAACTCCCATGAACAAAAAAAAAATGGTCTTGAGAAACTGTTATGAAGGCACGCACGATCTTTGAAAAGGGGGGAAAAAAAAGGAGCCAGAAAATTCCCTTTCGAACGCACGCAAACTATCCCCTCACGCATGTGCGAGTCAGTTCATGCTAATGAGCGGACATGCAGCATCAGATGACAGATGAATACTCAGAAACGCAATCCCAAACTCGCACACATAACGAACCTAAACGATTAGTTTAGGAAGCAGAGACCAGACTGCGTTGTTTGTGCTCGCCAACGTTACTTATTTTCCAGCCGTGTGACAAGTTAATTAGTAGTTGCCGAAGATAACGACAACCAACGGCAGACGGGCCACCGTAGTCGCAGACGATAGAAACTACCGTAGCAGCAGACGACAGCCGTTTAACCACTAGTGTAACAGGCTGTTAATACAAGTGGTACAGCCTCTCAGCCCACTGAAACAATTTCCGTCTCAGTGTATCTTCCAGCGCTAACAGTCACCTTGGCGTCAAGGTCAGTTATTGAGAGCTACCCAGCACAGACAAGCCAGTTAGAGACAGGAAATCAAACAACCTCTTCGAAAGACGGGAGGATGAAACTCTTACGTCTTTAAGATGGGTGGCTGGTAAACAAGACTTTAGACCAAATCGCCAAGAACCTTGGCTCTGCTGGTCATCAGGTGAAGTCCAGTATCAGAAAATTTCCCATTTTCTCACGAATAACATATCCATTTCTTTTTTCATATCTCTCGTCTCGTACACCAGTCAGCCTGGCTATTGTTTCGTGTCTCCTGATCACACAGTCATCCATTTAACAGTGTGTCCAACATGCAACGTTGCGAGTGCCGGAACTCTTCAGAGTCTGTAAACCTCAGGGAAAGTTACTGTGGTGACTTTTTTTTTTTAAATTGGGTGACAGCCTAGTGCAAACGAGCGCATGTTTAGCCATGTAAAGAGTCTTCCTTTTTCAAGGTCCTGTGTCGAGATGGTTCGTTGGTTAATCGAATTTTAACACTCTACTATACTAGGATTATTAAGGCTGTACATCACCTGTTTACTACCAGTCAAGAATACTTTAATACTTGGATAGGACTTAAAGTAAATTCTCAGTGTCTATATACACCGAGTCTCTCTCTCTCACACACACACACACACACACACACACACACACACACACACACACCCCTGTTAATTTGTCTATCGTATCCTGCCTCACTTCCTGCAGAACAAAAACAGTACAAGCCTCAGTTACTTTTGCCAGCGTCTAACTTCAGTCTAACTTTACGCCGTTTGGCCCAGACAGAGGATGTCACTGTCCTGCTCCACCTCATCCACACACTGTTTTCATCCCCAAGACTGCTTCTCGGGCTCCCCGCTCGCTGGACGCTGTAATCGCCACCATCGCACGCTTCGTGTCACGCCCTCGCCCTGATCGACGTCAGCACTGGTGCCTTTTTTTTACACCTCCCGCGATATCCGTACTGATCCATTTGCATCCTGGCGGGAGTTCGTGATGGCAACACCATACCTGGAGGATTATACGTGTTGTGGATCGCCTGCTGCGTCACGTAGGAGATTCGAGTCCTGTTTGATGCCACTCGTTGCAACCTCTCTGCTCAATTAGTCCGGGATAGACAAAATCGCTTCAGCGTCTGTCTAGTTGATCCAAGGTACAGGGAATCATTTCAACCTCTTCCAAACTTGATTCGGGGAATCGTTTAAATCTCTGTTAAGTTGGTCCGGGAAAGGATTCTGCATCCACATCCATGCCAGAAATACATTTCGGGAAATTAATCACGTTACATTACACATAAGAAAACTTTGGGCCATTTTTTAAATAAAAGGCCATTGTGAATTTAATGTTAAATCAGGCCGAGTAGAGAAACAAAAGTCCCTGTTAGATAAATGGACGCAGATGTAACTAATTTGACATTATATAATGGTAAGTCTACCATTATATAAAAATCACTGGGCCGTAGCTGAAGCACCTGTGATATACCTTTGCCATTTTTGGGGATCGCGAGTCTTTCCTTCCTCCCCCAGCCTGGCACCGGGCCAGACTTGTCAAATAAATGCCAACAGCATTTGGGGTTCCCAGACGGTCACCTCTTCAAGTGGTAACCAAACCCAACGATTCACAAATTACTCACTCTTTGAACAGTGAACTTTGACGATGTTTCGAGCCTTTCAGGACCATTATCTAGTCACAATTGTGACTCGATAATGATTCTGGGATATATAGAAACAAATGCAACTAATGTAACATTTGACAAACCTCCTGGAGAGCGAAACGTTGCCACAATAAAATGTCACATTAGTTGCACTTGTGTCCTTTTACTTAACGTATTGACGGTAATTCTACCAATATTAATAAAGGTATCAAAACGTTTCCACCACAAAATAAGTTACTTTTCTAAAGTTTGACAAGTTGCAGAGTCACAGAACTTTATCCTTGCGGCGTGACTCGTTAAGTTGAAAGGCTTCCGACTACACGAGGGTCATTAAGGCTCAATATCACTTGTAAACCACCGGTCAAGGACGCCTTAAACCCCAAAACAAAGAATACAGTTGAAGACTGAGACCTTTATCACCATTCATCACACAAAGTTTACAGTAAAACTCACTGTATATACACACAAAGTATTATACACATCTCAGGTGTGTGTATAGCAGCCAGGTGTGTATAGCAGCCAGGTGTGTATAGCAGCCAGGTGTGTATAGCAGCCTCGCGGCCCGGCTGAGAGACATCAATGATTGGAAAGTAATGAGCTCAGCCTGAAAAAAATCAAAATTTAAAAAAAAAAAATTTGACGACGAATAAACGTTAAACCCTCATGAATGTTTTCTCATTTGATAAACTATTAATTTAATAAACGTCGCGTTTTTTACCATTTAATGACGGTATTATCATGGGAAACGCTAAGACAGGTAGGTAAGGGTAGGTTCAGTTCCTCAGATCAAGAGCCCTTCACTATTCTCTCAAGGCATCTTTTCCCTTCTTTCTTTGAAGGGCTGGGCAAGGGCATGAGGAGGGCAGGAGGCTTCGAGGAAATTTAGGTAAGGCAGCCTGGGGAAGTTGGGGCAAAAGTATCTCTAGGGAAGGAAATTAATGCCTCAGGGACAAAAAAAATATCCCCGGGGACAATAGAATGCCCCTGGAGACAATAGAATGCCCCTGGGATCAATAGAAAGCCCCTGAGATTAATAGAATTCCCCTGAGATTAATAGAATTCCCCTGAGATTAATAGAATGCCCCTGGGATTAATAGAATGCTCTTGGGATTAATAGAATGCCCCTGGAGGTTACCTGGAGGTTATTCCGGGGATCAACGCCCCCGCGGCCCGGTCCACGACCAGGCCTCCCGATGGATCAGGGCCTGATCAACTAGGCTGTTACTGCTGGCCGCACGCAGTCCGACGTACGAGCCACAGCCCGGCTGATCCGGCACTGACTTTAGGTATCTGTCCAGCTCTCTCTTGAAGGCAGCCCCTGGGATTAATAGAATGCCCCAGGGATTAATAGAATGCCCCTGGGATTAATAGAATGCCCCTGGGATTAATAGAATGCCCCTGGGATTAATAGAATGCCCCTGGGATTAATAGAACGCCCCTGGGATTAATAGAATGTCTCGTAGATGAAACGAATCGTGACCTCCAACACTACTGACCTCTACCTCGTCACCTCCAACACTACTGACCTCTACCTCGTCACCTCCAACACTACTGACCTCTACCTCGTCACCTCCAACACTACTGACCTCTACCTCGTCACCTCCAACACTACTGACCTCTACCTCGTCACCTCCAACACTACTGACCTCTACCTCGTCACCTCCAACACTACTGACCTCTACCTCGTCACCTCCAACACTACTGACCTCTACCTCGTCACCTCCAACACTACTGACCTCTACCTCGTCACCAACACTACTGACCTCTACCTCGTCACCTCCAACACTACTGACCTCTACCTCGTCACCTCCAACACTACTGACCTCTACCTCGTCACCTCCAACACACTACTGACCTCTACCTCGTCACCTCCAACACACTACTGACCTCTACCTCGTCACCTCCAACACACTACTGACCTCTACCTCGTCACCTCCAACACTACTGACCTCTACCTCGTCACCTCCAACACTACTGACCTCTACCTCGTCACCTCCAACACACTACTGACCTCTACCTCGTCACCTCCAACACACTACTGACCTCTACCTCGTCACCTCCAACACACTACTGACCTCTACCTCGTCACCTCCAACACACTACTGACCTCTACCTCGTCACCTCCAACACACTACTGACCTCTACCTCGTCACCTCCAACACACTACTGACCTCTACCTCGTCACCTCCAACACACTACTGACCTCTACCTCGTCACCTCCAACACACTACTGACCTCTACCTCGTCACCTCCAACACACTACTGACCTCTACCTCGTCACCTCCAACACACTACTGACCTCTACCTCGTCACCTCCAACACACTACTGACCTCTACCTCGTCACCTCCAACACACTACTGACCTCTACCTCGTCACCTCCAACACTACTGACCTCTACCTCGTCACCTCCAACACACTACTGACCTCTACCTCGTCACCTCCAACACACTACTGACATCTACCTCGTCACCTCCAACACACTACTGACCTCTACCTCGTCACCTCCAACACACTACGGACCTCTATCTCGTCACCTCCAACACACTACTGACCTCTACCTCGTCACCTCCAACACACTACTGACCTCTACCTCGTCACCTCCAACACTACTGACCTCTACCTCGTCACCTCCAACACACTACTGACCTCTACCTCGTCACCTCCAACACACTACTGACCTCTACCTCGTCACCTCCAACACACTACTGACCTCTACCTCGTCACCTCCAACACACTACTGACCTCTACCTCGTCACCTCCAACACTACTGACCTCTACCTCGTCACCTCCAACACACTACTGACCTCTACCTCGTCACCTCCAACACACTACTGACCTCTACCTCTTCACCTCCAACACTACTGACCTCTACCTCGTCACCTCCAACACACTACTGACCTCTACCTCGTCACCTCCAACACACTACTGACCTCTACCTCGTCACCTCCAACACACTACTGACCTCTACCTCGTCACCTCCAACACACTACTGACCTCTACCTCGTCACCTCCAACACACTACTGACCTCTACCTCGTCACCTCCAACACACTACTGACCTCTACCTCGTCACCTCCAACACACTACTGACCTCTACCTCGTCACCTCCAACACTACTGACCTCTACCTCGTCACCTCCAACACTACTGACCTCTACCTCGTCACCTCCAACACACTACTGACCTCTACCTCGTCACCTCCAACACACTACTGACCTCTGCCTCGTCACCTCCAACACACTACTGACCTCTACGTCGTCACCTCCAACACACTACTGACCTCTACGTCGTCACCTCCAACACACTACTGACCTCTACCTCGTCACCTCCAACACACTACTGACCTCTACGTCGTCACCTCCAACACACTACTGACCTCTACGTCGTCACCTCCAACACACTACTGACCTCTACGTCATCACCTCCAACACACTACTGACCTCTACCTCGTCACCTCCAACACACTACTGACCTCTACCTCGTCACCTCCAACACACTACTGACCTACCTCGTCACCTCCAACACACTACTGACCTCTACCTCGTCACCTCCAACACACTACTGACCTCTACCTCGTCACCTCCAACACTACTGACCTGTACTATCTTCACAGCTGTCAGGGATGAAAGTAACCATGCATGACCCCTTTGTTTTGACTAGATACAAAGTACAAGGCTCCCACCTAACAAACCTGGACATCGCAGTAACACACAGTTGTTAAATTATTATGTACCAGGCGTTAAAATAGACGAAGACACGCATTATAAATACTGTATCAACCAGAATCTCGGTGGGCGTGTTTTGTGTCTAGTTGTCACTAATGATGCCGCCACAATCACACCACCACAGCAACCAGAAGTTTACAGAGGCTTCCTACTTCCAAAAGCAGCCTAGGCTTATGTAGCCTTCATGGCGAGAGTTGCGTCTAGGAGATAATATTTCAGTTGTCCCTCGAAGAATTTTACACACACACACATGATAACGACATACAAAATACTGCGAGGAATCGACAAGGTGGACAGAGACAGGATGTTCCAGAGATGGGACACAGCAACTAGAGGTTACAATTGGAAGTTGAATACTCAGATGAGTCAAAGGGATGTTACCTGGAGGTTATTCCGGGGATCAACGCCCCCGCGGCCCGGTCCATGACCACGCCTCCCGATGGATCAGGGCCTGATCAACTAGGCTGTTACTGCTGGCCGCACGCAGTCCGACGTACGAGCCACAGCCCGGCTGATCCGGCACTGACTAGGTATCTGTCCAGCTCTCTCTTGAAGGCAGCCAGGGGCTTATTGGCAATTCCCCTAATGCTTGATGGGAGGCTGTTGAACAGTTTTGGGCCCCGGACACTTATGGTGTTTTCTCTTAGTGTACCAATGGCGCCCCTACTTTTATTGGCGGCATTTTGCATCGCCTGCCCAGTCTTTTACTTTCGTAGGGAGTGATTTCTGTGTGCAGATTTGGGACCATTCCTTCCAAGATTTTCCAAGTGTAGATTATGATATATCTCTCCCTCCTGCGTTCCAACGAGTACAAGTCAAGTGCTTCCAAGCGTTCCCAGTAGTTAAGGTGCTTGACAGAACTTATACGTGCAGTAAAGGATCTCTGTACACTCTCTAGATCTGCGATTTCACCTGCTTTGTATGGAAGTTAGGATGTTAGGAAGTATTTCTTCAGTCATAGTTGTCAGAAAGTGGAATAGCCTAGAAAATGACGTAGTGGAGGCGGGAACCATACATAGTTTTAAGACGAGGTTTGATAAAGCTCATGGAGGAGCGAGGCAGAGGAACTAGTAGCGATCAGTGAAAAGACAGGGCCAGGAGCTACGAATCGATCTCTGCAACCATAAATAGGTAAGTACCAATAGGTGAGTACACAGACACACACACACAGGAGCAGCAGCAGCAGTAACAGCAGGAACAACCAGCAGACACTTGTTGCAGCGTGCGGGTTGGTCACACAAACACACACTTGTGGCTGGAGAGTGTCGGCACGCGCCCCGCCCACCTGATCGTCGGCACGTGGCCAGACACGCGACCATTGTTCACCCACCCTGTGTTTCCGCGGTCGGGGAACCCCGCTACACCGAACACACAGCTGTTTCCGCAGTCGGGGAACCCAGCTACACCGACCACCACCTCAAATCTCCTTCCTGTACCTACGAAATCTTAACTACGCTCACCGCTTCAAAATCTAGCCAAGAGGAGGGCAATACTACGGCTCAAGGAGGAACAAGAACCTATCGTACCGCCTACCAGGCTGGAAATGGTGCGAAAAACTCACAATTGCGGTGTTCGTGTGATGTTAGAACCTTAATAACCCGCTGGGATATTACTGCCTCTCCTGGGAATTCGATTACTTAGAGGGCTCTGGTGGCCTGGTGGTTAACGCTCTCGCTTCACACGGTGAGGGCCTGGGTTCGATTCCCAGCCAGAGTAGAAACATTGGACGTGTTTCTTTCCACCTGTTGTCTATGTTCCCCATCAGTAAAATGGGTACCTGGGTGTTAGTCGACTGGTGTTGGTCGCATCCTGGGACACTGACCTAAGGAGGCCTGGTCACAGACCGGGCCGCGGGGGCGTTGACCCCCGGAACTCTCTCCAGGTAAACTCCAGGAATTATAAAAAATATTACAGTAACAGCCTGGTTGATCAGGCCCTGATCCACCATGAGGCCTGATCACAGACCGGGCCGCGGGGGCGTTGACCCCCGGAACTCTCTCCAGGTATACCATGGCTGGAACAATTCACCCAAAACCCGCACGACGTACCGTGCTCTCCAGGAGGGAGCGAAACGTCGTCGAGAGGTTTCACTCCTAGGTGCATTTTTTGAGGGGGGGGAGGAGGAACCCTATTTTTTCAAATATTTTTAATTATTTATTATAATTTAAAGAGGCATTATTATTATATTATCATTGTCACTATTACTGTCAAATCTAAGCGCTAAACTCCACGGCTGAGGGACTGATCACCTCGTCTTTTGAATATACTTTCTACAGTCTTCCCATTATGTCCTTGGATTTGTACTGATAAAGCCACTGGGTGGCGAAACGTCTAATAATAGTGAGCGTCGATCTGTCAAATTACGGACCCCGGTTCGAGCACCTCGTCCACCCATCTGTTTACCTGCTAATTCTTTATCTATAATAATACTAATTATTATTATTATAATAATAATAATAATCTATTTCTACAAGTACGTGATAAAACTTATACATACCATAGTTAACATCAGCGACATATTATATAGAAAGTCCTTTGTTATGCAGAGCATAATGGTTAATTTTGCTTCCTGGATGCGACCTACACCAGTTAGCTAACACCCAGGCACCTACTTACTGCTAGGTGAACAGGGCCAGCAGGTGTCTTAAGGAAACACGACCAATGTTTCCACCCGTACCAGGGATCGAACCACGGATCTTAAGTGTGCGCGCTACTGACCGAGCTACGGTGTGGTATACCATTACTGCTCTAACTTCTCTTTTGACTCGCGGGATGAGTGTTGGTGTGTTGCACGGGGGGAGGGGGAGGGGAGAGGGGGAGGGGAAGAGAGGGAGGGGGAAGACTGTGTTGTCTGCGCGTGTTGGATCTTCAAGATTTAGAGAGATTTTGGCAGCTGGTGGGCGGAGCCAGGGGTGGGTTAATGGTGGTTTAGGGCAGGGGTGGGCGGTAATGGTGGGTGGGGGTGGGAGGGGTGGGCGGTTATGGAGTTTGAAGGTGGGAGGGGTGGAGGTTTGTAGAAGGAGGGGAGGGAGGGAGATGGGGTGGAATGAGAGACGAGGAGAGACGAGGAGAGAGAGAGAGTCGCGGAGAGAGAGAGAGACGAGAGAGAGAGAGACGAGAGAGAGAGAGACGAGAGAGAGAGAGACGAGAGAGAGAGAGACGAGAGAGAGACGAGAGAGAGACGAGAGAGAGAGAGACGAGAGAGAGAGAGACGAGAGAGAGAGAGACGAGAGAGAGAGAGACGAGAGAGAGAGAGAGACGAGAGAGAGAGAGACGAGAGAGAGAGAGACGAGAGAGAGACGAGAGAGAGAGAGACGAGAGAGAGAGAGACGAGAGAGAGAGAGACGAGAGAGAGAGAGACGAGAGAGAGAGAGACGAGAGAGAGAGAGACGAGAGAGAGAGAGAGACGAGAGAGAGAGAGAGACGAGAGAGAGAGAGAGACGAGAGAGAGAGAGAGACGAGAGAGAGAGAGAGACGAGAGAGAGAGAGAGACGAGAGAGAGAGAGACGAGAGAGAGAGAGACGAGAGAGAGAGACGAGAGAGAGAGAGACGAGAGAGAGAGAGACGGTTTATTGGAGGGGGAGGGGTAATGGAGGAGTGAGAAACATGAAAAGAAAGAGGTGGTAAAGGAAGGGGATTAGAAGTAAAAGAGAGGGTTTAGTTAGGAAGGAGAAAAGTGGAGGAAGATGAGACAGGAAGCGGGAGAAACGTAATATTATTCCTAAGTCAAGACACAGACACATTAAAGTTATATTTCACATTTTCCTTCAAGTTACTTTGGTTAACTTACTAACTGTATCATGATAGAATCCATAATTTTCTTTTTAATCATGTTGGCCGTCACCCACCGAGGCAGAGTGACCCGAAAGAGAAACACTTTCATCATCATTCACACTATCACCCTCTTGCCAGAGGTGCGCACATACGACAGTAGTTTAGACGTCCCTCTAGACAGCAAGTACCCCAAATCTCTCCTTCAGAATGCAGGGACTGTACTTCCCATCTCCAGGACTCAAGTCCGGCTAACCGGACTTGAGTCCTTGCTCACACTCCAACAGTTCGTCAAGTCCCAAAAACCATTCGTCTCCACTCACTCCTAGCACGCTCACACGCTCTAATTTATATCTATGACTTCTGTAATGAGCATATTGGATAAGAGAACACAAGTGCAACACGTGATATTTTATTGTGGCAACGTTTCGCTCTCCAGGAGCTTCGTCAGTGTACATGTTGTTAGAGTCATTAAGTCAAGAGCCTTCAGTGATGACACAAAATTAGTAATAATCATAAGAGCCAAGCACAACTTCAGCACCATTAGGAAGGTAACCTTTGCTAGTTCCCGTATCTAACTCAATATAGCTCCTATCGTTGCAATCTAAAAAGACGGCAACAACAGGAGATGCAGCCTTGCCAGTAGACTCCTGCTTAGATCCATCACTATAATCTGTGGTAAATTTTTACTAACAATCAAGACGAATTTCTTCTAGAGCAATTGTCTTTGTAAGTGATTTAAGGAAGAGAGTGCCAGTGATGAGTTTCTTAGAAAAGGACTTGCAGGTACGTGATATTAAATGAACACAGCTTCCATGTTGGGGGTGAAATGCTCGTGTCTACAGTGAGGGAGGGATGAGAGGTTGGAGGGAGGGGCGAGGGAGGGAGGGGCGAGGGAGGGAGGGGCGAGGGAGGGAGGGGCGAGGGAGGGAGGGGCGAGGGAGGGAGGGGCGAGGGAGAGAGGGGCGAGGCAAAGAAGGGTGGGGGAGAGAGGGCCTGAGTGACCGTGATATACTCGGCTTTGCGGTCAACCAACAATGTGAGCGAGGTGTTTATGGCTGCGGGAATTAAGTGGGTTTGCAGTGAGCGCTGTTTTGCGGTGAGCTGCTGCTGTTTTATGGTGAGCTCTGCTATTTTGTGGTGAGTTGCTGCTGCTGTGGTGAGCTCTACTGTTTTTTGGCGAGTTACTGCTGTGGAAGGTTGAGCTTCCGCCATTCTTTGCTCTCAGCGACCCACAAAATTTACTTGTTTACGAAACGCATAAAAATCCTCTTGACTAGACGGGGAACTAAACTCTCGCTGTATATACACACACAGAGATACACTGTATATACAAAAATATATCCCGTTATGTTGAAAGAGACGACCAGGAGAGCCGGAGGTGCGTAAGTGGAGGACTTAAAATGAGGGCTAGAGGAAAAGAGAGGATCGTCTGTTTCTTTAGAGGATTGAGTAGCTTAAAATAATCTTCGGTGCCAATGGATCCCATTCTGGCTGCAGTGATAATCAGATCTGAACCTTTCCTGGCTATTTTTGGACGCCATTTTCGCCTAATGTATCGGGAGGTAGAGTCGATTTCATATAATTTGATTATAGAGATTTAGATTAATTGGCTTATGTAATACCCTTTACCCTTGATATACCTTTTATGAGTTCCGAGAGTTTTTCTGCTTTCAGAGCCCGGCCATAGGCCAGGCTCGTCTGGTGCTTGCCTGGTCAACCAAGCTGTTGCCACTGGTGGTCTGCCGACCTACATTTCTAGCTAAGAAGACCTATCCCAGCCCGGTCTAACGTGTTTTGTGGTGGGCAGGTACTGTCTGGGGTGAACTAGAGTAATATACCCAAACCTAATCTAAAATAATCTCACTTAAATTAACTTAAAAATAACTTAACACACTCTAATCTGACGTAATCTAATCTGACCTAATCTAAAATGACGTAGGCACTGGAACTTGAGTACAACAAGAGCGTTTGACTCGGGAAGGTACGTCACATTAGGAAGGTACGTCACATTAGGAAGGTAGGTCACATCAGGAAAATATGTCACATCAGGAAGGTAGGCCACATCCCATTCTCCTTAGCCAATGTTAACTAAAACATTGTATCAGGCTTTATACGTATATGAAAGTGAAAAAGAGGGCTGTTTCACTTTACACCGATTTTAGCTTAACAGTACTAGCCTGGAACATAACCTGCTGTATAAGCGGGGCCCTTCTTTTTTTCGCACTTCCAGGAGTCGCGGAGTAAAGATGCTGGTGTGTCTGATGGACAAGGATGACGAATTCTCAAAAGCTATCAGTTCACAAGATTTTTCCCAGGACCCATCAGATCAGAGTTGTCGGGTCAGTGTCCAGATTGAGGATGGGACAGCCGAGTGACGTGTGAATGGGGGGAGGGTGACGTGTGAATGGGGTGGAGGGTGAAGTGCAAATGGGGGAGGAGGGAAGGAGACACAGAGGCTGAGAGAGCGAGAAATATGAAAAGGAAAGGGGGGATCTGAAAGGGACCTTGTGTGGCCAGTTTGAGAATATATGAGGGAAGTGGATGGCAGATTTTCCGATTTTACATCAAAAATAAACTTATAAAAAAAATGTATAATAAAAATTCACAGTAAAATGCATTATTTCCTATTTTTTATATAATTTACCAACACAAAAATATTAACATTTTACTTGAAGTGATTTTTCTTGGCTTTATTTTCACATTAAGAATGTCAATAAAATCTGCAATTATTATAACTACAGTGGAACCTCAAAAATCGAACTGCTCCCAACACAACCAATTATGTAATAAAGTTGGTAGAATTACCGACAATATGTAAGTGTATTTTTGTAAGTGCTTTTATAAGTGTATTTTTGAGGGTCTGAAATGGACTAACCTAATTTACATTATTCCTCATGGGAAAAAATTCATTTGGTAAAGGCACTCAAACAGCCTTCTGGACCAAAGAAAGTTCGATATTTGAGGTTCCACTGTATATTAAATTTTACCGACGAAGTGCATCTTATATCCATCGTGTGGACGGTAACGTAACATATGGATACACAAAAGGTCTAGGAACTAAGCCCCCAAAAGAGTTAACAGGAGTGGATCTGGAGTCACACAGTTTACCTACTATTTACATTGATCTGCTACGAGAAACTTCAAATTCAATCCAAAGGAAGGAAGCCATCATCAGAATTAAATTTCATGATTCACAGGAACACACAGTACCTGTATCTTACTGTACAGAGAATCAGTGGGAATCCCAATCCGAGGCTTAGAATACTGATACCACGAACCTCAGATGCAACAGAACTGGAGAGAAACCACTGGTACACACGCACACTGCTCTGCTTATCTCAGTGGGGTTACCTGGAGGTTATTCCGGGGATCAACGCCCCCGCGGCCCGGTCCATGACCAGGCCTCCCGATGGATCAGGGCCTGATCAACTAGGCTGTTACTGCTGGCCACACGCAGTCCAACGTACGAGCCACAGCCCGGCTGATCCGGCACTGACTTTAGGTATCTGTCCAGCTCTCTCTTGAAGGCAGCCAGGGGTTTATTGGCAATTCCCCTAATGCTTGATGGGAGGCTGTTAAACAGTTTTGGGCCCCGGACACTTATGGTGTTTTCTCTTAGTGTACCAATGGCGCCCCTACTTTTTATTGGGGGCATTTTGCATCGCCTGCCCAGTCTTTTACTTTCGTAGGGAGTGATTTCTGTGTGCAGATTTGGGACCATTCCTTCCAAGATTTTCCAAGTGTAGATTATTTATTTATTTATTTAGTAATTTTAGCATACATACAGAGGTACAAAAAATACAGGTAAGAGCAGCATGCCAAAGCCACTTATATGCATAGCATTACGGGCTGGCTTAAAATTAACTTAAGATTAACTAAGCAATGATGAAATCAGTGATAAAACGTTATTGTAAACAGATAACTATAAAGCACAAATGAGTATTACAAAGACAGGTCATATGGTTGCATGCATTGCTGTACATTCAGTCGAATGGAGTATTCTGTTAGGTAGTGTATTTAAAAAAATAATAAAGTTAGATTGGGTCCTAGGTTTAACATTTGTGTGATATAATTGTGAGTAACATATAGGATATACAATTTATAAGGTTCAGTTATTCAGTATTTATTTGGTTTTGAGTGAGTAAGTGATCTTTGAGAAGAGACTTGAATTTATAAACAGGTAGTGTTTCTTTTATATTTACAGGTAATGAATTCCAGATTTTAGGGCCTTTTATGTGCATTGAGTTTTTGCATAGCGTGAGATGGACACGAGGAACATCAAAGAGTGATCTGTGCCTTGTGTTATGGTCATGTGTTCTGTTGAGGTTGGCAAGGAGATGTTTGAGGGGAGGGTTAATATCAGAGTTAAGTGTTCTATGTATGTAATAGGTGCAGTAATAAGTATGGATGTTTTGTATGGTGAGTAGGTTGAGTGTTTTGAATATTGGTGGAGTGTGCTGTCTGTAGTGAGAATTTGTTATCATTCTAACTGCAGCCTTTTGTTGGGTAATTAGTGGTCTGAGATGGTTAATTGTTGTTGAGCCCCATGCACAAATTCCATAGGTGAGATAGGGGTAAATAAGAGAGTGATAAAGGGCCAGGAGGGCTGACTGTGGAACATAGTACCGTATCTTCGATAGTATGCCTACAGTCTTGGAAATTTTCTTAGAAATTTGTTGTATATGTGTATGAAATTTGAGTCTATTATCGAGGTGGATTCCTAAGAATTTTCCCTCTGTTAGCTTTGTGATAGGTGATCCGTTTATCGTTATGTTAAGAGGTACATCTGTAGCTCTGTTACCAAACTGAATGAAGTAGGTTTTGTCAATGTTTAGTGTAAGTTTGTTAGTCCTCATCCAGGTAGATATTTTCTGTAATTCGGTGTTTACAGTATTGGCTAGCGTGACTGGGCTCGGGTGAGAGAAGACGTATGTAGTGTCATCTGCAAAAAGTGTGGGTTTGAGTAATTGCGAAGCATTTGGTAGGTCATTTATGTAAAGGAGAAAGAGAAGAGGGCCAAGGACACTTCCCTGTGGGACACCAACTGTAATTGGTTGTGCGGAAGAGCTTTCCCCATTAGCGTACACATATTGGCTTCTGTTGCTGAGGTAAGACTTGAGGTAGTTGAGGGAGTGCCCTCTTATACCATAGTGTGACAATTTTACGTGGAGCAAGTCATGGTCAACTGTATCAAAAGCTTTACGTAAGTCAATGAAGATCCCCAGTGGGACTTCTTTTTTCTCTATTGCAGTGTATATATGTTCTAGCATGTGTATAATAGCATCATTAGTATTTTTATTAGGCCTGAATCCAAATTGGCAGGGGTTGAGAATGTTTTGGGAGATGAGGTAGGAGTAGATTCGTTTATGAATTAATTTTTCGAAGATTTTTGAGAGAGGGTGTAAGTTGGATATTGGCCTATAGTTATTCAACTCTGTTTGGTCTCCTCCTTTATGGATCGGGGTGACCCTTGCTATTTTGAGAACTGTAGGGAAGGTGGAGGATTCAATGGATTTGTTAAAGAGTGTTGCAATGATTGGTGATAGTACTTGTGACACTTTTTTGTATATAAAGGGTGGAAAGGTATTTAAATCTCCTGCCTTGTATTTTAGTGTGTTGATAATAAGGGAGACTTCGTATGGGTTAGTCGGAGTTAGTAGGAGAGATATGATATATCTCTCCCTCCTGCGTTCCAACGAGTACAAGTCAAGTGCTTCCAAGCGTTCCCAGTAGTTAAGGTGCTTGACAGAACTTATACGTGCAGTAAAGGATCTCTGTACACTCTCTAGATCTGCGATTTCACCTGCTTTGAATGGAGATGTTAATGTACAGCAGTATTCCAGCCTAGAGAGAACAAGTAATTTGAAAAGGATCATCATGGGCTTGGCATCTCTCGTTTTGAAAGTTCTCATTATACATCCTATCATTTCCTTTGATAGGATGGATAATGAGAACTTCCAAAACGAGGTAACAACAGTGGTTTACCAGAATGGTTTACCAAGGTAGAAAAAAGTACTAATGTGCACCTCATATCCATCCTGCTGATGGTAGTTCTTACCTGTAAATTCCATGTCTTATTTTTCTGATACAGTATTGTATATTCCGCATCCTTTCCTTGTTTCACGTCGGCAGTGGTCAGAGGGAGTAGAGGGTGGGAAGAGAGCCTTGTGATTTTCTGTCCAAGATAATGCACGATAGTTCTTAACCTAGGTATATGTAGATAGTTCTCAGCGGACAGCCATGGTGTGGCCTTCCAAGTCGTCTGCTCTCTCTCTCTCTCTCTCACGTACTCCCTCGTAGTAACAAAGGAATTCCGAGGGAGAGTTAACAGCATTTGTTAAACAGCATTGTCTTCCATTTTCTACGAAGCAGCATTAGTGACGGCTGTCAGAATGTGTATAAATGGTCCTGGGGGTCCTGGACCATGACGACTAAACAGGCGCCCCTCACACGGGGGTTCCCATCGGCCTCGTTACTCCCCTGAGAGACTCAAACTCCTTCCCGATAGCCAAGATCCCATAAGGGAATGACTGAATCCCTAATTAAGGGTTTGTCTACCTGACACGCCTGTGAATGACCCAGGCCATTAGTCGCGGCAATTAGCAAGGTCACCTCCGACACCTCTTCCTTGTTATCCATTTGCTGGTGATTGCTCATTCACGCTCTGATTCTCCCCGTGAGCAATCTTTCATTAACTCACACGAATAAACACACTCGTGTAGCTGCTTGGAATTCTCAACCACTTCTTCCTTTAACAGCCTCGAGCCATGTTCTCGGCCAGACCATTATGACAAACGAGAAACAGAGGACTTGAGTGAAGAGCCCCGTTGCATCTGCAGAAGTGTGGGGGCGCCAAACTGTAGGCGAAAAGTGCCAGGTGAAGTGTTCGGTTCGAAGAGGTCCGGCTCCGCCTATCAAAATTGGCTTCATACCCTTCCAATCCGAACTGCGTGTGGATCCATCTAGGTCAAGTGGCGAGTCTTACTGGGACTCCTAGCCTCCCTTCACACGAAGTAATTGCGTTTCCTGGCCTCCCTTCACACGAATTAACTGAGTTTCCTCGTCTCCCACACACGAAATAACTTCTTCACACGATATAACTGGGGGTCTCCTAGCCTCTCTTCACACGAAGTAACCAGGGCTCCTATTTTTCTTCACAAAAGGCAACGGGGGCACCAAACCTCCTTCAACAAGGTAACTGGGTCGCCAGCCCTCCTTCAACAAGGTAAGTGGGGCACTAATCCTTCGCACGAGCCAATCCTCCTCCATACGAAGGCCGCAAAATACCACCTCTCCTTCATTAAACAACCCAGACACCCTCAGAACCGATGGAAATTCCATTTTATGGTCGTCCACTAATCAGACAGTCTTGGGACGAGAGAATATTAAGAGAGGTAAAGACAACAACAGCTCGACTGAAATTCGAGAGCCGCGGTGTGAACTCTGTCGTTTCTAGGCCAAAGAGAGCCTCACCCACCTGCCTTCACCGGCGGGATTAACCTGTTGCTCAACGATGGTCGACAACCATATCACTTTTACCGGGGTTATTAACCAAGAAGCACGCGTGGCTTAACACCATTTTGCCAGCCGAGCTCATATTCCAGGGCAGCGATAAAGAAATTGTTCCTCTCCAACGGCTGACACCATGACGAACGAGAGTGGCGATGCTGGGCTAACGAGCACCGGCTCCGGGTGTGGCGTGGGCCAAGACATGGGCCAAGACGTGGGCCGAAGAATGGCCAATAAACTGTTCTGCTGTTGCTCTTACAAGACCAAGAACACATACACCGTTAGGTGTATGTCTCTTGGGTGTATATGCACAAAGTTTACTGTTAATACCTGTTTTAGGTTTAAGGTATTAAAAGAATTCTTAACAGGTGGTGAACAGGTAGTGACATGCAGTCTTATGACTACAGTGTGGTAGATAGGTTTTAAACCACATTAACCAGGCAGCATACAGCTGTTGCCGTTACTACTATTGCTATTGCTGTTACTGCTGTTGGTACTATTGCTGCGTTGACGATGCTGTTATTGCTGTTACTGTAGTTATTGTTGCTGTAAATGCTGCAGTTTGCTATCGCTACTGCTGTTACAGTTCCTGCTGCCGTTTCTCCCATTTTTGCTGCTGCAATCATTTATTTACTGCTGTCGGTACTGTTACTATCGCTTCTGTTAATATTACTCCTGTTACTGCTAGTATTGAGACTACTGCTGCTGCTATTACTACTATTGTTGCTGTTACTGTTGTTACTGGCGCAGTTGCTGTTGCTATTTCTGCTTATAATAAACTACCAATAAACTCCAAGCCGTCCTCAAGAGGGAGCTCCGTAAGTTGTTCTAGTCAGTTCCTGATTAGCTACGCTGTGGTGCATATGCTGAGACTGCGGGGTGGCCAGCACCAACAGCCTGATTGATGGGAGAGTGCTAAATCCATATGGGTTATATATCAAGAAAATGAAGGGCAGCTCCAGTTCACTGAATCTAAAGCCCTTCACCGGCATGAAGGGACAGGAATTGAAAACAGTGATCATGATACAGTACATGATGTGAATATGACGCAGAAACGTGAATATGATACAAGAACATGTAGTGAACATGACACAGGAACATGAGGGAAAGTCGAGTCAGGTGTTTGTTCGGGTAACAGATGAATCCCACATGACCAGCACACTAAACAGTGTGTGTGTGTGTGTGTGTGTGTGTGTGTGTGTGTGTGTGTGTGTGTGTGTGTGTGTGTGTGTGTGTCAATTCACTTATAATACCAAAACACCAATAAAACGAGAAAATTTCCCCACAGTTAAAACACTCAAATATCAAATGCCCAAAACATCGCGGGTCTTAAAGCCTAAAAAAAAAAAAACTCAAAGAGGCCAATCAAAGACTTTTGTGAAAGACTTTAGAGTTAAATATTCTCTAGAAAAGAGGACTTTGGTACATATTTATACTAGAAAGTGGGACTTAGGTACAGAAATGCGACACAAGAGGACTTGCTACAGACTTATGCATGAGTACTTGGCTTGGGCCAGAGCGGCAACATATGTTGATCAGTATACAACTCGGGTACTACATAAACAGACAAGTGGCGCCTGAATTATCGTATTTAGAAGCGAGAACGCGAATACTTCTCCATAAACCTGAGAGAGAGAAAGAGAGAGAGGAAGGGAAGGGAAGGGCTGGTGTCCAGTCTGGCATGATATACGTGGATACTGAGACAGAGAATGGTGGGTCGTCATTAATTTCCTATTGCCCTCAGCTCTGCGGGGAGCCGCGCTGCAGGCAGCCCGCAGTAATGTTCCCTGCGCTAGGTACCGCCACATCTGCGGCTCGGTCTGCTGCTTGCTACCAAGATTTAAGGACTTGTTTACATGTCGAGGAAATATGATTAATTGTCGTACATTTGCAAATGGTCGTCATTAATATTGCTTTGTTGCGTTTACTCGCCTGTGTATATGTGCTCCACCCTCTCCACATAGCTGGGCAAGTAGCGACGCTGAAATGCCGGAGTTTTCGATAGGAATGAAAAACTGCTTTGTATTTATTATAAATAAATAAAAGAATAAGCTTGGAGTGCGTGTTATAACACAGATACGAAGCTTGGAGAAGGTTAAATTAAAAGATTAATGTTGCAACATGTTGTCTTCGAGGTATCAGGTTAAATTTATATAGTAAATGAGGGCATTGATGAGGGATCGTGGGCGTTGACGATTTCTCCTGGGCGTTGATGAGGACTCCTGGGTGTTGATGGCGACTCGTGGGTGTTGGTGCAAGCTTCGCTGTCAAGATGCGAGTGTCGGTAGTCGGCAATGTCAGTACATAAATAAAGAATAGTGGTCTTCCCATGGTTCTGACGGTCTGCCGGTGACTCCTACTCCAAGTGGTGGAGTCTTTGGGTCGCAACTGAAAGGACTCTAGATCCATCCTCGGAACAAGACGAGACACATGGGGAAAGTTGCCTTACACCTGCTGCTGGTGCTGACCTAGCAGTATACAGGTACCTTGGAGTTAGTACACTTTTGTGGATCGTATCGTTGAGGGAGAGGTTCAAAAGTCCCTCCCCTTCCCTTACGAATATAAGCCACACCGCTTGGCTTTTTGGGATATCATGGGTTTGTTGTTAATTTCCATAATTTTACAAACCCTGTAATATTAGGGGAAAAAACGGTTTAAATTGAAATCTTTAATGTCGTAGATAGTGTTAGTATGGTCACAGCGTGTGGCATGCAGAGAGAGCCATAGGGTCACAGACTGTGGCATCCAGAATGCCATAGGCACTCTTTGGCATGCGCAGTTCACTTCACATGCATGCGTCCTGCATTCGACACATGGCATGCAAAAACCAGGACACTGCACGGCATCTTAGCCTGCAACAAGCACGCTTAGCCATATCCTTCCAGAGGTAAGCAGACCACCCTGATATTGACGTGCTTAGTAGCTAAGTGCAGGGGCCTTCTGAATTTTCAGAGGGAGGGTGTGTGGCCTGGGAAAGGTTACCTCGCTTCTAGGAACACCTCAAACACTTGTTCTGTTATATGACAAACCTAACCTAACCCCAGACCACGAAA
Organism: Cherax quadricarinatus; assembly: GCF_038502225.1. Classification (NCBI taxonomy): domain Eukaryota; kingdom Metazoa; phylum Arthropoda; class Malacostraca; order Decapoda; family Parastacidae; genus Cherax; species Cherax quadricarinatus. The sequence goes on from NC_091354.1 coordinate 4,873,095, forward strand.
CTACCTGGTTCGCACCATACTTACATCCGTCTCTGCATGGATTTGTCACTGTTGTTAGATGCAAGTGTTCTCATTTCTTAAAAGGGAAGTGAATGGCCGGGAGAGGCTTACCAGCAACATCTTCCAGCTACTCTCAGGGATAAACATCAAGGCTCTGTTCCCATTTTTCACTCTCTCTCCAAAGCTTTATACACCATTATGCTTAACTTGCCCATGAACTTTGTACAAACTTGTATGTAAATGCACACATGTTCTGGTGGTGAGAATATTTTAAACCAAAATATTTCTACCGTGGATACTTTTATTCCTCTTTTTTTTTTTTTTACTACGCTGAAAGCTGGTTCATAACTAGGCCTTTAAATAAGCACTTATGTAATCTTATGAAATTATCATAACCATAATTTTTAAAGGGGTGGAGGGGTAAGCTAGTGGAAGGCCTCGGTGACATGACCAAAATCTCCAGTGGCGGGTCATCACATGGCTAAGACCAGCGTCAGAAAACACTTGTCCTGTTTCCTGGCAGTCCTTACCTAAACTAACCTAACCTCGCCACGTCCATGGTCTCCAGGGATGGTACTGGGTCTCCAGAGATGGTACGGGGCATCCAGAGTTGGTACTGGGCATCCAGAGGACCACCAACCATCGTCACGTAGCAATATCGAAAGAGATCTCAGGAGTATTGTACATTCGGAATGAAGCGTAGACTGCAGCTTGGCACTGGCTCTAACTTTCCAGTAATATGTATCGTTTATGGGACTGTCTCAGATGCTGAGGAAGAGCTGTCTGAATACAAGAATCACCCACACATATCACATGACTTGGAATATCTGAACTCTCTGAGTAGAATACTAGAGAGTATATTATTGACTGCTTTGTACATCCCCACGTGGAGGTATAGAATACAAATCAGAAGGGATTGAACACTGTGTAAACACTCCTACTCTCTATGAATGTCATGGTAAAGTCTGCAGACAGTCTTATAGCCACTTTCTTGAGCACACTATGCTTGACTGTGCACTTACTGTGCATATAAACAGTACAAAAGCCTATATCATATCACTGTGCAGTTTATCCACAGCATGTGATAAAAATTTCTGTGGGTAAAATGACATATTAAGATAACACGTAAACATGTTGAATATATTGTGATCTTGTTGCATATCTTGTGACCCTGTTGCTTACCTTGTGGCCTTGGTGCATACCTTGTGGCCCTGTTGTATACCTTGTGACCTTGTTGCATATCTTATAACCATGCTCCTTATCTTGTGGCCTCGTTCCAATTTTTGTGGACTTGTATCATGGGGAAGCGCCAAGCCATTGGACTTGCACCAGCTCCATCGGGGAATGGGATGTGATCACCGGCTCAGGAGACCTTGCTTGACATCAAGGTAAAGAACTGGGTCAACTTCGTTGGCAAGGCTAACCTTCATACTCTTTTAGTGTGGTATTGATCTGAGCTAGGCAAAAGCATATCATTACTCTGGTTCACCTTACAGGCCTCACCACCTTCCACTAGAAGGGACCCCGCCCACATGTGACCACGCATGCAACTGCTACATCTCACCGCTTTTTTTACCATTGGCTTTAGTGTCAACAATATTACTTGCATAGTATACTTGTACATATTTCCTAGCAGCATTTATGGGCAGGCTCCCTGGCCAAGCCACGTGATTCCCCTTGCACGTAGGCCTTCCCCCACAGGCCTTTGTCTCGGATTCAGGCAGGGCCTGCCTGAGCCGGTGATCACATTTCATTACCTCCCATTCCCCGATGGAGTCGGTGTTAAGAGTCCAGTGGCTTGGCACTTCCCCATGATGCAAGACCATAAGGCATGGAACGAGGCCACAATATAAGGAATATGATTACAAGATATGCAACAGGGCCACAAGGTACGCTTACCAAATACAACGCCTCCATAACAGCCAACAACTGTTTCCTTGTTACCGTCACTACATCTACGAACCACCTAACACCAAGAGTCTCCGTCCTCACGCGTCCTCACGCGTCATCATGCGTCCTCAACGTCTCACTTAAGATGTCCAGGTGTTACAGACTTAGTCATAAAACTGTCTGTATTATACCAGTGCTCTGATCTAACTTGCGTCCATATAGAGCATTGTAGCATAGGCTAAGTGCGTTATTATACGCGACATTTCTGCGTACCATCGATAACCAGTTATATGTACGTTCATCATTAGTTCACATGCGTGCACCATTCAGATCCTGGGTAACTACTTGTTTGTGTTGGAGGGCTACCAGTTAGAGGGAGGAAGGAGCCCCAGGGTAGGCTACTTTACATCTCAAGGTCGACCTTGAGCTTTAGATCCTCACAAACCTCAGGCTGGTTAATACCATAGTGTGACCTCATACTAGAGTGACCTCACTGTTGTCAACACTCGTATTGTGGTATTCGTTAAACCCACTCTACACAGTGTAGGTAACTAGTAAATAAGTTTGGTGGTTGGAATATCTGGCGGGGTCTTTATTCCATATTCATTGGATTACAAGATACCAGCTCTAATGCTGTTATCCTGCACGGCCTGGTGCAACAAGCCATTTAAGGTACCCGTGTTCGTGATAAAAATGCTTCAATATCAAGAACACATCTATAACCAAGTGTCAAGAACCGTGAAACTCATTTTTCGACCTTTTTTGCAAAGCGAACAGGTGCTATTCTCCGTACCTGCAAAGGGAGGGTGGCGCTATACCCTCTAGATCATCCTACGTTTGCTTTTACCTCTGCCTTTGATATACCTTTGATGAGTTCCGAGTATCTACTCCCGGAGCCCGGCCACGAGCCAGGCTGGGCAGGACCCTGACCCGGCTCAATGTTTACACACGTCCAGGAGACAATAAGCTTCATAAAATACAATCTGATAGAGCAGTGCTGTACACGAATACCAGATATGTTTTCGCTGACTTTCATTCTGCCGCTAATTGGTCCACGAGACACTGGCGTGCATAATGGCTCGGCCCAGCCAGTTTTTTTTTTTCAAGACAAAGAAAAAAAAGGCACTGGTGCGCATAATGGCTCGGCCCAGCGAGTTCTTTTAAGGCAAAAAGAGAAAAGTTGTTATAAAATGGTTTAGAAAACCGATAAGTCGAAGAAAAAGACACGTGAAATGTTTGGGAACCTGTAGTGAGGAAACGTTTCGCCAGCCAGTGACTTCAGTCTAATGCAGAGAAAGGTGGAATGTGAGGAGCAGTAATCAGTCCCTCAGCCTGGAGTCGATGTGTTCAGTTCAGGCTGAGGGACTGATTACCTCAAACTACTCCAGGGTAAGGAGTGATTACCTCAATCGTCTCTTCTTCCACCGTTCTTCTTTGTAATGGACTGAAGAAGACACTGGCTACCGAAAAGGGTCTTATGCTTCTGATATAAATAAGGTGGTAATTTGTCGAATGCTACGAGGCGTTTTATGACACCTACGAGTCATTTCCCACCGAGTTAAACCCCGAGAAAAAGAACAGACATTCACCATCATTCACTCAACAGCTCTCTTGCCAGAAATGCACAGACATCACAGCTTCAATGGCCTTGTGAACCGCAACATACCCATCTCTCCTAGAGTGCATTCACTTTATTTCCCACCTCCAGGACTCAAGTCCATCTAACCGGTTTCCCTGAATCCCTTCACAACTGTTACATGGCTTACACTAACAGCTCGCCAAGTCATTGAAATCAGTTGTCTTGGATAACTTCTGTTACACGTGTTTAAAAAAGCCTGCAAGATATTCAAGCCTCCAACTCAAAACCATCTTTGCCTCTTCTCTCCCATTTTTACATATAGGGTCCGATCTCTGATGTAAATAATGGAAATTCACAGCTTCGGAGAAATAAACTGGAAAGTTGTAGCACTCTCTCCCCAGGGGCCATGGATTATTATTATTATAATCAAGGGGGAAGCGCTAAACCCGGAGGATTATACAGCACCTGGGGGGGGGATGTGGAAGGCATTCAGGCTTAATTCGGGGAACTGGAGCACAGATCCAATTCCCTAAATCAAGAGCCCCTCACCAACATCAAGGAACCTTCCTTGAGGGGAGGGGCCATGGAAAAGGTGTGTTTTGTCCAACTATATTATAATCAAAAAGAAGCGCTAAACCACAAGGGCTATACAGCTGTCCAACTATAACAAAACAGTATTGATGGGCCAAGTTCCTATACTTGTTGATTATTATTATTATTATAATCAAGGGGGAAGCGCTAAACCCGGAGGATTATACAGCACCTGGGGGGGGGATGTGGAAGGCATTCAGGCTTAATTCGGGGAACTGGAGCACAGATCCAATTCCCTAAATCAAGAGCCCCTCACCAACATCAAGGAACCTTCCTTGAGGGGTATACTTGTTGAGATCGTGTTTTTCCCTATGATCAGCAGCACCACCGTTGACTGACATTTGGTTTGGTAAGGTCCTTCAGGAATCGGGACAAGTGTTTCCTGACGCGGGTCTTAGTCATATGATGACCCGCCGTTGGAGCTTTTGGTCATCTGACCGAGGCCTTCTGCTGGCTTACCGGTCCACCCCTTTATAAATTATGGCTATAGTTATAATCATTTAGTGTGTTCACTGAGTGAAATGAATATAGATGACAACAGCACCAATATAGTCCCACAGCAGCAGTGTCCCGTAGCTCGATTGGTAGCGCACTCAGCTCACACATTGACGTCTGTAGTTCGATCCCCAGTACGGGTGGAAACATTGAGCCATGCTCCCTTAAGATACTTGCTGTCCATGTTCACCTAGCAGTAAAATAGGTACCTAGGTGTTAGCCGACTCGTGTAGGTCGCATCCTGGGGGGACAAAATTTATCTAATTTGTTGACAATGCTCTGCATAACAAGCAGCTTTCTATACAGTAGGTCACTGACAGCTAGGCGTATACCTTATACATGTATTTGTAGATTATTATTATTATTATAGGGAAAGGGGGTATTATTATCAAGGCATCCAACTGACATTTATATTGCTGGATGGTAAGATCAAGGTTGTGTCTCGTCAGGGCACCGAGCTGCAGCAAGACATTTCTTGACATATTTTTTATCTCAGTATGTCTGGTATGCCATCTTCAGGAATAGGTTGTGCAAGAATGGTATATAATACCGACAAGATGTTGCACATGTGTCTTAATTTCAGGAATAGGAACGATTAAAACCCTCCCTAATATTATAGTATTTTGAATTTACTTGTGGTGGGGGATATGAGGCCTCAAAAACCATTATTAAATGTGTAAACAGAATACCAGGATGGGTGTGACGGGAGAGGCTGCAGCCTCCCACTTCTGGTACAAGATGGTGCATCTCCCAGGCTGAAGGAACTCATTACATGCGGTGCAGCACTCCGTATCTGACTCTTAGTTGCACAAGCAAACTCATGTACTCAGGAATGTAAATGAAGGAAGAACTGCGTCAACATGAGTGACGGGAAAACATTGTCATCACATGAATGATGAGTTAGTGAATCGTTACGTAAACACGAGTCATCAGTTGCTTTAAGAACTTTAAATTTACACGCAACAACAGATTGGGTCTTTCAGGAAAAATCGATCTTTAATAAATAAATAAATAAATAATATATATATATATATATATATATATATATATATATATATATATATATATATATATATATATATATATATATATATATATTAGTTGTATGTGTGACTTACTTCCGCTAGGATGCTTCCGGTCTTCTTCGGTAGGATGCAAACCACGTTAGGTAACTTATTCCTAGGTACGTATTTACAACTACGTGACCCAAGGTAGGAGGTGTGAGGAAACTTGTCCATAACCTCTGGGATCCCTTGAGAACCTAGCTTAAATATTTTTAATTTCAGTTGAAACCCTCTTCCACCCATTAACGAAACTATGTGTAAGTATTGAGTCAGGATTAATAGGATGCAAGGGTGTGTGTATTGCGCCAGTGTTTACGAATGTTATCAATAAGAGTGTTGGGAGGACGGTGTATCTGGCAACGCTCAAGTCTTGCCAAGCTAGCGAGGTCAGTTTATCACAGCTGGGGACTATCACATACCAGCTCAACTCCTGCACACTTTGCCATCAAACTTCAAGATTAGATTCCTTGGAACCCGCCCCAGGATGCTAATTGTGTTTGGGTCGATGCCAGGATACAGTCGAGTCTTCTACACGCAACAACTGATTGAGTCTTTCAGGAAAAATCGATCTTTAATTCCTAGGTACATAGTTCCATTTCCTCCCTAAGGTAGTCCTAAACTAGACTTAGGAATTTCAGCTTCTCGAGGAAGCCTGTTGCAAGTTTTCTCCAGGATCTGAGGCTAATGTACTCCTGTTAACCCCTTCGGGGCCTAGTTCCTAGGTCTTTTGTGTATCCATGTGCTCTTGCGCTACCGTCCACAGGATGGATGCGAGATTAATAAACTAGACACTTCGACGGTAATATCGAACCTCCGCTCCCACCAGGACGAACCGATGTGCAGAGTTTATATTCTTCCCTATGATCAGGAGCACCCCTCTTGTTGCCCAGTGCTCACAAACATCACCATTACCACCGTAAAATACCAATCTGGATAAATATACTATGTATAATTCTCTATATACCGCCATTTTGAGCTTTCGTATTCCACTGTTTACAAGATATCGTCTGAATGTATACAAACATTCTGATGCATTTACTGGGAAATCTTATGACGCCAGACATTTCTGTCCTTACGTCAGTGCTACACAAATATTACCAAAAAATCAATTAAAATATAGTATTAGAAAGTCCGAATGTGTAACAATGGAAAAAAAAAAAACACCAAGGGCGGGGTTAGAACCCGCGCCGGTCTGGAGTTTTATGACTGACCGCGAGTTCTAACGCCACCCGTGGTATGGTTTGCTTGCAAGCGTGTTTATGCGAGTCATAACAATGGAATCAGGCACCATATTTTGGATGAGTTTCGAGAATCTTTCTACTCCTGGAGCCCGGCCATAACCTGGTCAAACAGGCTGTTGCTGTACCATGTTGAAAATGGTAAGACTGAGACACCTGCTGCCTCTATATCTGACTGAAGAAGCCTGTATGGGCGAAACGTTTCAACATAGAAGATATCCTACACGTCTCCCTCATCACCATATATTATATACCTTAGCGGATGAAACACCTCATTATAATATCCAAAAAGAGCTAAACCTACAAGGGTCATACAGCGCCGGTCTTCTCAATATGCCATTAACAATTTACAGAAATTTTGCCGAGAGCGAAACTTTTTTCTCAGTAAAAAACTGATGTTAATGTGTCTTCTGGATCTATTCAATTTTTTGCTATTGAAAAAAAATAAACTAAATTTGTAAACCATTTATATACCTGAGTATTTCCTTTTAGGCCTCATGACGCCTAGTTCGTAGGCCTCATGACGCCTAGTTCGTAGGCCTCATGACGCCTAGTTCGTAGGCCTCATGACGCCTAGTTCGTAGGCCTCATGACGCCTAGTTCGTAGGCCTCATGACGCCTAGTTCGTAGGCCTCATGACGCCTAGTTCGTAGGCCTCATCGTATCTACAGGATGGATACGAGATCCACAGTAGGCTAACCTCTAGCTCCTGGGCCTAAAATGTGCATTGCGCAATAAATAGGCCCCAGAGACGCAAAAAATTACTACCAGAACACACACACACCAGTGAAGCGGCGGGGCCAGGAGCTATGAATCGACCCCTGCAACACACAATTAGGGGAGTACACACACACACACACATACACACTGGTGGTAGGATCTATACATAACTTTAAGAGGAGGTACGATAAAGCTCACTGAGCAGGGAGTGGACCTAGTAGCGACCAGTGAAGACCCGGGGCCAGGAGCTGTGAATCGACTCCGCAGCCAGAAATAGTTGAGTGTACACACCTGTATTATATCCCTAAGTAAACGCTAAAGCCATATGGGCTATACAACGCGAGGGAAATGGGAAAAACTTGATTTAGGGAACGATAGGGTAGCTCCAACACATTGAATCAAGAGCCCTCCGCCAAAAGGGACACCACACTACAACGCAACAAGGAATGCCTCTCCCCGGCGTTATATCAGCTAAGATAAACACCTCTGGCCCCAGGGTGCCACTCAGGGCCACTCAGACCTCCGTAGAGGGATCCTGATGGCTTCCATATAGGTCCTAGAGGATCCTTAATTTCTATCGTCGAGATCCTTCAACACCTTTGCAGAGGCATCCACAATTGCTGGTACTTTATTAAAATTTTGCCAGCCGGCTGGCGGGACAGCCGGTGAGCCAGCCGGTTAATAATAGTGATCATCTTTATTTCTACAAGTACAAGGTATACAAGTACAAGGCATACAAGTACAAGGCATACAAGTACAAGGCATACAAGTACAAGGTATACAAGTACAAGGTATACAAGCACAAGGTATACAAGTACAAGGTATACAAGTACAAGGTATACAAGTACAAGGTATACAAGCACAAGGTATACAAGTACAAGGTATACAAGTACAAGGTATACAGACCATAGCTGACATCAATGGCATACTACTATATAGAAAGCCCCTTGTTATACTGAGCATTTCCCACAAATTAGGTCAATTTTGCACAAATAACCCGCATATAGAAGAGAGGAGCTCACGACGACGTTTCGGTCCAACTCGGACCATTTACACAGTCAGACCGAAACGTCGTCGTAAGCTCCTCTCTTCTATATGCGAGTTATTTGTGTATTGTTCCAGTCATGGTACTGTGCCATTTTATGTTATTTAGGTCAATTTTGTCCCCAGGATGCGACCCACACCTGTCGGTTAACACCCAGGTACCTCTTTTACTACTAGGTGAAGAGGGACAACAGGTGTCTCGAGGAACTACATCCAAATGTTTCCACCCGTACATGGGATCGAACCACAGACCTCGGTGTGAGCCGAGTGCGCTAGCGATAGAGTACGGGACACCTGGAGGTTACCTGGAGGTTATTCCGGGGATCAACGCCCCAGCGGCCCGGTCCATGACCAGGCCTCCCGATGGATCAGGGCCTGATCAACTAGGCTGTTACTGCTGGCCGCACGCAGTCCGACGTACGAGCCACAGCCCAGCTGATCCGGCACTGACTTTAGGTATCTGTCCAGCTCTCTCTTGAAGGCAGCCAGGGGTTTATTGGCAATTCCCCTAATGCTTGATGGGAGGCTGTTGAACAGTTTTGGGCCCCGGACACTTATGGTGTTTTCTCTTAGTGTACCAATGGCGCCCCTACTTTTTATTGGCGGCATTTTGCATCGCCTGCCCAGTCTTTTACTTTCGTAGGGAGTGATTTCTGTGTGCAGATTTGGGACCATTCCTTCCAAGATTTTCCAAGTGTAGATTATGATATATCTCTCCCTCCTGCATTCCAACGAGTACAAGTCAAGTGCTTCCAAGCGTTCCCAGTAGTTAAGGTGCTTGACAGAACTTATACGTGCAGTAAAGGATCTCTGTACACTCTCTAGATCTGCGATTTCACCTCCTTTGTATGGAGATGTTAATGTACAGCAGTATTCCAGCCTAGAGAGAACAAGTGATTTGAAAAGGATCATCATGGGCTTGGCATCTCTCGTTTTGAAAGTTCTCATTATCCATCCTATCATTTTCTTTGCACGTGCGATCGTGGCACTGTTGTGATCCTTGAAAGTGAGATCCTCAGACATTACTACTCCCAGGTCCCTTACATTATTTTTCCGCTCTATTGTATGGCCGGAGTCAGTAGTATACTCTGTTCTAGTTATTATCTCCTCCAGTTTTCCATAACGGAGGAGTTGGAATTTGTCCTCATTGAACATCATATTGTTTACCCGTTGCCCACTGGAAAACTTTGTTTATATCTTCTTGGAGGTTAACCGCGTCCTCAGCAGATGACAGCCTCATGCAGATCCTAGTATCATCTGCAAAGGATGATACGGTGCTGTGGTGTATATCTCTGTTTATGTCTGATATGAGGATAAGGAATAAGATGGGGGCGAGTACTGTGCCTTGTGGAACAGAGCTCTTCACTATGGCAGCCTCCGATTTAACTCTGTTGACCACTACTCTTTGTGTTCGATTTGTTAGGAAGTTGAAGATCCATCTCCCCACTTTCCCAGTTATTCCTTTAGCACGTATTTTATGGGCTATTACGCCATGATCGCATTTGTCAAATGCTTTTGCAAAGTCTGTGTATATTACATCTGCATTCTGATTTTCTTCCAGTGCATCCAAGGCCATGTCATAGTGATCCAGTAGTTGTGAGAGGCAGGAGCGACCTGCCCTGAACCCATGTTGCCCTGGATTGTGCAGATTTTGGGAATCCAGGTGATTTGCAATCCTGCTTCTTAACACTCTTTCAAAGATTTTTATGATGTGGGACGTCAGAGCTATTGGTCTATAGTTCTTAGCTAATGCTTTGCTGCCACCTTTATGGAGCGGGGCTATATCCGTTGTTTTAAGTGACTGTGGAATTTCACCCATGTCCAAGCTCCTCCTCCATAGTGTACTTAGGGCACGCGAGAGGGGTTTCTTGCAGTTCTTAATGAAAACAGAGTTCCACGAGTCTGTTTAATATTGTAGGATTAGATTTAGATTTTGACGCACAAGTGGCTGGTTTATTGTGCACACCACAGCCATCCTGTGGACGATATTGTGCACACCACAGCCATCCTGTGGACGATATTGTGCACACCACAGCCATCCTGTGGACGATATTGTGCACACCACAGCCATCCTGTGGACGATATTGTGCACACCACAGCCATCCTGTGGACGATATTGTGCACACCACAGCCATCCTGTGGACGATATTGTGCACACCACAGCCATCCTGTGGACGATATTGTGCACACCACAGCCATCCTGTGGACGATATTGTGCACACCACAGCCATCCTGTGGACGATATTGTGCACACCACAGCCATCCTGTGGACGATATTGTGCACACCACAGCCATCCTGTGGACGATATTGTGCACACCACAGCCATCCTGTGGACGATATTGTGCACACCACAGCCATCCTGTGGACGATATTGTGCACACCACAGCCATCCTGTGGACGATATTGTGCACACCACAGCCATCCTGTGGACGATATTGTGCACACCACAGCCATCCTGTGGACGATATTGTGCACACCACAGCCATCCTGTGGACGACATCAGAGTTATATGGATTCACAAAAGGCCTAGGATCTATGTCCCCAAAAAGGGTAAATAGAAGAACATCTGGATGTATATCTGCTATTGTGTGTAGAAAGAGAGCTCATTTGTATCCTTTCTCTCTCATCCTGTCCATCCCCTCTCTCTCTCTTTCTCTCTCTCTTTCCGGTTCTTATTCATCCTGTTTTCCCTGTCTCTCCTTCACCCTATCTTCGTAGACAGCTGGCTGCCTTCAAGAGGGAGCTGGACAGATACTTAAAGTCGGTGCCAGATCACCCCGGTTGTGGTTTGTATGTTGGACTACGTGAGGATAGCAGTAACAGCCTGGTTGATCAGGCACTGATCCACCGAGTGGCCTGATCGTGGACCGGGCCGCGGGGGCGCTGATCCCCGGAATGCCCTCCAAGTGTACCCCATGTATTATCTACATTTTTCCTTATCTTCCTTACGTGTGGCCAGCAGCAAAAGCCTGATTTATCATGCACTGATCCACCGGGAGGCCTGGTCGTGGACCGAGCCGCGGGGGCGTTGATCCCCGGAACACCCTGCAGGTAGTCCTTCCCTATCTCCTTTCCAACTTCTTTAGCCCGTCCGTCCCTCCCTCCATCTCTACCTCCCACCCTTCCTCCGTCCCTCCATCTCTACCTCCCACCCTTCCTCCGTCCCTCCATCTCTACCTCCCACCCTTCCTCCGTCCCTCCATCTCTACCTCCCACCCTTCCTCTGTCCCTCCATCTCCACTCCTCCAGGTGTCAGACGACAGGAACAAACATCAACACTACCGGTCATCTCAGGATTAATTTGTCTCTTCTAAACTCCCTCTCTCAGAACCACCCCTTCTCCCTCTCCCCCTTATCTCTCCCTCTCCTACCACATCCCCCTCCCCCGCAAAAAAAACCTCCCATCTGCCAGAAGAAGCCATAGTATTTTGATTAGCGTCAGCGGGTCTGCGAAGACTATCCAATTTTTTTTTACCCTTCTCGTAAGGCTGCCTCTGGTGTGCTAGAGGGCGCTGGCATACTGCCCAGGGGCATAGGCATATTAGCAGTGACACTATGCATCGTTATGCCTTTGACTGTTTCGCTCATGGTGAGACCTGACTGCGGCCGGCCTGGACAGGTTATAGTAGTGCTGTTTTTTTTTTTTTTGGGGGGGGGAGGGGATGGGGGGTTAAGAGAAAGGAGTGTCTTCTGACGAGGGTGTTACTCGTTTTGACTACTCGATGTAGGGCTTTTGGTCGTATGGACGAGGCCTTCCGCTGGCTTACCCATCCACGTTGTGAAATATTGAAACATCACATTAAAAGACATGACGGCAAGATTTCTAACCAATAGGAATCAGACACACTGTACAGTAGCATCCTAGGAGCCGAGATTCCATCAGGAACCGAAACTCCAACAGGAACAGAAACTCCTAAAACTTGATGAAGATAGGAACGAGGATAGGCTAGTGTCGGGTTCAACTTACGAGCCCTGTTGATGAATTGGTTAATCAACGGGAACAGGAGTAGGAGGGGTGATGTAGAGGGTGATGGAGGGGGAGGGAGGGGTGATGGAAGAGGAGGGGAGGAGGGAAGGGTAATGGAATTGGAGGGGGAGAGAAGGGAGGGGTGACTGAATAAGAGGAAGATGATGAAAGGGGTGGGAAAGACCTGAAAGTGGAGTCGGGAGAATTACCTGAAGCCTATTCCGAGGGGTCACCGCCCCTCAACCTCCGTCAGGTCCCAGAGTAAACCTGGCTGATAGGCCTTAACAGAATCACTGAAATCTGCCCTTGTTAGATACATCTTTTTGTATCATACACCGAATATTCAAGACTCAGACAAGGCATCCCTCCCTCAAGGGCGTCCACACACAAGTAGAAGATTGAAACACTTAAGCAACATATTGAAATCCTTAATAAAGATTCCTGTACGTTGCACAAGTGTCTCTCCAACTTGTCGGTTTTGAAAGCCATTTATCACAACTTACAAGTACATACAGATACATACAGATACATACAAGTACATACAAGTACATACAAGTACATACAAGTACATACATGATTTAAATGTCTTATAAAATCGATAAGTTGAAGATTCAAGACATCTTTTACTAAATTTAGAATCTTCTTGTGGAAACGTTTCGCCAGTCAGCGGCTTCCTCAGTCTCACTGAAGACAGTATCATTAAAACTAAGCGCTAAACCCACAAGGTAACATCACAGGAGGGTTCCACTTATACAGCAGGTTAGGTTCCGTACTGCTGTAAAGAGGAAATCGCTTTAAAGTGAATCATAGTTTTTCACTTTCAGATGCATATAAAAGTTTGATACAAAATATACAGAATAAACGCTGTAAAGCGAAGCTCTGTGAAAGTAAGTGTTGGTCCCAAATCTGCACACAGAAATCACTCCCTACGAAAGTAAAAGACTGGGCAGGCGATGCAAAATGCCGCCAATAAAAAGTAGGGGCGCCATTGGTACACTAAGGGAAAACACCGTAAGTGTCCGGGGCCCAAGACTGTTTAACAGCCTCCCATCAAGCATTAGGGGAATTGCCAATAAACCCCTGGCTGCCTTCAAGAGAGAGCTGGACAGATACCTAAAGTCTGTGCCGGATCAGCCGGGCTGTGGCTCGTACGTTGGACTGCGTGCGGCCAGCAGTAACAGCCTAGTTGATCAGGCCCTGATCCATCGGGAGGCCTGGTCATGGACCGGGCCGCGGGGGCGTTGATCCCCGGAATAACCTCCAGGTAACCTCCAGGTAAAGCGGAGACCTGCTTTATATTTTCTGTGATTTACTGGAATATTTGGTTACAAAGGCCAGTAGGCCTGTTGTAGTGCTCCTTATGTTCTTACATCGGCTTGGTCATTCCGTGGCCTCAGTGAAGGACACATTCACATTGCAGTATCACTTGCAAAGAACGATACAGCACTATGACTCTTGTGTCTATGTCAGGTATGAGAATGGGATAGAATGGAGGTGATCCCTATGCTTTCAAGAAAAAGAACGGCAGCAGACCTTCTGGCCCATACTAGGTAGGTTCTTCACAAACCCGAACTCACTAGCAAAAATCTCTGCCCAACCCATTTTCAATGCTACCCAAGGAATAATTTTCAATAACTCCTATTAATTCGTGTGCAAGTCCCATTCAAATCCAACCCCTTTCACTCGTGCATTTATCTAGCCTAAATTTGAAGCTGCCCGAGGTTTTAGCTTCATTAACCTTGCTAAACAGACTGTTCACTCATCGACTATATTTAGAAACATACTTTCCTACATCATTTATAAATCTAAAATTACCCAAGAGCTTTTCACCTTATGAGCCCATGCTAGGCAGGTTCATTTCACATCCAATCATTCATATACCAGACCAAACTACTTCAATGTTCCTATGATGACTTTTATTCTCTGCATTCTATTTGCTAAAGTCATCTGCCCACTTTTCCAGTTAGTTTGTAATCATTTCATGCGATATTACATCATGATCACACTAGTCTGTGTGCAATGAATCTTCATTTTGTGTCTTCCAGTGCATCCCAGCCCATGTAGTGGCCTAGTAGTTGCGACCTACTCTGAACCCACGGTACCATGGGTTGGGCAACTGTTGTGAAGCAACGTCTTATACGATCTTGTTTTTAAAACTCAAAAAAATGTGGGTCAACACTGGTATTGGTGTACAGATATGTGTGGGGGTAGTGTGTGGGTGGTGGAATAGTGGGGATGGTGTTAGGGGTGAGGGTTGGCTGCTATCAGATACACCTTCAGACATGATTGGCTCTACGTTTTTTTCTTACCATCGGGGCTTCTGACAATTGGAAGTGTCCCCTGGGCGACGTGAAGCCTAGGACGAGGGGAGGACACGGAGGAAATGATAAAAGGAGGGGAGGGTGTGTCGTGAGCGAGGAGGAAAGTCAAGGAATGGTGAAATGGGCGATAAAGGCAAGAAACTACGAATGGTAGGAGGAAGAGACAAGGATTAATGGAGTCGAGAGGAAAGGAGACGAAGAATGCTGGGGGGAGGGGGAAAAAGTGTTCAAGGAAATAGTAGAGAAGAGAAAGAGGGAGACAAGAAATGATCGAGAAAGAAATTGACAGGAATGGAAGAGGAGACTCTGAAACAGTCTTTAAAAGAGAAGGTAAATGATGGTGGAGAAGACGGAAGGCGGCGAGGAATGGAGAACATGACAATGATAGACGAGGAGAGGAAGGAGAGGCAAAGAATGACGTAGAAGGCGAGGCAAGAAAGAAACAGAGGAAAAACTATGGAAATTACAGACAACTCTGCAAAGATATAAACAAAAAATAAAATGATAAATGCAGAGAGAAGCTTTACCAAGACATTTCGCCCATCGAAGAAGCTTCAGCCAGTCATCAGTTACACAGTTAAACACTTCACTGGGAGGGCAAGACTGACAACCCACATGTTGAATCGTTCCCGAATTTCATCAAGGCTTTAAACCTATAAACAATTGTTTCAGATCACTGGCCTGTATATAAACGTCCTCGAGCCTCCTAATAAAAAAAAAATCCGTAAATCTATAGAGGAAAGAAAGTAAAAAGATCTCACCCGAGTGGTCTGGGAGGGAGGGAGAGAGCCATCTTCCACTGGCATCCACGTACCTGAGAACAAGAGAACAAGTCACAATACATAAAAACTAACATTATTTTATGTATAGATGAGAAGTACCCACATGATGAGAGAAGCAAAGATACACTAATAAACTATTCTACATGTAAGGTTGGAACCCATGGCAAGTGGGGCCCATGCTAACCTGCCTATGGTGGATAAATATACTTAGCTGGATGAATCTTATTGTAGCCAGCTGGCCCAGTGGCTTATTCACTAGGCTGGTGTTTTACGGCTCATTTGCCATGGGTTCCAACTCCACCCGAACCGTGGCTTGTTTGGAATAGTGTTATTACGATTTCGTGAGTTGATAGACTTTCCGTACAAGTCGCCCATCACCCGAGGTCTTCCACCGAGAACCTCAGAGGTCTAAAATGAAAACAAAGCAGGTTAATATTGTCTCCCATATTATCTGTTAGTGATTCTGGGGATTTATCTACTTCAGGACCCAGTCTCGGACCAGGTCTCCTAGGCTGGCAGGGAAATATTACATCATTAAGAACTGTGTGCGTGTGTTGAACTTTCACTTACAAGTGTTCACTGTACTATGATGCACCAACAACATCGTAAGTACCATACGAGTATGAAGGGTTTCTTACAGTGTATTCTGATAGGTATACCAGGTGGTCTGCTCTGGGACTAGGTTGCGGGGGTGTTGACCCCGAGAAGCATCCTTCAGGTGTCTTCCAGGTATCCTTCACGTATCTTCCAGGTAGCTTTCAGGCATCTTCCAGGTATCCTTCGGGTATCCTTCAAATAGAGCACTATATGCTGAGAGAGAGAGAGAGAGAGAGAGAGAGAGAGAGAGAGAGAGAGAGGGAGAGAGAGAGAGAGAGGGAGAGGGAGAGGGAGAGGGAGAGGGAGAGGGAGAGGGAGAGAGGGAGAGAGAGAGAGAGAGAGGGAGAGAGAGGGAGAGAGACGGGGGAGGGGGGACAGGAAGTTTCGTTGGAACAATGGAAGTCACGATAAATATATGGAGAAAGAAGAGTGTAGGGAGGGACTCTTGATAAATCCGGAAGTAGGTATGCTGGACGACAGGCAGGATAATGGTGGCTTTCTTGCCATGGCTGTTGTGCAGGGAAGGTAGGATCATGGCGAGTCTCCTACCATGCTAAGAACAGCGAGCGTGATAATGGGGATAAATCATAGCCAGTAGGCCTCCTGCAGTGTTCCTCCATTATGTTGGGCATGGTAGATGCAGTCATGGTGGCTTTATCAGTGATTATGGGAATGGTGAACAGACATGTATGGGAGTGACCTTCAACTAAGAATATAGGGGGTGAGCTTCAACTAAGAATATAGGGGGTGAGCTTCATCTAAGAATATAGGGGGTGAGCTTCAACTAAGAATATAGGGGGTGAGCTTCAACTAAGAATATAGGGGGTGAGCTTCAACTAAGAATATAGGGGGCGAGCTTCAACTAAGAATATAGGGGGCGAGCTTCAACTAAGAATATAGGGGGCGAGCTTCAACTAAGAATATAGGGGGCGAGCTTCAACTAAGAATATAGGGGTGAGCTTCAACTAAGAATATAGGGGGTGAGCTTCAACTAAGAATATAGGGGGTGAGCTTCAACTAAGAATATAGGGGGCGAGCTTCAACTAAGAATATAGGGGGCGAGCTTCAACTAAGAATATAGGGGTGAGCTTCAACTAAGAATATAGGGGGTGAGCTTCAACTAAGAATATAGGGGGTGAGCTTCAACTAAGAATATAGGGGTGAGCTTCAACTAAGAATATAGGGGGTGAGCAATAAGGCTGTTGGATTTAACTTGTGCCACATTGGGGCGTCTTTATTCTGGAAAAGTTTCGCCACGTAGTGACTTCTTCAGTCAATGCAGAGAAAGGTGGAAGATCAGGAGGAGTTTGAGGTGATCAGTCCCTCAGCCTGGAGTCGATGTGCCAGAGATCTTTGTCACTTTTGCCAAGACTGGTGGACTGCACATCGACTCCAGGCTGAGGGACTGATTACCCCAAAATCCTACTCCACAACTAGGACACTGACAGGACTGGAAGGAATCCCATGGGATGTACACCATGATCACTCCCTTTGTATTTGACTGAAGTCTACTGTGTGGGCGAAACGTTTCATCAAGACACCCAACTGTTGCCCATGTGTCTTAATCTTCAGAATGTCGGTATTTTGTACCATTTTTTTAACATCACAAAGCATGGTGGACATCCTACCATGACTGGAGCACTGAGGATGGTGGAGAGAGTTATGGTGGTGGTATGGTAGACAATGGCAGTGTAAAAAGATAAGACGATCTAAGGGAAGATAGGGAAATGTTTAAACCATGTCTTTTCAATCCTTAATTTTTTTTTTTATACACAGATATACCGTGTATAGGAGGCCTGGTCACAGACCGGGCCGCGGGGGCGTTGACCCCCGAAACTCTCTCCAGGTAAACTCCAGGTAAACAAGTTACGTTCGGTTATTGCGTTTTGTTCGAATGTTTGCACGTGTTTAATTCTCTAAATATCTTAGAATTTGATGATTTAGAACGTTTTGTGCTCCAAGAATGGAAATGATACATAGTTCGTCAGCAAAACTCGTGTATTCAATTGGATTTTTTTTTTTTTTTGTATGTGCGATTAAGAAATTTTTGCCAATTTGAAAAAAAGTACTTGGGGGGGGGGGGGGGTCCTTCCACTTCCCAGTCAATTTTCCATCTATTTATTCAATCGCATTTACAAAGTGGCACTGCATAGAGGAGTACTATAGGAAAGTCGACTAATTGAGGCTTGTAATTAAGGGTATTCTTTTAAATGAATATAGAGGCAAATACACAATACACAGACGTTTCGGTCCATCTTAGATCATTAGTTGAATACCAAGAATCCTCCTCAAAACAGCCATCACGTAGCTACTTCTGCTGCTACCACCACAATTATTATTACAACAACTACTACTACTAGTATTACCACTACCTACAACGATTATGTCTTGCACCTCTTTGATACTTATATACCCTCAGTGTCCTTGTTTGTAACTGCTTGACAAAGCTCCTAGAGAGCGAAACGTTGCCACAGTAAAAATGTCGCATTAGTTACATACGTGTCCCTTCACTTAACATACTATAGTTAACTGACCAAGTCAGACGTGCGGGATTATCTGTGAATGGTCTTCTGTAGAAAATACTCTAGAATTACGTTGGAAATTCTGGCGTTGGAAGAGGAGCTCTGGGAGAGTAAGGTCAGGTCTAAATCACGTAGGGAAACCTAGTGTTGGTAGAGGAGATCTGGGAGAGTAAGGTCAGGTCTAAATCACGTTGGGAATCCTAGTGTTGGAAGAGCAGGTCTGGGAGAGTAAGGTCAGGTCCTCTTAGCTCAGTCCCTCCTCCTTTCTGCAGACCCAACACATTAGTCTTGGTGGCCGCGACAGCGGACAAGTATCAAGCCCCGCTGAGGGATGGCTCAAGATACGGCTACTCCGAGAAGTCCTTGCCAGGTCCTTGGACCTGCAAGACCTGAGACCTGGCTTTCCGCTGGTACCTGTCTAGCCGAGGTATGCTTCATAGATCCCTGAGGTATATACTATTCGTTTAAAATATGCAAGTGAGAGATTTCCCATTTTTTTTTCCATCTGTGTTCGATGGACAGCGTAAAATAATTATTACAATGTCCGTGGCTTTGCCTCCTGGCCGTGTCCTTGCACGTACATAATCACATTAATCAGCCCTTATCGCCAGTCTCCCGGTAGACGAGTTACGGGATTAATCTCAGCCAGAGTGTCAACCACTGTACAAGCCCTGCTTACTCATTCACCCAATCTGCTCCTGTTACCGCATTCAGAGCCATCAGGGGGGTCAGTCCCCACCACCACACTAGTCCAGAGTTAGGACCGAGGTCTCCTCCAACCCGGAGGGCGGCTCACAGAACCCAAAATACGTAAGGTAAGTTGGAGAACTGGCCCTTACCATCCCTTTGATATACCTTTGAAGAGTTTCGAGAGTTTAACTACTCTCGGAGCCCGGCCATGGACCAGGCTCGTCCTGGTACGCAAGATACACGAGACTGTATAATTCTAGGAGAATTAAAAAAAATACAATGGCTGAAATAAATCACCAAAAAATAAATCAAAATTACAAAAATAAAAAAAACAATAAAAAATCACAAAGCAATTCACAAAAAAAAAATTCCGCACTTGGGATAAGAAACTTATGACGACAATGGTCCAGAATGGAGCGAAACGTCTCAATAAGTTGTCTAGTTGCAGGGATATGCGAGGCGGGGTATGAAATTACTGAAGACTACGTTTCGCCCATGATTAAGCGTTCTGACATCTGCTTTATAAAATCAACTCTATAAAGCACTCGAGTGAAACGTTATAACAATAAAGGCTTATTCTGGCACGTTTCTTTCATACTAGTGGCCAGTACTTTCATCAGCCAAATCTACCGCTGTTGGAGTAAGAACTGACAGACGCAAACACAATGAAATACCAGATTACACTTGTCCAAAGGCAAAAAATACGATAATAAGCAAGAGGTGGCGACGGCAGGTTCCAGGATTACGGAAATAAGGAGATATCCACAGGTTTCTGCCTTTCTATTTTACCTTTGACATACCTTTGATGAGTTTCGAGCCTTTCTATTCCCGGAGCCCGGCCATAGGCCAGGCTCGTCTGCTGCTAGCCTGGTCAATCAAGCTGTAGCTGCTGGAGGCTCGCTGACCCACATATCCATCACAGCCCGGCTGATCTGGCACCTACCACAGACGTAGCGTGGTGATCTAGAGGGGGAACGTCTATGGGATCCAGGCTCCTATTCATCACAGCCCGGCTGATCTGGCACTTACCACAGACGTAGCGTGGTGATCTAGAGGGGGAACGTCTATGGGATCCAGGTTCCTATTCATCACATCCTGGCTGATCTGGCACTTACCACAGACGTAGCGTGGTGATCTAGAGGGGGAATGTCTATGGGATCCAGGCTCCTATTCATCACATCCTGGCTGATCTGGCACTTACCACAGACGTAGCGTGGTGATCTAGAGGGGGAATGTCTATGGGATCCAGGCTCCTATTCATCACATCCTGGCTGATCTGGCACTTACCACAGACGTAGCGTGGTGATCTAGAGGGGGAACGTCTATGGGATCCAGGCTCCTATTCATCACATCCTGGCTGATCTGGCACTTACCACAGACGTAGCGTGGTGATCTAGAGGGGGAATGTCTATGGGATCCAGGCTCCTATTCATCACATCCTGGCTGATCTGGCACTTACCACAGACGTAGCGTGGTGATCTAGAGGGGGAACGTCTATGGGATCCAGGCTCCTATTCATCACATCCTGGCTGATCTGGCACTTACCACAGACGTAGCGTGGTGATCTAGAGGGGGAACGTCTATGGGATCCAGGCTCCTATTCATCACATCCTGGCTGATCTGGCACTTACCACAGACGTAGTGTGGTGATCTAGAGGGAGAACGTCTATGGGATCCAGGCTCCTATTCATCACATCCTGGCTGATCTGGCACTTACCACAGACGTAGCGTGATCTAGAGGGGGAACGTCTATGGGATCCAGGCTCCTATTCATCACATCCTGGCTGATCTGGCACCTACCACAGACGTAGCGTGGTGATCTAGAGGGGGAACGTCTATGGGATCCAGGCTCCTATTCATCACATCCTGGCTGATCTGGCACTTACCACAGCCGTAGCGTGGTGATCTAGAGGGGGAACGTCTATGGGATCCAGGCTCCTATTCATCACATCCTGGCTGATCTGGCACTTACCACAGCCGTAGCGTGGTGATCTAGAGGGGGAATGTCTATGGGATCCAGGCTCCTATTCATCACATCCTGGCTGATCTGGCACTTACCACAGACGTAGCGTGGTGATCTAGAAGGGGAACGTCTATGGGATCCAGGCTCCTATTCATCACATCCTGGCTGATCTGGCACTTACCACAGACGTAGCGTGGTGATCTAGAGGGGGAATGTCTATGGGATCCAGGCTCCTATTCATCACATCCTGGCTGATCTGGCACTTACCACAGACGTAGCGTGGTGATCTAGAGGGGGAATGTCTATGGGATCCAGGCTCCTATTCATCACATCCTGGCTGATCTGGCACTTACCACAGACGTAGCGTGGTGATCTAGAGGGGGAACGTCTATGGGATCCAGGCTCCTATTCATCACATCCTGGCTGATCTGGCACTTACCACAGACGTAGTGTGGTGATCTAGAGGGAGAACGTCTATGGGATCCAGGCTCCTATTCATCACATCCTGGCTGATCTGGCACTTACCACAGACGTAGTGTGGTGATGTAGAGGGGGAACGTCTATGGGATCCAGGCTCCTATTCATCACATCCTGGCTGATCTGGCACTTACCACAGACGTAGCGTGGTGATCTAGAGGGGGAACGTCTATGGGATCCAGGCTCCTATTCATCACATCCTGGCTGATCTGGCACCTACCACAGCCGTAGCGTGGTGATCTAGAGGGGGAACGCCTATGGGATCCTAAGCCCTATAACTTTCAGCGCGAATGATGAAATTAACAACAGATTTATTACACAAACTTTAAATATAGTTTAGCACTCCTGACCTCCCTTACTAACTCTGTTATAGTCTCCAACCCTCGCACCCTGCAGTGCTGCATGACCCTTGTGGATTTAGAGCTTACTTATGATCATAATAGTTAACATAGTGCAGACGAAGCGTCATTTAGCTTGTGTATGCAAATTTATATCAAATTTCGTTAATTAAATTTGCTAATGTAGAGATGAACGCCTCGTTATTAAGCTTAACGATAAAGTGTCATGGAGATTCTCCAGTGATAATGGGTTTTATAATAATTAAAATAAGCTAGATTTTGGTCTAAGTAAAAAAAAAATTGGTAATAAAAAAAAAAACTAAATCTTACTTAAAAGTTCTAAGTTAGAACTTTTTTTTTTTTTTGCTTCTACCAAAAAAAAAAAAAAAATCTTCCCCATAGGCCGAAAATAAAATTATCTTCATTGCTGAGGAACTAGACATAAGCAACATGCGTTTAATTTTTTTCAAATTAAGATTCCCAGGTGTTGCAATTGTCTAATTCTTTATGTTGTCAGCACTTTCATACCGTGGAAGTAGGTTAAGCATGCGGACCTGACTTTCAACAAACGACATTCTGAGAATGGTCAACGAGAAGTGAAAACCAGAACAAGAATTTCTAAGCATGGATCTCGTAAATAAAAAAAAAAAAAGCCTCATTAAAGTATTTGTAACCATAAATAAAATGTATCTTAAATGTTTTTAAGTTACAATTAAAAAACAACAGTCAAGAGACCGTATCAACCTCACTGTTTATTATACCAAGGAGCAATTAAAAATGAAGCTAGCACAGCACAAGCGGCCAAATCATCGGCTACAACAACGCTGCAACAACGGTCGGCGTCACCCGCCACAGCATGCTGCTAGCTGACAATCTAAAAACAATTGTAGATTCCACTACTGCTCCTACTTCCCCCCCCCTCCACAGACCCACATCTTTTGCTGGGTCACCAACTGGACGAGACCAGGATCGGGACACTACCGGTAAACCTCGCCATCAGACCCGTACCTTCTGCTGGGTCCCCAACTGGACGAGACCCTGACCGGGACACTACCGGTAAACCTCGCCATCAGACCCGTACCTTCTGCTGGGTCCCCAACTGGACGAGACCCTGACCGGGACACTACCGGCGAACCTCATCAGACCCACACCGGCTGTCCAGTGACCTGGTAGATAGGGAAGGATCCCAGACGGGAACTTCACGTCGCATCCCACTTGCCCTTCTGCTGGGTCCCCAACTGGACGAGACCCGGACCGGGACACTACCGGCGAACCTCATCAGACCCACACCGGCTGTCCAATGACCTGGTAGATATGGAAGGATCCCAGACGGGAACTTCACGTCGCATCCCACTTGCCCTTCTGCTGGGTCCCCAACTGGACGAGACCCGGACCGGGACACTACCGGCGAACCTCATCAGACCCACACCGGCTGTCCAGTGACCTGGTAGATAGGGAAGGATCCCAGACGGGAACTTCACGTCGCATCCCACTTGCCCTTCACCTCCCGCCTCCGAACCCCAGAACACTGAGGACAATGGCCGTTTTTGCCGTGTCTCGCCACAAAGTCATCGGCTGGGGCCCCGTCTTCATGTGTCCTCAGACACGAAATTTTCGGTGAATATTAAACAGTAGAAAACGAAGAAATAATCTGACAGTTTTTTTTTTTTACCTCAATCTTCTACAGGTTTCCAGGTTTTTTTGTCATGGTGCTGAACCGATTAATTTTCTCAGCGACCTTTGCCAGGTATCTTTTCTGACAAAGAAATTACACAGTCGCGATCATATTATGAGAGCTTCTCACTGTTTTGTTCCCACATGTATCCTCGAATGCCAGGTCTTCTTCACAAGATCATTCCAGGCTGAGGGACTGATTACCTCAAACCACCTCATCTTCCACCTTTCTCTGCATTGGACAGAAGAAATCACTGGGTGGCGAAACGTTTCCATAATAATACCTAAATGTTGCACAAATGTCTCAATTATCAACTCACTTGTTCTATTTCTATAAGCACGGTAAAATGTTCGTTTTATATACATCAGTACTCCGAAATGTCCTCTGTTCCCATCAACACCCCGAAATACCGGTTCTATCGTCACCAGCATCCCACCAGCATCCTCATCTCAGCTAAGCAGTGCCTTCAGAGCTGTGAGACGCGGCACATTACTCAGCGTCAAGGAAGAACATGGCTGGCACTTGTCCAGTCCCTCTAGACGGAACAACTGTCAAGCTCACTACTTGAGTCTCTCGGCTTGTCTCTTTAGGATCAATTGTTCCCTTATAGAGACAGGATGAAGCATGGCTCGTCCACTCTTGTCCATTAGTCGGTCTTGATATGTTATTATTCCTGTGGGCCGGTAGCCATGCTGGACGATGTAAACAACCACGGTCGGAGGACCTACCTCGTGCAGGGACCCCTGTTTATGGGGGCGCTGGCCCCTAACACCCCAACACACAGAACTGCTAATGTTTCTCGTGAATACGGAAGATAAAGGTAAATCTTGCATTCTACTTCCATTCTGTATCCACATACCTTGCTTCTCAGTGTGTTCATAACAGTTCTTAATCCTATAATCCCTTTCCAGCTCAGGAGGCTTGATTTGGGACCGAGCCCTGCAGAATTATGGGAAGCACTAAACCAATTCCCTAGATCAAGAGCCCTCTCACCAGCATCAAGGGGAGAGCCCTGTAGAAGACATTCTCTAGTAACAGCCAGCAGGCCCTACATTGCATGATTTTTGGCAATCTGGGGAACAAAAACGTAATGTTGGGAGGGACCATTGGTAATACGTACACTTATAAATGTAATTTCACTTTAGTTATTCTGGGTTCATATTAAGTAAAGCTACATCAGGATTATTTTAAATGTAACCTGTATTTATGTGTAGTTAATCTACGATAACGAAATAACACAAATGGGTGGTTTACGTGTGGCAGGTCAGGACGTACAGTCTCTAAGGCGCTGATAACCCCCACGTTCTGTGGCTAATGAACCTACTTCCTCGTCGACATCCTCGTCGACAGCCCCATCTTAGACAGAATCCCACGAAACGACACTTGAATCCAACAGAAATCACACGAAACGACACTGAACGAAAGAAAACTCCAGCAGCTTCCCAAACACAATTCCTCTTTCATCCTTGAACACTCGAGTATAAAGAGCCTTTGAGAGTGGATGTATTGAGACGCATTATGAGTGGGAGGGCCCTGGTATGACCTCATCACGAGTATATGGTCAGGTCATGGTCTATTACACGCATGGCCGGTGTAATGGCCTCAGTGTAGGAGGGAGGTGAAATACACTGATCGTAGGGTGGATGTGGTTGGGTGTGAATTGAACCTGCCTATAATGTGTGAACTGAACCTGCCTATAATGTGTGAACTGAACCTACCTATAATGTGTGAACTGAACCTACCTATAATGTGTGAACTGAACCTACCTATAATGTGTGAACTGAACCTTCCTATGTGTGAATTGAATCTGCCTGTGTGTGAATTGAACCTGCCTGTGTGTGAATTGAACCTGCCTGTGTGTGAATTGAACCTGCCTGTGTGTGAATTGAACCTACTTATGGGTTAATAGTAAGTTTATTTAGGTACACGTACGTATAAATACTGTTCCTCAAATTATCAGACATAGTAACATATTGACCAAACTGCGGCAGGCCAGGGCTCGACCCCACGGCACATTGTCCCGCCTCAAGAGACAATACAACTCAGTGGTAAGGTGACACGTACGTTGTGTTGTCTCTTGAGACGGGCCAATGTGTCGTGGGGTCGAGCCCTGGATTGCCGCAGTTTGGTAAATGGTTCAAAATCACGAGTTTCGTGATTTAATTGCTATAGTAACATACGTGTAAATTACTTACGATAACCCATTGGGGACCTTGAATTATAGCACTGGCTCAGTTAGTTTACTTACACTCGTGAAAATTACGTTACGGCGAGTGAAAGAATTCACAAATGTCCCACGATTTTGATAGGTAGTTTTAGATTAGATAATGCCCCATAAAGGACCGAAACGTTGCCTGGTAAGCTGAACTGCGGATGCACAATAAGCTGGCTCTCGGGCAGCACAAATTCGTCTGAAATTTCCTCTCAAATGTGTGGATTATTTGTGAATTTAAGCGTGTATTTATCCAATTATCCAAACAAGAAAAAGATTATAACTAAACGCTAAACCCATAAGGATCATACAGCGCTGACACCTACCTGGAGTCTACCTGGCGGGTATTCCGGGGATCAACACCTTCGCGGCCCGGTCCACGACCAGGCCTCCCGGTGGATCAGGGCTTGATTAATCAGGCTGTTACTGCTGGCCGCATGTAGTCCAACGTAACGAACACTGATCCCACAAACTAATCCAAACATAACACAGATTAAAGAGTAAAGTAACCGAAGATGGAACAGTTCATCAGAAACACGGTCTTGGGAGCGGAACCTTGTGACGACGTTTCGCCCTGTCGTGTAAAGATGGAAGTGCGTATTTCAACTTACTACTAAGACAATCTTCAGGCTCTCACTTTTGGCTTGAAATATAAACTGCTTCGGTTTTATGTAGATATGTGCAAAAAAAATGTATTTTTCATGTCATGGCAGTGGCTCCTCTCATTCAGATTAGTCTTTAAGGGGCATTTAATCTACAAAAACATCCTTAAACCTGTGACATCCCCGTGACTGATTTTGAAAGTTATTCAACCCTCTCAGCCCGGCCAGAGTCCAGGCTTGTTTGACCAGGTTAGGTAAGGTTTGTCAGGAAAAAGCACAAGTGTTTCCTGACTCGGGTCTATAGTCATGCGATGACCCGCAGCTGGACTGAGGACTTCCGCTGGCTTACCCCAGGGCCTGATCAACTAGGCTGTTACTGCGTGCGGCCAGCAGTAACAGCCTAGTTGATCAGGCCCTGATCCATCGGGAGGCCTGGTCGTGGACCGGGCCGCGGGGGCGTTGATCCCCAGAATAACCTCCAGGTAACCTCCAGGTAACGCCTTTAAAAATTATGGCTATGATTATCACTACATTGGCTGACCAGGCTGTTGGTGCTAGCAGCTCCCTAACCCATACATCACAGCCTGGCTGATCTGGCATTAACGTCAAAGGAATCAGTTTGTTACAATATTGGTAAAATTACCCAACAATATGTTAGGTAAACGAACACAAATGGAACTAATGCGACGTTTTATTGTGGCAACGTTTCGCTCTCCAGAAGCTTTGTGCATTGTAACGGCTTGACAAAGCTCCTGAAGAGCGAAACGTTGCTACAATAAAAAGTCACATTAGTTGTGTCCTTTTTAACTAAGGAATCAACATAGGGTATTGAACCCAGATGGGATACGTAACCTATAACATTCAATCGTCGATATATCCTAAGGATTCGGATGTGTTTTCAGTATTTGATAGATTGTCCCTAAGACCTTTTTACTCTACGACTTTTGCAATAACTTTCATTTTTTTTAATGAATTTTTGAAAGCGAGTCAATACAGTCATTATTTCTACTTACGAGCAATTGCTAATGACTGGGAAGCAACCTCTCCCAAGTCTAGAACTGCACTGCTTCACATCTCGACTCTTCACTTCCTTTGGGAAGGAGTTAGAGCTCTCTGATTGGTTACTTAAGGATGACGAAGAGTTCCCCAATTGGCTAGAGTCAATGTAAACAATTTCATGTGCCCTGATTGGATTCTAGAACCTCCAAAGGTGCCCTAGATTTGGGTCCCATATGGAGCATTGCAACGCTGAAGGTTAAATTAACCACTGAATTATTTATCAGGTGTTTAACACCCTCGTCAGGAGAGATCAGAGTCAGGAGACCCTGTACTATTTCCTGAAGACTAACACGCCATCAAAATATTCTCTTCTTTCTATTTCTGATTTGTGGGTTAGTTTTAGATTATTACAATCTAGGTGTTGTGACTGAGGAAGGATGGGGGAGTGGATGGTGGTGTTGGAGGGAGAGGATGGTTATGTTGGAGGGAAGAGGAGGGTTGTGCTGGAAAAGGGGAGGTACTGGGTATGTCGGGGAGGTCGTGGTGATGGTGGTGTGGGGGAGCCAACTTATTGGTGGTATTGTGAGGGAGTCAAGTTGGCAGTTATGCAGAGAAGGGAGTGAAGGGGTGTTGTACTCTTGGAGGGGGGAGGTTAGGGGGCATGGGAGTTAAGGAGGGGAGGGGAGAGGGGAGGTAGGAACGACAGGTAAGCCAATGGTGGTCACCACCACCACCACCACCACACGTCTACCTCAGCCCTGACGTCTTATCTAAGGTCAAGTGTTGCTCCAAGTTAGACACAAA
The DNA here is from genome assembly GCF_038502225.1 of Cherax quadricarinatus. Taxonomy (NCBI): domain Eukaryota; kingdom Metazoa; phylum Arthropoda; class Malacostraca; order Decapoda; family Parastacidae; genus Cherax; species Cherax quadricarinatus. The sequence goes on from NC_091354.1 coordinate 4,901,666, forward strand.
GCTTTTATCTGCCTTCCCTTGCAAGCTAAGTTCCCTCTCCCCTTCCCCCTCCTCTTATTCTTCACTACTTTTATCTCCTCCCACTTCAGTCTTGTGCACTCTTATTACCCTTTGTCCCTTCTTGCTTCTTTCTTGTCTTACACACACACACACACACACACACACACACACACACACACACACACACACACACACACACACACACACACACACACACACACACACGTCAAGAAGTTAGAGAAAGTACAAAGGTTTGCAACAAGGCTAGTCCCAGAGCTCAGAGGAATGTCGTACGAGGAAAGGTTGAGGGAAATCGGACTGACGACACTGGAGGACAGAAGGGTCAGGGGAGACATGATAACGACATACAAGATACTGCGGGGAATAGACAAGGTGGACAGAGATAGGATGTTCCAGAGAGGGGACACAGAAACAAGGGGTCACAACTGGAAGCTGAAGACTCAGACGAGTCACAGGGACGTTAGAAAGTATTTCTTCACTCAGAGTTGTCAGGAAGTGGAATAGCCTTGTAAGTGAAGTAGTGGAGGCAGGAACCATACATAGTTTTAAGAAGAGATATGACAAAGCTCAGGAAGCAGAGATGGGAGAGGACCTAGTAGCGATCAGTGAATCGGCGGGGCCAGGAGCCGAGTCTCGACCCCTGCAACCACAAAGACGAGTATATATAAACGAATACACGCTACTTCTTGCCTTCTCACTTCTTGTCTTACGCTCTACATATGATCACTGTATTCTTCACAATTTGCATACAGTCTTACGTGTGTGCATACGTAGCAAACCATACCACGGGTGGGGCTAGATTATTATTATAATCAAGGGGAAGCGCTAAACCCGGAGGATTACACAGCGCGTAGGGGGGAATGTGGAAGGCATTCAGGCTTAATTCGGGGAACTGGAGCACAGATCCAATTTCCTAAATCAAGAGCCCCTCACCAACATCAAGGAACCTTCCTTGAGGGGGGTGGGGCTAGAACCCGCGATCAAAGAGTCACAAACTCCAGACCGTCGTGTTAGCGGGTTCTAACCCCACCCATGGTACGGGTTGTTTACAAACGTGTCGTTACGATTTCGTGAGTCAAGTTGACTTATACGTAGCAAAGACGGGACTGTCATGTGTGAAACATTTATGGGAATGAAGAAGGAACTAGAGACACTGGTGGCCAGGATACGTTTCGCTTACCATTGTACCAGGCTGGTGGATTATTAAAATTTGCCTCAATAAAACTGCGCCTCAATAAAACCGCGCCTCAACAAAATGCCATTAATAAGAGGCATTAATAAAAGATCGTTAGTAAACGGTCTTCAGTAATAAAAAGTAGCCATTTATTTACAGAAAGTGGGAAGCGACATTTCGCCCAGTGCATACCTTCAGCCAGCCATGACAAAAGTTCAACAACGGGCGAAATGTTGTCACAATAAAAGCTTTTTTTCCGCCAGGACGAAATTTAGATCCAATCCAGAAAGGGCAGGTCTTGAAGTTTCATCAGAACCAGCTCTAATTCCTTGGAACAAGAGCCCTTCACCAGCATCAAAGCACCCCCCCCTCCACCAACAATTGACAGGCAGGTACGAATAATAATAATAATTATTATTAGTGATAATAGCAAAAATAACGATAAAAACAGTAAACTAATAATCAAATAATAATCTTAACTTTTATCTTTATTATTTTACTAGTATCCTTATTAATTATTATTATTATTATTGGGAAGCGGTAATCCCGTGGGGGAGGCAGAATGACAACTCACCTTAAGAAAAAAAAAACGAAAATTTCACTGGTTTACGTCTGTATACCAATAAAGTTTACCCTATATATCACTGTTTACTCTCTATACCTGGAGGTTATTCCGGGGATCAACGCCCCCCGCGGCCCGGTCCATGACCAGGCCTCCCGATGGATCAGGGCCTGATCAACTAGGCTGTTGCTGCTGGCCGCACGCAGTCCAACGTACGAGCCACAGCCCGGCTGATCCGGCACTGACTTTAGGTATCTGTCCAGCTCTCTCTTGAAGGCAGCCAGGGGTTTATTGGCAATTCCCCTAATGCTTGATGGGAGGCTGTTGAACACAAAACTTTACTCTCTATGCCACTAAACTTTACTCTCTATGCCACTAAACTTTACTCTCTATACCACTAAACTTTACTCTCTATGCCACTAAACTTTACTCTCTATGCCACTAAACTTTACTCTCTATGCCACTAAACTTTACTCTCTATACCACTAAACTTTACTCTCTATGCCACTAAACTTTACTCTCTATGCCACTAAACTTTACTCTCCATACCACTAAACTTTACTCTCCATACCACTAAACTTTACTCTCTATACCACTAAACTTTACTCTCTATACCACTAAACTTTACTCTCTATACCACTAAACTTTACTCTCTATACCACTAAACTTTACTCTCTATACCACTAAACTTTACTCTCCATACCACTAAACTTTACTCTCTATACCACTAAACTTTACTCTCTATACCACTAAACTTTACTCTCCATACCACTAAACTTTACTCTCCATACCACTAAACTTTACGTCTCTGTCTCTTCAATCGACAGTAACCTGGTCAACACGAATTTTTTAAATATCATTTAACTAACTCAAGGTTTTTTTTTTTTAGTCAATCCGATTTTTAAAGCAGTTAAAATACTCACGAAACCCGGGTTCCGCGTAAGCACTGGTAAGACTTGCGTATTCCCGCCCGCTGCCATAATGTGACGCACACTGTCGCACGCACACGCACTGTGAAACGCGTAGAAATGGCACTACAGTGGAAATCACCGTGGCAGTGGGAGGGTCACTGTCAGGAGCTGACGGATGTGACTGCTCCTCCTCCAGTCACTGACTTGACTGACTGGATGTCTGGTTGGTTAACCAGGTCGGAAAGTACGGGCTAGTTAACCGGGTCAGAAAGTACGGGCAATCATTTCACTACCAGTCAAGAATACTTCTCTGAAAAGAGGATTGAAACCCTCTCAGTGTATATACACTGACTGGCTGGTATATACTTCTCTGCTTCTCTGTGTAACTCGGCTTCAAGACCACCAACTACTCAAAGGGTCGTTAAGGCTGTATTTTGCCTGTTCACCCACAGTGTACTCTCCTAGTTGTGGTTGCAGGGGTCGAGTTACAACTCCTGGCCCCTCCTCTTCACTGGTCGCTACTAGGTCTAGTCTCCAGGCTACAAGAGCCTTGTCGTACCTCTTCTTAAAGCTATGTATGGATCCCACCTCTTACCACTTCACACTCCAGACTGTTCCACTTCCTGTGTGTCCTCACGTACAATGTACTCGCCGTATCTACGCGTAGTATTAACACTAAGGCCATTTCTAAAGCTCTCAGCATCGCTATATGACCCTGGAGGGTTTATCGCTTAGTTTTGATAATAATAATAATAATAATAATAATAATAATAATAATAATAATAATAATTAAAGCCCTCAATAAGTTTATTTCTCATTTATTCAAAGCGGCCAGAGTACTAATTTCACAGCAACAGCGTTCAGAGAACCTTTAACTAGGCTGTGATCCTGTGTATATACTTCGTGTGCGTATATATGATGCAAGATAACAGCAGGAAGGGCAGGATAACACTAGGAACACTGAACACGTCTTCTGCTTTAGATAAGAGACAAAGATAACAAAAAAAAAATAATCACAATCCTTCTCTCCATCATCTTCCATTTCCTCTCTGGTCACTATTGTCCTCTTTCTGTCTGTCTGTCTGTCTGTCTGTCTGTCTGTCTGTCTGTCTCTCTCTCTCTCTCTCTCTCTCTCTCTCTCTCTCTCTCTCTCTCTCTCTCTCTCCTATGTTCGTTATTAATATTTCTCTGTACTGTCCTCCACCCTATCTTTCTCCTCCTCTTCCTCCTCCTCCTTCTCCCATCTTCCTCTCCTCCATTATCATATTCTTCAGTTATTTCATTTATTATCTGTGGAATTTTTTTCTCTTACTTATAATTATAAATACGCTATGGGAGGGTAAAAAACGTAAGCGTAGAGCATCCATAAGAAAGCGTATAAGCTCAGGACAAGGACTTGAAATATACGCAATAAGATATAGGCGATAAATAATACATACGCAAAAAAATATGATATACGCAAAAAATAAGATATATGCAAAATAAGATATAACAAAAAAATAAGATATACGCACGAAAGAGTAAAACTTAACGAAAGTGTAAACAAATGGGTTACAAAAGCAAAGCTGTAGCACAGGTTATGCGTAAGAAAGCGCAAAAGATACGCACAAAGGTTTAAGACATGAGTAAGACAGCATGAATCTTCAGCAAGAAGCTTCAAGATATGCAGGAAGTGGGGGAGGGAGGTGGCCGCATGCGGCTGGAATGCATGCAGCGCGGCGCAACAGAGCATGTAACAGATTCACGAGCCTGCGCAACATTACCGCATGCAGCAGACACGCAAGCAGCAGCAGCAGCAGGCAGCCACCTGTGCGTGCAACTGGAACGCATGTTAAGTTGCATAAAATCCGCGCATGTAATTAGGGCGCACTGGACCAGCATTACAGATGGCTATACACGCTGTTGCAGCCATGAATGCAACTCATAATAGTGGGCCGATGATGGTCGCAAAAAGGACCGAAATGTCGTGTGCCAGAGTTGTCCCCTCTGATGTGTGGGTTGTTTGTGACGTGTTCCAGACACGGTGTTGTTCCAGCCACGGTATTCCAGCTCCGGTGTTGTTCCTACCATTGTACTGTTTCGGTCCTGGTATTGTTCCAGCCACGGTGTTGTTCCAGCTACAGTGTTGTTCCAGTCACGGTGCTGTTCCAGCTCCGGTGTTGTTACAGCTGTAGTGTTGTTCCAGCCCCGGTGTTGTTCCAGCTACAGTGTTGTTCCAGCAATTGTGTTGTTCCAGTCACAGTTTTGTTCCAGCCATAGTGTTGTTCCAGCCACGGTGTTGTTCTAGCCACGGTGTTGTTCTAGCCACGGTGTTGTTCTAGCCACGGTGTTGTTCTAGCCACGGTAATGTTCCAGCCACGGTGATGTTCGAGCCACGGTGTTGTTTCGACCAAGTATCACACCTCATCCTCATATCAGACATAGACAGAGATATACACCACAGCACCGTATCATCCTTTGCGGATGATACTAGGATCTGCATGAGGCTGTCATCTGCTGAGGACGCGGTTAATCTCCAAGAAGATATAAACAAAGTTTTCCAGTGGGCAACGGTAAACAATATGATGTTCAATGAGGACAAATTCCAACTACTCCGTTATGGAAAACTGGAGGAGATAATAACTAGAACAGAGTATACTACTGACTCCGGCCATACAATAGAGCGGAAAAATAATGTAAGGGACCTGGGAGTAGTAATGTCTGAGGATCTCACTTTCAAGGATCACAACAGTGCCACGATCGCACGTGCAAAGAAAATGATAGCATGAATAATGAGAACGTTCAAAACGAGAAGATGCCAATCCAATGATGATTTTTTTCAAATCACTTGTTCTCTCTAGGCTGGAATACTGCTGTACATTAACATCTCCATTCAAAGCAGGTGAAATCGCAGATCTATAGAGAGTGTACAGAGATCCTTTACTACACGTATAAGTTCTGTCAAGCACCTTAACTACTGGGAACGCTTGGAAGCACTTGACTTGTACTCGTTGGAACGCAGGAGGGAGAGATATATCATAATCTACACTTGGAAAATCTTGGAAGGAATGGTCCCAAATCTGCACACAGAAATCACTCCCTACGAAAGTAAAAGACTGGGCAGGCGATGCAAAATGCCCCCAATAAAAAGTAGGGGCGCCATTGGTACACTAAGGGAAAACACCATAAGTGTCCGGGGCCCAAGACTGTTCAACAGCCTCCCATCAAGCATTAGGGGAATTGCCAATAAACCCCTGGCTGCCTGCAAGAGAGAGCTGGACAGATATCTAAAGTCAGTGCCGGATCAGCCGGGCTGTGGCTCGTATGTTGGACTGCGTGCGGCCAGCAGTAACAGCCTAGTTGATCAGGCCCTTATCCATCGGGAGGCCTGGTCGTGGACCGGGCCGCGGGGGCGTTGATCCCCGGAATAACCTCCAGGCATCCAGGTAGCTAGCATCACACAGTAGCTAAGTATCATACCTTAACTAGCATCCTACCCTAGCTAAGAATCATTCTTCACAGTTATCATAAGGGCACGCAGGTGTTATACTCACACATAGATCACAGTGTACATTTGACCTTGAATAAGAGCATACAGGTCAATGTGATTCACTTCCACTGGGGCTCATGTCAAGCATGTCAAGGCCAGTAAACATTAGAGTGAAGTGTAAGGTGGTGATTGTGATTGTTGTGGTGGTGGTTGTGGGAGAGAGAGAGAGAGAGAGAGAGAGAGAGAGAGAGAGAGAGAGAGAGAGAGAGAGAGAGAGAGAGAGAGAGAGAGAGAGAGAGAGAGAGAGAGAGAGAGAGTGATGAATGCTAGCTGAGACAGCAGGTAGGGCGACCTCAGTGACACAGGACTCGGAGCTAGACCAAACACAACATTCTGCCACTAACGAGAACATTACTGTGACAATGACATAGCTGAAAAGCACTAGTAAACCCAAGTAGGGCTATTAAAACACACACACACACACACACACACACACACACACACACACACACACACACACACACACACACACACACACACACACGCACACACACATACATTATAACTAAAACGACATTTTCCATTAGTTTCGGAATTCCAATATTTGAGGAGGTAAAGGAAGTCAACATTTGCTCCACCAGACCAGCGTCACGGAGACGCATACAACTTCTTGACGTATATCTCCACAACACTGCTCCAGTGTAGCCACAGTAATAACAACAATAATAACAACACTAATAATAATAATAATAATAATAATAATAATAATAATTATTATTATTATTATTATTATAATAATAATTATTATCTTTATTTCTACAAGTACATGATACAACTTATACAGACCATAGCTCACATCAGTGACATACTACTATTTAGAAAGTCCCTTGTTATGTACAGCATTTCGGGAAAATTAGATCAATTTTGTCCCCAGGATGCGACTCACACCAGTTGACTAACACCCTGGTACCTATTTTACTGCTAGGTGAACAAGGACGGCAGGTGTAAGGTGACTAACACCCAGGTACCTACTTACTGCATGGTGAACAGTGACAGCATAATCTGGCCTTTATTAATATAATAAAAATAGTGCTAAACCCACAAGGGTACTCTGGCCTTTAAATATCAATCATAATCTAGTTATTTTTAGACCCTGGTATTTATTTATTCATAATATAGCATTTGCTTGCTACATAATGGCATTACTCTGCCATAATCCGGCATTTATTAGCTCTTTACTATCGTTAATCTGCTATTATCCGGCATTTATTACTATTATCTGGCATTAATCTGCCATAACCTCCTTCTCTCTTCTTTCTATTTCCTTCTCTTCCATCTCCAACTTCCATTCCCTTCCTTTATCACAATTTGCTCTTTATTCTTTTCTAGCTAGGCATATGTCTTCTTATTTATAATCCATTTCTCTCTTACTCCCCTTTCTCGTTTTGCCTTTCTTTTCTTCTCCCTCTTACTAAGGTGTCCTTTCGTCACTCTTGCCCAGGAGCTGTGACTCGAACCCCTGTAGCTACATATAGACGAGCACATTTTGTCTTACCTCCCTGTCCAGGGAATGCAAGGCGGATGTAAATAAGCGAGCAACAGTACACAACCCCGATCTCTGATGCTCAGCCGATGTGTTGCCTGCAACGCTGGGATCTTGTGTTGCCTGCAACGCTGGGATCTTGTGTTGCCTGCTACGCTGGGATCTTGTGTTGCCTGCAACGCTGGGATCTTGTGTTGCCTGCAACGCTGGGATCTTGTGTTGCCTGCTACGCTGGGATCTTGTGTTGCCTGCTATGCTGGGATCTTGTGTTGCCTGCAACGCTGGGATCTTGTGTTACCTGCTACACTGGGATCTTGTGTTGCCTGCAACGCTGGGATCTTGTGTTGCCTGCAACGCTGGGATCTTGTGTTGCCTGCTACGCTGGGATCTTGTGTTGCCTGCTATGCTGGGATCTTGTGTTGCCTGCAACGCTGGGATCTTGTGTTACCTGCTACACTGGGATCTTGTGTTGCCTGCAACGCTGGGATCTTGTGTTGCCTGCAACGCTGGGATCTTGTGTTGCCTGCAACGCTGGGATCTTGTGTTGCCTGCAACGCTGGGATCTTGTGTTGCCTGCAACGCTGGGATCTTGTGTTGCCTGCTACGCTGGGATCTTGTGTTGCCTGCTACGCTGGGATCTGGTGTTGCCTGCTACGCTGGGATCTTGTGTTGCCTGCTACGCTGGGATCTTGTGTTGCCTGCTACGCTGGGATCTTGTGTTGCCTGCTACGCTGGGATCTTGTGTTGCCTGCTACACTGGGATATTGTGTTGCCTGCTACGCTGGGATCTTGTGTTGCCTGCTACGCTGGGATCTTGTGTTGCCTGCTACGTTGGGATCTTGTGTTGCCTGCTACGCTGGGATCTTGTGTTGCCTGCTACGCTGGGATCTTGTGTTGCCTGCTACCCTGGGATCTTGTGTTGCCTGCTACGCTGGAATCTTGTGTTGCCTGCTACGCTGGGATCTTGTGTTGCCTGCTACGCTGGGATCTTGTGTTGCCTGCTACGCTGGGATCTTGTGTTACCTGCTACGCTGGGATCTTCTGTTGCCTGCTACGCTTGTATCTTGTGTTGCCTGCTACGCTGGGATCTTGTGTTGCCTACTGCGCTGGGATCTTGTGTTGCTTGCTACGCTGGGATCTTGTGTTGCCTGCTACGCTGGGATCTTGTGTTGCCTGATACGCTTGTATCTTGTGTTGCCTGCTACGCTGGGATCTTGTGTTGCCTGCTACGCTGGGATCTTGTGTTGCCTGCTACGCTTGGATCTTGTGTTGCCTGCTACGCTGGGATCCTGTGTTGCCTGCTACGCTGGTATCTTGTGTTGCCTGCTACGCTGGGATCTTGTGTTGCCTGCTACGCTGGGATCTTGTGTTGCCTGCTACGCTGGGATCTTGTGTTGCCTGCTACGCTGGGATCTTGTGTTGCCTGCTACGGGATCTTGGGATCTTGTGTTGCCTGCTACGCTGGGATGGGATCTTGTGTTGCCTGCTACGCTGGGATCTTGTGTTACCTGCTACGCTGGGATCTTGTGTTGCCTGCTACGCTTGTATCTTGTGTTGCCTGCTACGCTGGGATCTGGTGTTGCCTACTACGCTGGGATCTTGTGTTGCCTGCTACGCGGGGATCTTGTGTTGCCTGCTACGCTTGGATCTTGTGTTGCCTGCTACGCTGGGATCCTGTGTTGCCTGCTACGCTTGTATCTTGTGTTGCCTGCTACGCTGGGATCTTGTGTTGCCTGCTACGCTGGGATCGTGTGTTGCCTGCAACACTGGGATCTTAAGACAGGTGTGTTGCCTGCAACACTGGGACGCTGGGATCTTGTGTTGCCTGCTACGCTGGGATCTTGTGTTGCCTGCTACAACACTGGGATCTTAAGACAGGTGTGTTGCCTGCAACGCTGGGATCGCCTGCAACACTGGGAATTGTTGCCTGCATGGGATGTTAAGACTTAAGACAGGTGTGTTGCCTGCAACACTGGGATCTTAAGACAGAATTGTTGCCTGCAACGCTGGGATGTTAAGACAGGTGTGTTGCCTGCAACACTAGAATCTTAAGACAGGTGTGTTGCCTGCAACACTGGGATCTTAAGACAGGTGTGTTGCCTGCAACGCTGGGATCTTAAGACAGGTGTGTTGCCTGCAACACTGGGATCTTAAGACAGGTGTGTTGCCTGCAACATTCAGGTCTCAACACACACTTGTGGTTGCAACTATGAATCACTCCACTACAAGCCGCTCACCGGTTTGTAACACATTTCTACATGCTCGAAATGTGTCAGAAATCTTAATATCTGTTGTTCTCACTTAGATTAGGTTAGGTTAGTTTTGAGCTAGGCTAGGTTAGGTTAGGTTGCTTAAGTTAGGTTAAGTTAGATTAGGTTAGGTTAGGTTAAGTTACATGACCAGCTGTTACTGATCATATAACAGTTGTTACTAGTCATGAACCTGCTGTTGCAAATCATGTAATCGCTGTTTACATACAGCAGCAACAGAATTAACAGTTAACAACAGCAACAGAATTAGCAATTACAACAGCAACAGAATTAGCAATTACAACAGCAACAGAATTAACAGTTAACAACAGCAACAGAATTAGCAATTACAACAGCAACAGAATTAACAGTGAAGAACAGCAACAACAGCAGCATAGTGAGACCAGCTAGTGTACCATACTGAGTGAGGTGTCACTTGCCCAAAGCAGGAAGTAACAGCAGTGTGCTGAGGTGTGCGTCTTTTTCATCTCACCCTCCAGTGCTGCCCTTGGTGAGGCTTACCACAGCCGCAGGGACTGCCTGTGGGGGTATCATGAAGTCTGTGGAGGTAGATAACAACCTTACTCGTAATAAGGACAGTTTTTGAAGGAATCATGAAAGGGCTGCTTGTAAGGGAATCGTTAAGTCTGTGGTCGCAAGAATTCCCAGTCACAGGAAGGGTCTGTCCTGTGAAGGAATCATGAAGTCTACCTACCTGGATGGTATTCAGGGGGTCAACGCCCCCTTGGCCCAGTCCTTGACCAGGTGTCCCGGTGGATCAGGGCCTCACCACCAGGCTGTCATTTCTGGCCGTACGTAGTCCACCGTAGGAATCACAGCCAGGCTGATAGGGCACTGACTAAGTATCTGTTCAGCTCCCTGTTGAAGGCAGCCGGGAGTCAACTGGCAATTCCCCTTATGCCTGGTGGGAGGCTATTCAACAGTCCTGGGCCCCGGACACTTAATGTGGGTTATCTTAGGTTCTCTACACATATGCTGCTATGTGTGATAATCTATGTAACTGTATTTGTGTATACCTGAATAAACTTACTTAAACGTAAACAAATCCCAGTCGCAGGAAAGGACATCTTGCGAGAGCTTCATGAAGTCTGTGGATGGTAAACAACAACCACGGGGAGGTGATTGAGGTCTCCCTCGCTGTTTGTGGTTCACACTGCTTAGGTGGTGGATTCTAGATGGTATATCGTAATATTCGCCAAGGCAGCAGTTTCGTTGACACTTGTGAGTGGATTGTGTGACCAGAGTTCCACTTCCAGCAAAAAAAAAAAAAATAATAATAATAAGTTTGTCATATCGTCTGAGTAACATATACTATCTAGCGAAGTTAAGTTATGGAACAGTCAAGTTACTATGTATGAATAACTTAGATATTGCAACTTAGGATACTTAATATTTTTACAAGATGATAACGCAAGTCAGAGGAATGCTTAGGACGCAGTGAAGACGAACATAAATAATATAATGACTATTTGTACATCTAGCTTTATTTTAGACAACTTTATGAGGCTCTCACTGAGAGAAACGATGCCCTGATTAGAGCTTGCTCTGCTCTGTGTCTTTATACTAACCAAAGGCATAGGAAGCCCTCGTTCCAGCGGCCAAAAGCTTCAGGAAGCCGGCAATCAGCTGGTCTTGGAGAAGACCCAGCCTAGCATGTGCCACTACACAGTTCCTCCATCTTACACTCTTCCGCATTGAAAAACAAAAGAAAGTCATCCCTATAACTACCATAATTCATGACCATGAACAAAATCCAAAGTCTCGTCTGATATCATCCTTACGTCAACAAATAAGAGAGAGGAAAAAAGGGGAATTTACAGTCCCACGATAGAACATATATGCACGCTGTCACTACCCATGACATTGTTGACGAACGGTTGCCAATACCAAGTGAGCTTTTCAGACATCAGTTTTGACCTAAAGCAAACGAAATGCACCGCTCTATTTTGACACTAAAAGACTTGATGAATTGAGCTTATGGAGGGGCCGGCTACTACATTATTAATGCTACAGAACAAGCGCTGTAGTTCAACTCTGTCAAGACAGAATATACACAAATGTCACGTATACGATAACTGACATCCTGACATGAGACGAAAATACAAGAATACTCAGATGTTTAACATTTGCGTTAGACTTGTATGATGTATGATCTAATAGAAGCTATTGTTGTAACTTCTGTAGTGTCTAAAATACAGTTTTCAGTCTAAAATACAGTTTTCCGTCTAAAATAGTTTTCTGTCTAAAATACAGGTTTCTAAGATACAGTTTTCCGTCTAAAATAGTTTTCTGTCTAAAATACAGGTTTCTAAGATACAGTTTTCCGTCTAAAATAGTTTTCTGTCTAAAATACAGGTTTCTAAGATACAGTTTTCCGTCTAAAATAGTTTTCTGTCTAAAATACAGATTTCTAAGATACAGTTTTCCGTCTAAAATAGTTTTCTGTCTAAGATACAGGTTTCTAAGATACAGTTTTCCGTCTAAAATAGTTTTCTGTCTAAAATACAGGTTTCTAAGATACAGTTTTCCGTCTAAAATACAATTCTCTCTAAAATGCAATTTTGTCTAAAATAGCTTTATCTAAAATACAGTTTTCGGTCTAAAGTGTAGTTTTTTGAAGAGAACGAAGTGTTGTGGAGATTAACGTGACATACATTTTTCAAGGTTTTTTCCCCTCACCTCGTTGAGGCGGCAACAATGTCTCTTCAGACCGGTAAGCCAGAGGAAGGTCTCGGTCAGCTGACCTAAAGCTCCAGCAGTGGGTCATCACATAACTAAGACCCGCGTCAGGAAACACTTGTCCTGTTTCCTGACGAGACTTACCAAAACTAACCTTCTCAGTCCTCGTTTAGATTTTGAGGGTGAGAGGTATTGGTGGGCGGGCAGGAGGGCGGGCAGGAGGGCGGGCAGGAGGGAGGGCAGGAGGGTGGGCACGAGGCCGGGCAGGAGGCCGGGCAGGAGGGAGGGCAGGAGGGAGGGCAAGGAAGGTAGTCGTGAGTCTAGGATATAAATCATGCGTAGACATACCTCCTGGCTCTTAAATAACACACCACCGGTGATTTAAATGGGTAGCGAATGTGGGAGATAAATCACAGTCTTCTCCTCCTTCTCCTCCTCCTCCTCCTCCTCTTCCTCCTCCTCCTCTTCCTCCTCCTCCTCCTTCTCCTCCTCTTCCTCATCCTCTGTTACCCTTCCCTCTAGTAATCTTTTGCCCCTTTTTTCCTTCTCCTTATCCTCGGGCTCTTCCGCCAGCATCACCACGAAAGAGAGAAAGAGAGAGAGAGAGAGAGAGAGAGAGAGAGAGAGAGAGAGGTAATTCAATAATAATACAATGTCATACAACCCAGGTGTTATACACAGGGATATAAATCAATAATATACATCTTGCGTATACAAGACATCCTTCGGTTAATTATACATTTGGATGTATTAACACTGTAACGATATTCAGATTCTTGGATGAAAAATACACAAGTTAATACATACAGGAAAGTGGGTGCAGGAGGGAAGAGGAGCGATTGGTGGAATGATGATGTAAAGAGAGTAGTAAGGGAGAAAAAGTTAGCATATGAGAAGTTTTTACAAAGTAGAAGTGATGCAAGGAGGGAAGAGTATATGGAGAAAAAGAGAGAAGTTAAGAGAGTGGTGAAGCAATGTAAAAAGAGAGCAAATGAGAGAGTGGGTGAGATGTTATCAACAAATTTTGTTGAAAATAAGAAAAAGTTTTGGAGTGAGATTAACAAGTTAAGAAAGCCTAGAGAACAAATGGATTTGTCAGTTAAAAATAGGAGAGGAGAGTTATTAAATGGAGAGTTAGAGGTATTGGGAAGATGGAAGGAATATTTTGAGGAATTGTTAAATGTTGATGAAGATAGGGAAGCTGTGATTTCGTGTATAGGGCAAGGAGGAATAACATCTTGTAGGAGTGAGGAAGAGCCAGTTGTGAGTGTGGGGGAAGTTCGTGAGGCAGTAGGCAAAATGAAAGGGGGTAAGGCAGCCGGGATTGATGGGATAAAGATAGAAATGTTAAAAGCAGGTGGGGATATAGTTTTGGAGTGGTTGGTGCAATTATTTAATAAATGTATGGAAGAGGGTAAGGTACCTAGGGATTGGCAGAGAGCATGCATAGTTCCTTTGTATAAAGGCAAAGGGGATAAAAGAGAGTGCAAAAATTATAGGGGGATAAGTCTGTTGAGTGTACCTGGTAAAGTGTATGGTAGAGTTATAATTGAAAGAATTAAGAGTAAGACGGAGAATAGGATAGCAGATGAACAAGGAGGCTTTAGGAAAGGTAGGGGGTGTGTGGACCAGGTGTTTACAGTGAAACATATAAGTGAACAGTATTTAGATAAGGCTAAAGAGGTCTTTGTGGCATTTATGGATTTGGAAAAGGCATATGACAGGGTGGATAGGGGGGCAATGTGGCAGATGTTGCAAGTGTATGGTGTAGGAGGTAGGTTACTGAAAGCAGTGAAGAGTTTTTACGAGGATAGTGAGGCTCAAGTTAGAGTATGTAGGAAAGAAGGAAATTTTTTCCCAGTAAAAGTAGGCCTTAGACAAGGATGTGTGATGTCACCGTGGTTGTTTAATATATTTATAGATGGGGTTGTAAGAGAAGTAAATGCGAGGGTCTTGGCAAGAGGCGTGGAGTTAAAAGATAAAGAATCACACACAAAGTGGGAGTTGTCACAGCTGCTCTTTGCTGATGACACTGTGCTCTTGGGAGATTCTGAAGAGAAGTTGCAGAGATTGGTGGATGAATTTGGTAGGGTGTGCAAAAGAAGAAAATTAAAGGTGAATACAGGAAAGAGTAAGGTTATGAGGATAACAAAAAGATTAGGTGATGAAAGATTGAATATCAGATTGGAGGGAGAGAGTATGGAGGAGGTGAATGTATTCAGATATTTGGGAGTGGACGTGTCAGCGGATGGGTCTATGAAAGATGAGGTGAATCATAGAATTGATGAGGGAAAAAGAGTGAGTGGTGCACTTAGGAGTCTGTGGAGACAAAGAACTTTGTCCTTGGAGGCAAAGAGGGGAATGTATGAGAGTATAGTTTTACCAACGCTCTTATATGGGTGTGAAGCGTGGGTGATGAATGTTGCAGCGAGGAGAAGGCTGGAGGCAGTGGAGATGTCATGTCTGAGGGCAATGTGTGGTGTGAATATAATGCAGAGAATTCGTAGTTTGGAAGTTAGGAGGAGGTGCGGGATTACCAAAACTGTTGTCCAGAGGGCTGAGGAAGGGTTGTTGAGGTGGTTCGGACATGTAGAGAGAATGGAGCGAAACAGAATGACTTCAAGAGTGTATCAGTCTGTAGTGGAAGGAAGGCGGGGTAGGGGTCGGCCTAGGAAGGGTTGGAGGGAGGGGGTAAAGGAGGTTTTGTGTGCGAGGGGCTTGGACTTCCAGCAGGCATGCGTGAGCGTGTTTGATAGGAGTGAATGGAGACAAATGGTTTTTAATACTTGACGTGCTGTTGGAGTGTGAGCAAAGTAACATTTATGAAGGGATTCAGGGAAACCGGCAGGCCGGACTTGAGTCCTGGAGATGGGAAGTACAGTGCCTGCACTCTGAAGGAGGGGTGTTAATGTTGCAGTTTAAAAACTGTAGTGTAAAGCACCCTTCTGGCAAGACAGTGATGGAGTGAATGATGGTGAAAGTTTTTTCTTTTTCGGGCCACCCTGCCTTGGTGGGAATCGGCCGGTGTGATAATAATATAAAAATAATACATATATAATATATGGGGTTTTAAATACAGAATACATGAGTTAGGAATACTTGTGAGTATCCATACGCAAGTATCCATACGCAAGTATCCATACGCAAGTATCCATACGCAAGTATCCATACGCAAGTATCCATACGCAAGTATCCATACGCAAATATCCTTACGGAAGTGCGGCCAGCAGTAACAGCCTGGTTGATCAGGCCCAGATCCATCGGGAGGCCTGGTCATGGACCGGGCCGCGGGGGCGTTGATCCCCGGAATAACCTCCAGGTAACCAGGTAAGTATCTCTACGTATATGCCAATATGCGAGAAGCTGTACGCAGGATGGGCGTGTACTCACCCAGATGTCCTCATCTATATTTGGTTGTAGGGGGTCGATTCAACGCTCCTGCCCCGCCTCTAAGCTGGTCGCTTGTGTCCTTTTAGCCACAAATTCTCGGTATTAAATAATAAATGCCGTTTTTATTTGTTTTTTAAGCCATGTATGTTGCAAAAACTGGGTCAGTTCTTGTAACATTCGCCTCACAAACTGAGTGTCAGTGGTTCGATCCCCGGCACGGGTGGAAACATTGGGTGTGTTTCCTTACACATGCCGGCCTCGTTCACCTAGCAAGCAAGTAGGTACCTGGTGTTAGTCGACTGGTGTGGGTCGCATCCTGGAGGACAAGATTTAAGGTCCTCAATGGAAATAAGTGAGTCCTCGATGACGCACTGACTTTCATGGGTTATACTGGGTGGCTAACTCTCCGGGGTTAAAAATCCGAACAAAATCTTGGTGTACATAACCCAGGTCTCTCCTGTACTGTGGGTTGTTGCTGGCTTAATTAACTCAGTTGTGTACAAAACTGATTCATTGTCTTGCACTGTCGTGTATTTCTGATAAAACTCAACACTTGACAGAATTAAGCTCTAACTCCCAGAGCTGTATAATCCCTACGGGTTTGGCGCTCCCAATAATAATAATAATAATAATAATAATAATAATAATCTAGCTCCCAGACTACACCTCAGAATCCAAGATCTTGGGGATACAATTGCGTATGAGTGTGTCTGGGTGGGCGTATTAGGAACGTTGCAGCTGAGATAATCGGGTAGGTGTATTGCGTGGTATTCCTTGGAGATATGACGGTTGTAGTAATACACACTTGGTTAGGTGGTAACACTATATTGGCAGAGTCGTGAGGGGTAGCCCAGCCTACCTGTCTCACCTTATGCCTGTACTGGAACTGAGATGGAGGCCTGCTGGCAAGCGTACACATGTGCGACTGCGTGACGTCACAAGCTAACCACTGAGCCTAGCAAGGGATCCTACATATATATAACATGAGAGATACAAACTTACGATATACTACTAGGAATTCAGTAACCCTACTGACAGGTGGGTACAGGCGCTCGTGCGTATGGGCAACAGCTCCTGGCCCCGCCTCTTCACCTAGCCGATACGCCTCTTCACCTGTATGTGTGCGTATGTGTGTGTGTGTGTGTGTGTGTGTGTGTGTGTGTGTGTGTGTGTGTGTGTGTGTGTGTGTGTGTGTGTGTGTGTGTGTGTGTGTACTCACCTAATTGTACTCAACTAATTGTGGTTGCAGGGGTCGAGACTCAGCTCCTGGCCCCACCTCTTCACTGATCGCTATTAATGTCCTCTCTCTCTCTCTCTCTCTCTCTCTCTCTCTCTCTGCTCCCTGAGCTTTGTCATACCTCGCTTTAAAGCTATGTATGGTTCCTGCCTCCACTACATCACTTGCTAGATTATTCCACTTCCTGACAACTCTATGACTGAAGAAATGCTTCCTAATATCCCTGTGACTCGTCTGAGTCTTCAGTTTCCAATTGTGACCCCTTGTTTCTGTGTCCCATCTCTGGAACATCCTGTCTCTGCCCACCTTATCATTCCACGCAGTAGTTTGTATGTCGTTATCATGTCTCCCCTGACCCTCTTGTCTTCCAGTGTCGTCAGGCCGATTTCCCTCAACCTTTCTTCGTAGGACATTTCCCTTAGCTCTGGAACTAACCTTGTTGTAAACCTTTGCACTTTCTCTAATTTCTTGACGTGCTTGACTAGGTTTGGGTTCCAAACTGGTGCTGCATACTCCAGTATGGGCCTGACGTACACAGTGTACAGTGTCTTGAACGATTCCTTACTAAGGTATCGGAACACTATTCTCAGGTTTGCCAGGTGCCCATTTGCTGCAACAGTTATCTGGTTGATGTGTGCTTCCAGAGACGTGCTCGGCGTTATGCTCACCCCAAGATCTTTCTCCTTGAATGATGTTTGCAGTCTTTGTCCACCTAGCCTATAATCTGTGTGCGGTCTTCTTTGCTCTTCCCCAATCTTCATGGGGTTAAATTCGAGTAGCCAGTTGCTGGACCAGGTGTCTAGCCTGTCCAGGTCTCTTTGAAGTCCTGACTGATCCTCATCTGATTTAATTCTCCTCATTAACTTCACATCATCTGCGAACAGGGACACTTCTGAGTCAATCCCTTCCATCATGTCATTTACATATACCAAAAACAGAACTAGTCCTAGGACTTACCCCTGTGGGACCCCGCTCGTCACAGGCGCCCACTGTGATACCTTATCACGTACCATGAATCGTTGTTGCCTCCCTGTCAGGTATTCTCTGATCCATTGCAGTGCCCTTCCTGTTATGCGCGCCTGATCCTCCAGCTACTGCACTAATCTCTTGTGAGGAACTGTGTCGAAGGCCTTCCTGCAGTCCAGGAAAATGCAATCAACCCACCCCTCTCTCTCGTGTCTTACTGTGTGTGTGTGTGAGAGAGAGAGAGAGAGAGAGAGAGAGAGAGAGAGAGAGAGAGAGAGAGAGAGAGAGAGAGAGAGAGAATGAATGTGTACCTGATTGTGTATGATCCTTGACGCACGCACACACACACACATCTCAGTAGTAGTAACCAGTTACCAGTAACCAGTGTACCGTTGACTCGTTACCAACCGTCTCTGCCTGAGTCACTGTCTATTCATATTGTGCTGACCTGGCACTATTCAAAGACCCCCTCACATATGGGTACTGTGGGCGGCCAGTCAGTCAGTTGTACGAGAGAGAGCAGAGAGACTAGGTTACGGCTGTAAGGGCGCTACTCACTTGTCTGTAATTATACGTACTACCAGCCTACGTGAGTATTACTTTACCCAATCCACGTGTCGAACTCCCACATGATACACACACACACACACACACACACACACACATACGTTACAAAGGGGGAAGGGGGTCACAAAAAACGTAGGGAAATACACGTTTGAGGTGGGTGCTCTGCCATTTTCAAGACAACACCCAGTGTGTGTGTGCCAGACTGGCCACCACCCAGTGTGTGTGTGCCAGGCTGGCCACCACCCAGTGTGTGTGTGTGTGTGTGTGTGTGTGTGCCAGTCTAGCCACCACCCAGTGTGTGTGTGTGCCAGGTTGGCCACCACCCAGTGTGTGTGTGTGTGTGCGCGCCAGGCTGGCCACAACCCAGTGTGTGTGTGTGCCAGGTTGGCCACCACCCAATGTGTGTGTGCCAGTCTAGCCACCACCCAGTGTGTGTGTGTGTGTGTGTGCCAGGCTAGCCACCACCCAATGTGTGTGTGTGTGCCAGGCTGGCCACCACCCAGTGTGTGTATGTGCCAGGCTGACCATCACACAGTGTGTGTGTGCCAGGCTGGCCACCACCCAGTGTGTGTGTGCCAGGCTGGCCACCACCCAGTGTGTGTGTGCGCCAGGTTGGCCACCACCCAGTGTGTGTGTGTGTGTGCCAGGCTGGCCACCACTCAGTGTGTGTGTGCCAGGCTGGCCACCATCCAGCGTGTGTGCCAGGCTGGCCACCATCCAGCGGGTGTGCCAGGCTGGCCACCACCCAGTGTGTGTGTGTGTGCCAGGCTGGCCACCACCCAGTGTGTGTGTGCCAGGCAGGCCACAACCCAGTGTGTGTGCCAGGCAGGCCACCACCCAGTGTGTGTGTGCCAGGCTGGCCACCACCCAGTGTGTGTGTGCCAAGCTGGCCACCACCCAGTGTGTGTGTGTGCGCCAGGTTGGCCACCACCCAGTGTGTGTGTGTGTGTGCCAGGCTGGCCACCACTCAGTGTGTGTGTGCCAGGCTGGCCACCATCCAGCGTGTGTGCCAGGCTGGCCACCATCCAGCGTGTGTGCCAGGCTGGCCACCACCCAGTGTGTGTGTGTGTGCCAGGCTGGCCACCACCCAGTGTGTGTGTGCCAGGCAGGCCACAACCCAGTGTGTGTGCCAGGCAGGCCACCACCCAGTGTGTGTGTGCCAGGCTGGCCACCACCCAGTGTGTGTGTGCCAGGCTGGCCACCACCCAGTGTGTGTGTGCGCCAGGTTGGCCACCACCCAGTGTGTGTGTGTGTGTGTGTGCCAGGCTGGCCACCACTCAGTGTGTGTGTGCCAGGCTGGCCACCATCCAGCGTGTGTGCCAGGCTGGCCACCATCCAGCGTGTGTGCCAGGCTGGCCACCACCCAGTGTGTGTGTGTGTGTGCCAGGCTGGCCACCACCCAGTGTGTGTGTGCCAGGCAGGCCACAACCCAGTGTGTGTGTGCCAGGTAGGCCACCACCCAGTGTGTGTGTGCCAGGCTGGCCACCACCCAGTGTGTGTGTGCCAGGCTGGCCACCACCCAGTGTGTGTGTGCCAGGCTGGCCACCACCCAGTGTGTGTGTGCCAGGCTGGCCACCACCCAATGTGTGTGTGCCAGGCTGGCCACCACCCAGTGTGTGTGTGCCAGGCTGGCCACCACCCAGTGCGTGTGTGCCAGGCTGGCCACCACCTAGTGTGTGTGTGCCAGGCTGGCCACCACCCAGTGCGTGTGTGCCAGGCTGGCCACCACCCAGTGTGTGTGTGCCAGGCTGGCCACCACCCAGTGTGTGTGTGCCAGGCTGGCCAGCACCCAGTGTGTGTGTGCCAGGCTGGCCACCACCCAGTGTGTGTGTGCCAGGCTGGCCACCACCCAGTGTGTGTGTGCCAGGCTGGCCACCACCCAGTGCGTGTGTGCCAGGCTGGCCACCACCCAGTCTGTGTGTGCCAGTCTGGCCAGCACCCAGTGTGTGTGCCAGGCTGGCCAGCACCCAGTGTGTGTGCCAGGCTGGCCAGCACCCAGTGTGTGTGTGCCAGGCTGGCCACCACCCAGTGTGTGTGTGCCAGGCTGGCCACCACTCAGTGTGTGTGTGCCAGGCTGGCCACCACACAGTATGTGTGTGCCAGGCTGGCCACCACACAGTATGTGTGTGCCAGGCTGGCCACCACACAGTATGTGTGTGCCAGGCTGGCCACCACACAGTATGTGTGTGCCAGGCTGGCCACCACACAGTATGTGTGTGCCAGGCTGGCCACCACCCAGTATGTGTGTGCCAGGCTGGCCA
Organism: Cherax quadricarinatus; assembly: GCF_038502225.1. NCBI lineage: Eukaryota > Metazoa > Arthropoda > Malacostraca > Decapoda > Parastacidae > Cherax > Cherax quadricarinatus. Next base: position 4,922,716 of record NC_091354.1, read on the forward strand.
CCACCCAGTGTGGTGGTGGTGCTGTAGCACCCCCCCCCCATCCACCAACCACCCGGTTATATCTGATGCTGATGATTAATGGACACTATTAACTTTTCAACCAATGAGCGCAAAGCGCTTTCCATGTGTGTTACCAACCAGTCAGATTCCCCCACTCTAATTAGGTCCAGCCTTGCTCTGTCTCTCTCTCTTCCGTCTCTCTGTGTATCCCCCCCTCTCTCTCTCTCTAGTCTGAAAATATTACTATGAGTTATGCCCCTTCATATATTTTTTTCCTGCCCATTTTCATCCCGTTTTGTTTACTCACAGCCTTGTCACTAAAGAATATTGATTTCCTTTCATATCCAGTTTACAGATTTCGAATTCAACATCTTGCGTCCCCGAGTCCTCGAAATATTCTTATCCAGACGCTGTTGACTTATTCAACATCTATCGAGATTTTCAGTGAGGCACCTGCTTAATTTGGACTTAATTTGGTCAACGGGTCTCTCAACTAAAGTTCACGAGGAGGTTGTGTTTCTTGGGGACAAATGAAGGAATTAATTTCTCACTAAGATAAATATCCCAAATTTGCTTCCAACAGATTGGACAAATTGTTGATATAGATGCAGAGGGACTCTTGTTTACTCCTTTGGGGGTCCTAGTTCCTAACCTCTTGACTATCCATGTGGCTCTTGTCCTACCCTTCAGAGGATGGGTTTGGGGTACAATATTCAGTAGCCACTGCTGTCCAATGGATGGATATGTGGTGCTCAATAAACTAGCCACTGCAGTCCACTGGATACATATGAAGTGCACAATAAACTAGCCGCCACTACCGTCCACTGGATGGATATGAGGTGCACAATAAACTAGCCGCCACTACCGTCCACTGGATGGATATGAGGTGCTCAATAAACTAGCCGCCGTCGTCTACTGCATTTATATGTGATACTCAATAAACTAGCCACTGCCGTCCACTGGATAGATATGAGGTGCACAATAAACTAGCCACTACCGTCCACTGACTGGCTATGTGACGTACAATAAACTAGCCACTATCTTCAATATGAGGGTCTATAAGGCTTGATGGTAGTGGTATAGACCAGACAAGTGATGGTAGTGGTATAGACCAGACGAGTGATGGTAGTGGTATAGACCAGACAAGTGATGGTAGTGGTATAGACCAGACAAGTGATGGTAGTGGTATAGACCAGACAAGTGATGGTAGTGGTATAGACCAGACAAGTGATGGTAGTGGTATAGACCAGACAAATGATGGTAGTGGTATAGACCAGACAAGTGATGGTAGTGGTATAGACCAGACAAGTGATGGTAGTGGTATAGACCAGACAAGTGATGGTAGTGGTATAGACCAGACAAGTGATGGTAGTGGTATAGACCAGACAAGTGATGGTAGTGGTATAGACCAGACAAGTGATGGTAGTGGTATAGACCAGACGAGTGATGGTAGTGGTATAGACCAGACAAGTGATGGTAGTGGTATAGACCAGACAAGTGATGGTAGTGGTATAGACCAGACAAGTGATGGTAGTGGTATAGACCAGACAAGTGATGGTAGTGGTATAGACCAGACAAGTGATGGTAGTGGTATAGACCAGACAAATGATGGTAGTGGTATAGACCAGACAAGTGATGGTAGTGGTATAGACCAGACAAGTAATGGTAGTGGTATAGACCAGACAAATGATGGTAGTGGTATAGACCAGACAAGTGATGGTAGTGGTATAGACCAGACAAGTGATGGTAGTGGTATAGACCAGACAAGTGATGGTAGTGGTATAGACCAGACAAGTGATGGTAGTGGTATAGACCAGACAAGTGATGGTAGTGGTATAGACCAGACGAGTGATGGTAGTGGTATAGACCAGACAAGTGATGGTAGTGGTATAGACCACACAAGTGATGGTAGTGATATAGACCAGACAAATGATGGTAGTGATATAGACCAGACAAGTGATGGTAGTGGTATAGACCAGACAAGTGATGGTAGTGGTATAGACCAGACAAGTGATGGTAGTGGTATAGACCAGACAAGTGATGGTAGTGATATAGACCAGACAAGTGATGGTAGTGGTATAGACCAGACAAGTGATGGTAGTGATATAGACCAGACAAGTGATGGTAGTGATATAGACCAGACAAGTGATGGTAGTGGTATAGACCAGACAAGTGATGGTAGTGGTATAGACCAGACAAGTGATGGTAGTGGTATAAACCAGACAAGTGATGGTAGTGGTATAGACCAGACAAGTGATGGTAGTGGTATAGACCAGACAAGTGATGGTAGTGGTATAAACCAGACAAGTGATGGTAGTGGTATAGACCAGACAAGTGATGGTAGTGGTATAGACCAGACAAGTGATGGTAGTGGTATAGACCAGACAAGTGATGGTAGTGGTATAGACCAGACAAGTAATGGTAGTGGTATAGACCAGACAAGAACATACACAGCGTAGTCAATAAAGTTATATTAAGAACACAGCATCAGGCAGACAATTATGTTCCTAGGAGTGATCGGGGAAATTCAGTTCCACAAGTTGTGTTGTCGGAAATAAGGAAGATGTCTTTAACGAGAAGTAAAAGTCATAACCTCGCCATTTTCTGGCCACGAAGAAATAACCGCAGAAGTTATCAATTTACCAATATCAAATCTAATCAAAGCAGATTGTAAAAAATAAATATTAATTAAACTTCTGTTTACAAAGTTTTGGGGGTCAGTATTTGACGAAGTCTTGTGGTCAGTCTTTGACAAAGTCTTGTGAGCGTTGGGACCACTAGAGAGAGAGAGAGAGAGAGAGAGAGAGAGAGAGAGAGAGGATTAAAGGATAGCATCTGATGACGAGAACAGGAAGGTTGTCGTCTGGCGGAGGTGTGGGATGACTGGCGTGGGAGCCGCAGCTGACTCCTAAGTGCTGGGGCAGCAGGGCTCTTGATTCGAGGAACTGAAACTACCCTGTCTCCCTTGGAGGCTGGTTACCTCCCATTCCATGGGCGGAATGTGATCCATACGGGTCTAGTGCTTTCCCATAAATATTGTGCCTAGTCATGGACCGGGCCGCGGGGGCGTTGATCCCCGGAATAACCTCCAGGTAACCACTACTACAGCTGTTAATAATAATCATAACATAATAATAATAATAATAATAATAATAATAATAATAATAATAGCTGAGGAAAGGAGAACTCAGGAAGCGAAGATCAATAGTTGAGAAGAGAAGGTAGAGGAGCAAAACTGAGAGGAAAAGGAGGCAAAGAACCAAGAGCTAAGAAGAGGAGGCTAATGAGCTATCATCATTCTTTTCTTTCTCCAGTATTTTCCTCCACAACAGCCATCACCTGAGACTAAAAGGAGGAGGAGGAGGAGGAGGAGGAGGAGGAGGAGGAGGAGGAGGAGGAGAAGGAGAAGGAGAAGGAGAAGGAGAAGGAGAAGGAGAAGGAGTAGGAGGAAGAGTGAAGATGGTCCAAAAGAAGAGGAGCAGCATCCACAGTGTTGAAGTCTGGAGCAGCATCACCTCAGTAAGAGCAGGATCTGGACCAGCCTCCGCCGCCCTGATAACCCGGGGCGGCCTGGTCCGCCTTAATCCAACACATCCCTGAGCGCTCTGCATATATTACTGAGCTCCGAGTTGCTCTTTCACGGCGAGTGATTTAAACAGTTCGGTCACAAACAAGGCCGGCGTTGTCCCGGGCACTGGGCGCTCACAAACACATGCCCTCTCTCACATGCCCTCTCTCACAGGCTGCCCTATCTTCTCCACCCCATCACCCTTCTTCCACCCCTTTTTTTTTTCATGTTTTAAATTGAATAGAAATGTGATTTATGTCTATTAGCTGCGACTGGTTTCCAGGGTTTATCTATCTACCTTAAACCCAAAGTCCCTTGTTGAAATAAGCCCCATTTAAAAACAAGCCTTGTTGCTTGAAAATAAGAATTATTATTTGAAAATAAGCCTCAATGTTTGAAAATAAGTCTTATTGGTTGATAAATAAGCTTTATTGTTTGAAAATAAGCCACAGTGTTTGATTGCATTGTTGTTAGCATAGTTTAAATCACGTAATACGCTAACTATGTATGCTGGTAACATCTGTACCTTCAGACTTAAGCCTGAATATGTTTCGTATGTTATGTATGTAATATCTATATACAAAGATAAGAAAAGAATTAGACACATGTACAATATCTGGGTATCTTTACTGTTGACGTTTCGCCAACCAGTAGCTTTATCCATACAAATTCAAGGACATAATTGAAAGAGAGTATAACTATATGCGAAAGATAAGGTTATCAGTCCCTCATCCTTCGAAAAGTATACACGGAAGAGAGTGGAAGATGAGGTAATTAGTCCCATTGTTGGTTGTATCAGTTCCCTGTCCCACACAAAAATCCCAGCCTTTCCAAATTAATGGGAGGCATAATTTTTGGGTGGAGGGGAGGTAAGAGATGGGTCAGGTTTCAATGAAACTGAATTATGGGTATTAGTTAAAAGTCTGGTATTAGTTAAACGTCTCCCTACGGTGGTGTTAGTTCAACGTCTACCTACGCTGGTGTAAGTCAAACGTCTCCCTACGCTGGTGTTAGTTCAGCGTCTACCTACGCTGGTGTAAGTCAAACGTCTTACTACGCTGGTGTCAGTTCAACGTCTACCTATGCTGGTGTAAGTTAAACGTCTCACTTCGCTGGTGTTAGTCAAATGATGTGAAATCAGCCCAGAGGAACTTTTTTTTGCCCTTTTCTTGTGATCTGGACTATTTATGTGTCTTTGTAATATTTTGACTACCACCCACACCATGGGTGTGGTGTGACCCACCCACACTATGGGTATGGTGTGACAACCACCCACACCATGGGTGTGGTGTGACCCACCCACACTATGGGTATGGTGTGACAACCACCCACACTATGGGTATGGTGTGACAACCACCCACACTATGGGCATGGTGTGACAACCACCCACACTATGGGTATGGTGTGACAACCACCCACACCATGGGTGTGGTGTGACCCACCTACACTATGGGTATGGTGTGACAACCACCCGCACTATGGGTATGGTGTGACAACCACCCACACTATGGGTATGGTGTGACAACCACCCACACTATGGGCATGGCGTGACAACCACCCACACTATGGGTATGGTGTGACAACCACCCACACTATGGGTATGGTGTGACAACCACCCACACTATGGGCATGGCGTGACAACCACCCACACTATGGGTATGGTGTGACAACCACCCACACCATGGGTGTGGTGTGACCCACCCACACTATGGGTATGGTGTGACAACCACCCACACTATGGGTATGGTGTGACAACCACCCACACTATGGGTATGGTGTGACAACCACCCACACTATGGGTATGGTGTGACAACCACCCACACTATGGGTATGGGGGATGTTGTTGTTATTGTTGTTAGTGATGACGCTTCTATAATCGCTTTTGTTTTACTGGTGATCTTTCTGTTGCTTTTGTTTTTTTATCATTTGTTATTAATTATTATTGTTGATACTTTTTTTGGGGTTAGTAGATTATATATATATATATATATATATATATATATATATATATATATATATATATATATATATATATATATATATATATATATATATATATATATACCTTTGAAGAGTTTCGAGAGTTTCTTTACTCTCTGAGCCCGGCCATAGGCCAGGCTCGTCTGGAGAGAGGAATTAAATCGCTCAGGAATTCCTGTGCACTGAGCACTTGGTGCGCAGGCGTGCCAGCGTAACGCTGCTGACATACGCACACACCACTGCTGACATACGCCTGACGCCAATATCCGCGACTTCCTAATTTTCCTTTACAACCGTGTTTTATATGAGACTGACCCCTTGTGCAAGGGGGAAAGCTCCCCCTGGTGCCAGTATCTCTCTTTATCCAAGGCCGCGGGGTCAACGCCCCCTCGACCTATTCTGTGACCAGGCCATAGGGGAGATAATGTCCAGAAACAATAAGACTTATCAATATAGGAGACCTGAAAAATAATATGCACATAGGAGAGACAGAAGCTTACGACGATGTTTCGGTTCGACTTGGACCATTTACAAAGTCACACTTTATAAACGATCAAGTCGGACCGAAACGCCGTCGTAAGCTACTGTCTCTCCTAAGTGAGGGTTATTTGTGTATTGTTCCAGTCACGGTATTGTGCCTTTTTGTTCTCTGTAGGAGATCTGGTCTGAGACCAGGATGTGGGGGAAGATAGTGCCCAGAAGAACTAAGACTTCCTAACCTAGAAGAGTGGAGGCAGACAGGCAGTACCCTAACTAAGAGAGAAGGCAGACAGGCAGTACCCTAACTAAGAGAGAAGGCAGACAGGCAGTATCCTAACTAAGAGAGAAGGCAGGCAGGCAGTACCCTAACTAAGAGAGAAGGCAGACAGGCAGTATCCTAACTAAGAGAGAAGGCAGACAGGCAGTACCCTAACTAAGAGAGAAGGCAGACAGGCAGTACCCTAACTAAGAGAGAAGGCAGACAGGCAGTATCCTAACTAAGAGAGAAGGCAGGCAGGCAGTACCCTAACTAAGAGAGAAGGCAGACAGGCAGTATCCTAACTAAGAGAGAAGGCAGGCAGGCAGTACCCTAACTAAGAGAGAAGGCAGGCAGGCAGTACCCTAACTAAGAGAGAAGGCAGACAGGCAGTATCCTAACTAAGAGAGAAGGCAGGCAGGCAGTACCCTAACTAAGAGAGAAGGCACACAGGCAGTATCCAAACTAAGAGAGAAGGCAGACAGGCAGTATCCTAACTAAGAGAGAAGGCAGGCAGGCAGTACCCTAACTAAGAGAGAAGGCAGACAGGCAGTATCCTAACTAAGAGAGAAGGCAGACAGGCAGTATCCTAACTAAGAGAGAAGGCAGGCAGGCAGTACCCTAACTAAGAGAGAAGGCACACAGGCAGTATCCAAACTAAGAGAGAAGGCAGACAGGCAGTACCCTAACTAAGAGAGAAGGCAGACAGGCAGTATCCTAACTAAGAGAGAAGGCAGGCAGGCAGTACCCTAACTAAGAGAGAAGGCAGACAGGCAGTATCCTAACTAAGAGAGAAGGCAGGCAGGCAGTACCCTAACTAAGAGAGAAGGCAGGCAGGCAGTACCCTAACTAAGAGAGAAGGCAGACAGGCAGTATCCTAACTAAGAGAGAAGGCAGGCAGGCAGTACCCTAACTAAGAGAGAAGGCACACAGGCAGTATCCAAACTAAGAGAGAAGGCAGACAGGCAGTATCCTAACTAAGAGAGAAGGCAGGCAGGCAGTACCCTAACTAAGAGAGAAGGCAGACAGGCAGTATCCTAACTAAGAGAGAAGGCAGACAGGCAGTATCCTAACTAAGAGAGAAGGCAGGCAGGCAGTACCCTAACTAAGAGAGAAGGCACACAGGCAGTATCCAAACTAAGAGAGAAGGCAGACAGGCAGTACCCTAACTAAGAGAGAAGGCAGACAGGCAGTACCCTAACTAAGAGAGAAGGCAGACAGGCAGTACCCTAACTAAGAGAGAAGGCAGACAGGCAGTACCATAACTAAGAGTGGAGGCAGGCAGGCAGTACCCTAACTAAGAGAGAAGGCAGACAGGCAGTACCCTAACTAAGAGAGAAGGCAGACAGGCAGTACCCTAACCAAGAGAGAAGGCAGACAGGCAGTACCCTAAGAGAGAAGGCAGACAGGCAGTATCCTAACTAAGAGAGAAAGCAGACAGGCAGTACCCTAACTAAGAGAGAAGGCAGACAGGCAGTATCCTAAGAGAGAAGGCAGACAGGCAGTACCCTAACTAAGAGAGAAGGCAGACAGGCAGTACCCTAACTAAGAGAGAAGGCAGACAGGCAGTATCCTAACTAAGAGAGAAGGCAGACAGGCAGTACCCTAACTAAGAGAGAAGGCAGACAGGCAGTATCCTAACTAAGAGAGAAGGCAGACAGGCAGTACCCTAACTAAGAGAGAAGGCAGACAGGCAGTACCCTAACTAAGAGAGAAGGCAGACAGGCAGTACCCTAACTAAGAGAGAAGGCAGACAGGCAGTATCCTAAGAGAGAAGGCAGACAGGCAGTATCCTAACTAAGAGAGAAGGCAGACAGGCAGTACCCTAACTAAGAGAGAAGGCAGACAGGCAGTATCCTAAGAGAGAAGGCAGACAGGCAGTATCCTAACTAAGAGAGAAGGCAGACAGGCAGTACCCTAACTAAGAGAGAAGGCAGACAGGCAGTATCCTAAGAGAGAAGGCAGACAGGCAGTATCCTAACTAAGAGAGAAGGCAGACAGGCAGTATCCTAAGAGAGAAGGCAGACAGGCAGTACCCTAAATAAGAGAGAAGGCAGACAGACAGTACCCTAACTAAGAGAGAAGGCACACAGGCAGTATCCAAACTAAGAGAGAAGGCAGACAGGCAGTACCCTAACTAAGAGAGAAGGCAGGCAGGCAGTACCCTAACTAAGAGAGAAGGCAGACAGGCAGTATCCTAAGAGAGAAGGCAGACAGGCAGTATCCTAACTAAGAGAGAAGGCAGACAGGCAGTACCCTAACTAAGAGAGAAGGCAGGCAGGCAGTACCCTAAATAAGAGAGAAGGCAGACAGGCAGTACCCTAACTAAGAGTGGAGGCAGGCAGGCAGTACCCTAACTAAGAGAGAAGGCAGACAGGCAGTACCCTAACTAAGAGAGAAGGCAGACAGGCAGTACCCTAACTAAGAGAGAAGGCAGACAGGCAGTACCCTAACCAAGAGAGAAGGCAGACAGGCAGTACCCTAAGAGAGAAGGCAGACAGGCAGTATCCTAAGAGAGAAGGCAGACAGGCAGTATCCTAACTAAGAGAGAAGGCAGACAGGCAGTACCCTAAGAGAGAAGGCAGACAGGCAGTATCCTAACTAAGAGAGAAAGCAGACAGGCAGTACCCTAACTAAGAGAGAAGGCAGACAGGCAGTATCCTAACTAAGAGAGAAGGCAGACAGGCAGTATCCAAACTAAGAGAGAAGGCAGACAGGCAGTATCCTAACTAAGAGAGAAGGCAGGCAGGCAGTACCCTAACTAAGAGAGAAGGCACACAGGCAGTATCCAAACTAAGAGAGAAGGCAGACAGGCAGTACCCTAACTAAGAGAGAAGGCAGGCAGGCA
>NC_091354.1:4939347-4941847 GCF_038502225.1 Cherax quadricarinatus
AGTCTTTTGAAATTTAAGCTCTAGGCTTTGCGATGGTGACTCGAGCACTGGGCAGCACTGGTTCATACAGCATTATACGGTGAAGCAATTTACAGCTGGTTTGAGTGATGAAGATTTCGCTAATTACGACGTTGTAAAAGCAGCTGTACTTGGTGTATATCAGTGCATTCCTACCAAATGTAGGTGAGAATTTAAACTGAGCAAGTGTCAGTTGGGTCAGTCCCATGTGTACTTTGTTCGTAGACAATCTAAAACGTCCATTAAGTAGTACAAGTCCACTGGTGTCGTGAATTTCAGTGGGCTAGTGCAATTGGTTCTTATGGACAATCTTCTTGAGTCAGTTAGACCAGAAGTTCGGGTGTTTTAGACCATTCAATGGCAACGGCTATAAAGGCGGCTAGACTTACTGACACATTTGAGGCCAGCCACTCTTTGTCTCTTAATTTTTCTTCCCAGCAGCCAGGTATGGAGAGAGATCATCGTGGACTGATCTTTAAAATTCGTCCGAAAGTGGAAGCTGCAATTGAAAAACGACACCTGCCTCACATTCAGTAAATAACAAGAGATAAGATTCCTGAACCCGTCATCTGTTACCACTACCGTAAGCCTGGTCACAATAAGGCCAAACTTACCTCCAAGCCTGGTCGAAGACGGTTCTCACCGTGTCTCTTGCTTGCATTGCCTTACTATACATATCCTCTGTATGTTGTACATTGTTTGCTGTTTGGAGAAGGAAATATAAGCATTTATTCTGCAGCCATTTGCTCGTTCCTCGTTTTTACCATGGTGTGCAGGCCACTAGACTACACCTGCGTTCGTAATACTACCCTCCTATAGTAAGTTGGATGGTAAAGGACAACAATCCAGGGAGGGACTACTATCCTACAGTAGTGGTTGGTAGACAACCATCCAGGGAGGTACTGCCCTCCTACAGTAATGGTTGGTAGACAATCATCCAGGGAGGTACTACCCTCCTGCATTAATGATTGGTAGACAACAACCATCCAGGGAGGTACTACCCTCCTACAGTAATGGCTGGCAGACAACCATCCAGGGGGGTACTACCATCCTACAGTAATGATAGGCGGACAACAACCATCCAGGGAGGTACTACCCTCCTACAGTAATGATTGGTGGACAACAACCATCCAGGGAGGTACTACCCTCCTACAGTAATGGATGGCAGACGAACAACCATCCAGGGAGGGACTACCCTCCTACAGTAATGGTTGACAGACGAACAACCATCCAGGGAAGTACTACCGTCTTGCTAAGTGGCTGTTGATAACGTCTTTCTGTCTCATGAGCAGGTAAATCTTTCTGTCTCGTGAACACGTAAGATGACAGGTAAATCTTACAGAATTATACGTACATTCGGTACACAATTAGCTCTTCTGTCTTAACAGTTCAACAGAATGGGACTGTGTGTGTCAGAGAGAGAGAGAGAGAGAGAGAGAGAGAGAGAGAGAGAGAGAGAGAGAGAGAGAGAGAGAGAGAGAGAGACAGAGAGACAGAGAGAGAGAGAGACACAGAGAGAGAGAGAGAGAGAGAGAGAGAGAGAGAGAGAGAGAGAGAGAGAGAGAGAGAGAGAGAGAGAGAGAGAGAGAGAGACAGACAGAGAGAGCTAAAGCCGTAGTAGTCATACAGAGCAATGTGACACTGACAGATTTAGCCCTTCCCCATGAATAAATAAAATAATAATAATAATAATAATAATAATAATAATAATATTAATAATAAATTTACTCGCACAGTCATACACCATATTTTTATGCAATCCCAGAGCTAAGGGAAATGTCCTGCAAAGAAAGGTTAAGGGAAATTGGCCTGACAACACTGAAGGACAGAAGGGTCAGGGGAGACATGATAACGACATATAAAATACTGAGAGGAATTGACAAGGTAGACAAAGACAGGATGTTCCGGAGATGGGACACAGAAACAAGGGGTCACAATTGGAAGTTGAAGACTCAGATGAATCAAAGGGATGTTAGGAAGTATTTCTTCAGTCACAGAGTTGTCAGGAAGTGGAATATTCTGGGAAGTGATGTAGTGAAGGCAGGCTCCATACACAGCCTTAAGACGAGGTTTGATACAGCTCATGGAGCAGGAGGAGGGAGGACCTAGAGCGATCAGTGAAGAGGCGGAGCCAGGAGCTATGAATCGACCACTGCAACCACAAATAGGTGAGTACAAATAGGTGAGGACACACACACACACACACACACACACACACACACACACACACACACACACACACCCATCACTCCTTAATCGTCTTCTGAAGATGATACATTAAGAGGCGGCAGCAGCATCCATCTCAAGCAGCCGCCCCCACCCGGAGATGAACCCAGTGAATGCTCCCTGCTACTTCCCTGCCCACTGTCCACTGCTGCTGATGTTATGTTGTGCTGCTGGATGCTACTGGGCGTTCCTCAATGGTTAGGGTGGTGGTGGTGGTGGTGGTAGTGGTGGAGGCTGTGTGGTGGTGATGTGGTGG
>NC_091354.1:4946847-4959347 GCF_038502225.1 Cherax quadricarinatus
CTTCTGTGACACTTGTTTTTCATTACGTCTCAGCCTTTTTTACTCTGTTATATAAAAGGTTTTGCTATATTTAAAGCTACCTCGCTGAAACATAAAAGCTATATATATAATATACTGTAGCAAATGAATTATAGTTAGCCCTGAATCTATTTATATAGCGACCTGAAACCGATGTAAATATAAAGTCTGGCAGTGTGGGTGACTTCAGTAAGCTGGTGATGTCGTGCAATGTTTAAATGGGTGTTAAAACGATACAGAGAGAGGCCTTCAGGACCAGCATCACTTTCCACACACATTACTGAACACTAAACACTTGCTGCCTACCAGCTGGTGGGTCGCTGGGACGCGCGTTCTTCACTTTGCTTGCGTTTGACTTTTGTCTTGTGGTGTGAAGCTACTGAGTCAGCTATTGCCTGTTGTGTGTATTCGCCTATATGTGGTTGCAGGGGTCGATTCATAGCTCCTGGTCCCTTCTCCACTATGCTGGTCCTTACTGGGTTCAGTCTCTCCCGTCTTGAAGGACTTTATCATATGTCCTCTTAAAGGTATATATGGATCCTGCCTCCACCACTTCATTCTCCGGGTCGTGTTTGTTTGTTTGTGTGTGTGTGTTCACATATTTGTGGTTGCAGGGGGGGAGGAGTGGAGTCTCGGCTCCTGGCCCTGCCTCTCAAACTGGTTGCTAATAGCTTTACTCCTTCGGCTTCGTGATCCCTGTTATACCTGTTCTTAAAGCTGTGTATGGATCCTGCCTCTACGTCTTGGCTGTCTATTTCGTTCCACTCTGAGAACGAAGAAATATTCCCCAATATCCCTGAGGGAGCGCTAAACACGTAGGGGTCATACAGTGCCTGGTGGGGTAGGGAGGAATGAAAGGCGATGTGCTTGGTAATTTGCTGACCCCGAAATCCTCCTTGAGCGAGGCTTGCGGCCTATATTCCCCGAGCCCGTACTGTTTCTGGTCTTTGCCGCTTCCCATTTTTCAAAATCATTCATTTTCTGGCGTCACATTCCAATAAGCAATTGTCAGAGAACCTTCAGTTTATCCATGTTCGTTTCCTTGTCTTCTCTTGTTCTTGTTTTCCTCGCTGATTAACATCACAGACGAACAGAAATACACAAGACTATTCCTTCACGCATGTCGCTCACGTACACCAGAAATAGTGCAGGTCACAGCACTGATCCTCGTGGAACCCCACCTGTCACTCTTGTCCATTCTGAGACCACTTCCTGTACAGTCATTGTTCGTTTGATTCCCATTAGGTATTCCTTGTTCCTTGATCTATTGCAGTGCCTACCCTCTTACTCCTGCCTGCTCTGCTAACTTATGCCCCAGTCTTCTGTGAGGTACTGTGCCAAAAGCCTTCTTGAAGTCCAAGAATATATACAGTCCGCCCATATCTCTCACTTGCCACACTTCTGCTTTCTTATCATGGTGCTCAGGCAAGTTTGTGGGACAGGATTTTACCGATCTTTAAAGTCGTGCTGGTTGTTATTTATGAAGCTGCTCCTTTCCAGGTATTCCCACCAGTCTTCTGATAGTCCTCTCCATAACAGAGCAAAACAAGACAATGATGGCGGACTACCTACATACAAGACTCTCATAGGCTTGGATAACGACTAACATAGTGATAATTAACAGTGCTAATTGCCGATCTAACCTTCCCTGGCTAGGGCAATTAGCTTGGCTACTAACAATCGTAGCCTCCACTAGCAAGGTTGCCAACAATCATAGCCTACACTAGCGACTCAGCGAGACTAACAACCGTAGCTTCCACTGGAGAGGCTACCGACAATCATAGCCAACATAGCGACTCAGCGAGACTAACAACCGCAGCCTCCGCCGGAGAGGCTACCGACAATCATAAACTCTACTAGCGAGGTTAACAACAATCATAGCCTAACTAGCGACACTAAAAGTCATAGCATCCATAGCGAGGCTACCAACAATCATAGCCTCCACCAGCAAGACTAACAACAATCATAGCCTCCACCAGCAAGACTAACAACAATCATAGCCTCCACCAGCAAGACTAACAACAATCATAGCCTCCATCAGCAAGACTAACAACAATCATAGCCTACACCAGCAAGACTAACAACAATCATAGCCTACACCAGCAAGACTAACAACAATCATAGCCTACACCAGCAAGACTAACAACAATCATAGCCTCCACCAGCAAGACTAACAACAATCATAGCCTACACCAGCAAGACTAACAACAATCATAGCCTCCACCAGCAAGACTAACAACAATCATAGCCTCCATCAGCAAGACTAACAACAATCATAGCCTACACCAGCAAGACTAACAACAATCATAGCCTACACCAGCAAGACTAACAACAATCATAGCCTACACCAGCAACACTAACAACAATCATAGCCTACACCAGCAACACTAACAACAATCATAGCCTCCACCAGCAAGACTAACAACAATCATAGCCTCCACCAGCAAGACTAACAACAATCATAGCCTCCATCAGCAAGACTAACAACAATCATAGCCTACACCAGCAAGACTAACAACAATCATAGCCTACACCAGCAAGACTAACAACAATCATAGCCTACACCAGCAACACTAACAACAATCATAGCCTACACCAGCAACACTAACAACAATCATAGCCTACACCAGCAACACTAACAACAATCATAGCCTACACCAGCAAGACTAACAACAATCATAGCCTCCACCAGCAAGACTAACAACAATCATAGCCTCCATCAGCAAGACTAACAACAATCATAGCCTACACTAGCAAGACTAACAACAATCATAGCCTCCATCAGCAAGACTAACAACAATCATAGCCTACACCAGCAAGACTAACAACAATCATAGCCTACACCAGCAAGACTAACAACAATCATAGCCTCCACCAGCAAGACTAACAACAATCATAGCCTACACCAGCAAGACTAACAACAATCATAGCCTACACTAGGAAGACTAACAACAATCATAGCCTCCATCAGCAAGACTAACAACAATCATAGCCTACACCAGCAAGACTAACAACAATCATAGCCTACACCAGCAAGACTAACAACAATCATAGCCTCCATCAGCAAGACTAACAACAATCATAGCCTACACCAGCAAGACTAACAACAATCATAGCCTACACTAGCTACAAAGACTAACACAGACCATGTAACCAAATCAAGCAAGCAACAGACATGTTTTCTTATAAGATAAACAAATAGACATAATCCCAGACACTCTTGTGTAAATATTGGGGCAGAGAAAGTGTGGAAGGAGAGGACAGAAAAAATTGAGAGACACCAATAAATTTGGTAATAATTCCTTTGTTTCTTTTGAAGTTATTTTTGCGTTCTGTTGCAGCATGTGATCGTTCGAAACGTTGCCGGATCAGTTTCTTTTAATTATGAGGCAAAGCTTTTTCCTTCTATACAGAGTATATGAGAGAGAGAGAGAGAGAGAGAGAGAGAGAGAGAGAGAGAGAGAGAGAGAGAGAGAGAGAGAGAGAGAGAGAGAGTGAGAGAGAGAGAGAGAGAGAAATGCCTTCACACGGAACCTTTACTGGCAACGTTTCGCCAGTAAAGGAAAATAAGGAATTAAATCCTTTCTCTAAATAAGGAATTAAATCCAGTCTCTAAATAAGGAGTTAAATCCTGTCTCTAAATAAGGAATTAAATTCTGTCTCTAAATAAGGAATTAAATCCTGTCTCTAAACAAGGAATTAAATCCTGTCTCTAAACAAGGAATTAAATCCTGTCTCTAAATAAGGAATTAAATCCTTTCTCTAAATAAGGAATTAAATCCTGTCTCTAAATAAGGAATTAAATCCTGTCTCTAAACAAGGAATTAAATCCTGTCTCTAAATAAGGAATTAAATCCTGTCTCTAAACAAGGAATTAAATTCTGTCTCTAAATAAGGAATTAAATCCTGTCTCTAAATAAGGAATTAAATCCTCTCTCTAAATAAGGAATTAAATCCTGTCTCTAAATAAGGAATTAAATCCTGTCTCTAAATAAGGAATTAAATCCTGTCTCTAAATAAGGAATTAAATCCTGTCTCTAAACAAGGAATTAAATCCTGTCTCTAAATAAGGAATTAAATCCTGTCTCTAAATAAGGAATTAAATCCTGTCTCTAAACAAGGAATTAAATTCTATCTGTAAATAAGGAATTAAATCCTGTCTCTAAATAAGGAATTAAATCCTGTCTCTAAATAAGGAATTAAATCCTGTCTCTAAATAAGGAATTAAATCCTGTCTCTAAATAAGGAATTAAATCCTGTCTCTAAATAAGGAATTAAATCCTGTCTCTAAATAAGGAATTAAATCCTGTCTCTAAATAAGGAATTAAATCTTGTCTCTAAATAAGGAATTAAATCCTGTCTCTAAATAAGGAATTAAATCCTGTCTCTAAATAAGGAATTAAATCCTGTCTCTAAATAAGGAATTAAATCCTCTCTCTAAATAAGGAATTAAATCCTGTCTCTAAATAAGGAATTAAATCCTGTCTCTAAATAAGGAATTAAATCCTGTCTCTAAATAAGGAATTAAATCCTGTCTCTAAATAAGGAATTAAATCCTGTCTCTAAATAAGGAATTAAATCCTGTCTCTAAATAAGGAATTAAATCCTGTCTCTAAATAAGTGATTAATCAAATTTACTTTCAGTGAAGTGTTTTATTTTTTTTTTTTAAATTTTAGTCATAAGCTTATTAATACAGAGCGAAATTATGTGATTTACCTGTGAACGGGCCGCGGGGGGGTCAACGCCCCCTGCGACCCTGTCCCAGGCTGATCAGCCTCTTGTGACAGATACTTCTTCAGTTTCCCTTCGAAAAAATTTTTTTTTACCTTTTTCTTGTAAGACTTTTGAGGATTTTGAAGATCTTCAACGGTATCAACCAGGCTGTGAGGGTTATATGGGACAGCGGGACAGCAACAGCCTGGTTGCCCAGGCTAACACTAGACGAGCCTGACCCATGGCCGGGCTCCGGGAGTAGATTCTCGGAACTCATCAAAGGTATATCAAAGGTAAAGGTATGTAATCAATTAACTCTCTATTTGCTTTGAATCATTAAACTGGATAATACACGAAAGTTCTTATTCAAGATGGAAGCAGATAGTTCTTAGTAGTCTGTGTGGACGTACAAGTTCTTATATCACTCTGTGTTTATATACAGAGTGGGTGTATATCTCTCTGTGTTTATATACAGAGTGGGTGTATATCTCTCAGTGTTTATATACAGAGTGGGAGTATATCTCTCAGTGTTTATATACAGAGTGGGTGTATATCTCTCTGTGTTTATATACAGAGTGGGTGTATATCTCTCTGTGTTTATATACAGAGTGGGTGTATATCTCTCTGTGTTTACATACAGAGTGGGTGTATATCTCTCTGTGTTTATATACAGAGTGGGTGTATATCTCTCTGTGTTTATATACAGAGTGGGTGTATATCTCTCAGTGTTTATATACAGAGTGGGTGTATATCTCTCAGTGTTTATATACAGAGTGGGTGTATATCTCTCAGTGTTTATATACAGAGTGAGTGTATATCTCTCAGTGTTTATATACAGAGTGGGTGTATATCTCTCAGTGTTTATATACAGAGTGAGTGTATATCTCTCAGTGTTTATATACAGAGTGGGTGTATATCTCTCAGTGTTTATATGCAGAGTGGGTGTATATCTCTCTCAGTGTTTATATACAGAGTGGGTGTATATCTCTCAGTGTTTATATACAGAGTGGGTGTATATCTCTCAGTGTTTATATGCAGAGTGGGTGTATATCTCTCTCAGTGTTTATATACAGAGTGGGTGTATATCTCTCAGTGTTTATATACAGAGTGGGTGTATATCTCTCAGTGTTTATATACAGAGTGGGAGTATATCTCTCAGTGTTTATATACAGAGTGGGTGTATATCTCTCAGCGTTTATAAATAGAGTGGGTGTATATCTCTCAGTGTTTATATACAGAGTGGGAGTGTGTATCTCAACAAAAATACACCGAGGTGTGTATTTCTCAGGCACTGAAGTATTCTCGACTTGTGGTAGACAGAAGACGTGCAGGCCATGGTGTAGTAGATAGGCTTTAAACCAGGTTAATCAACCAGCTGCGTCGGTCTAATAAGCAGTCAACCTGCACTCTAGTCCCCATTGTCTTATTAACCCTCCACATCACTCCCACACCCCACCAACTCACTCCCACACCCCACCAACTCACTCCCACACCCCACCAACTCACTCCCACACCCCACCAACTCACTCCCACACCCCACCAACTCACTCCCACACCCCACCAACTCACTCCCACACCCCACCAACTCACTCCCACACCCCACCAACTCACTCCCACACCCCAGCAACCCGACACCTCCCTCAGTAGTCGGCACTACTTTTTTCCCGAGTTATTAACACTAATTTTTTTCCCTTCCTTCAAAGGGTGTATATCGTATTTTCTCCCCTCCTTCCTTCCCTCTGTCTTCTTCCCCCTCCCTTCTTCCTACTCCCCTCTTCCCCTCGCTACTGTTATTTTAATTACATTTCCATTTTTCTCAATTACAAACACCAGCTCTGTCCTACTTCCCCTCACAAATATTTTTTTCCCCTTATCTACACAATTTTCCCCTCGTTTTGTAACCTAAGTTTCTTTTACCTCGATGTTAACGACGAGATCTTGATCCAAGGGATACATGTTGCCCGTCTCTTTGTCCCAATCTGCCTTACATTTCCCTACAGATTTAGCGCTTCCATTTATATTAATATTCCCCTCGTTTTTACCCCTCGTCTCTTCCTCCTCTTCAGTGAAGCATATCTCAGAGGGGTGGGCGTGAGCGTGGGCGTGGTGTTGACTTTCCATTATGCGACGCGGGTGGGTGGTGGGCAGGAGTGGGCGGGCGGCCCACCCTCCTGAAGATTCCCCGATGGCTTTGCCAGAATCGGCGGTGGGCGGCAGGTGGGTGGAGCAAGATGGGCGGTGAGTTGAGTGTGGGTGGTGGATTGGCGGTGGGTGAAGGGTGGGTGGTGGATTGGCGGTGGGTGGTGGGTGGGTGGTGGATGGGCGGTGGGTGTAGGGTGGGTGGTGGATGGGCGGTGGGTGAAGGATGGGTTTAGGGTGGGTGGTGGATTGGCGGTGGGTGGAGGGTGGGTGGTGGATTGGCGGTGGGTGGAGAGTGGGCGGTGGATGGGCGGTGGGTGTAGGGTGGGTGGTGGATGGGCGGTGACTGAAGGGTGGGTGGAGGGTGGTGCAGGGTGGGTGGTGGACGGGCGGTGAGAGGTAGGTGGATGGACAGTGAATGTTAAGCAGTGGATAACTTTCAGTGTGGTAAGTGGTGAATAGATGGTGCAGGTGGTGCAGGTGGTGTAGGTGGTGTAGGTGGTGCAGGTGGTGTAAGTGGTCTTTGGTCTTTGCACCAACTAAGAAGGCAAGAAGACATGTGTAAGGAATAAACACGAGGAATACCTCCCTACAAGGAATGCCCATAAGGAACACCTCCCTACAAGGAATACCCATGAGGAATACTTTGAGGTAAATCCCCTAGTGAGGTCTATAAGTAACACGTTCCTAGCAGGTTATTACAGAAGGCAGAGAAGTATTATTCGGAATATTTCCCACAGGGAGATATTCCTCTTCCTACATAAGCAGTCATACAGGGATTTAGAACGGGAAGATCATAGTTGTCACGGCTACTAAAACCACTATGACGGAATTACACAGGCGTCCTAAAAAAAAAAAAAAACGCACAGGTTTATGCGAAGGCATCTGACAAATGCGATCTTGGAGGGATTTCACATAAACTGAGAGGGATACTCATAACGGGGAAAAGAAGGCAAATGGATTTTTTAGTTTCTAACAAGCGGAACGCAAAGAGTAGTAGCAAACAGAGCAAAATCCAGCATTAGCAAAGTAAAGAGTTGAGTACCCTAAGGTACGGTCCTGGTGCCTCTGCTGTTCCTTACCCTCGTATCATAAATAAAAACACTATCCACAGTTTAGTATCATCACTTGTTGATGGTACCAAAATAAGCATTAAAATCACCTCGGTAACAGACACGGAAAAAATGCAAATAGATATGAACCAAGTTTTCCAGCGGGCAGTGGAGAATAACTTGACGTTTAATGGTGACAAGTTCCAGTTGATTAACTTACTCACGAAATCGTAGTGACACGATTGCTTAGATATGGAAAGAATGAAGAGCTCAAGATACTGTAACCAAACGCAAGATCACGAAATACAACGAAACATCTCGCTGTAATATGTCTGGTGACAGTTCTTTCTAGGAACACAGGGAGGCAAATATCACGACAGCCTGGAAGATGACGGAGTGCATAATGAGAACTTTCAAAACAACAGTAATAGTGCCAAGAGTGCCAACAGTGACACTTTCCAAAGCACAAGAAAGTACAAGGAATAACAGGGCAGTGAAATGAAAACACACACACACACAGGTGAGAGAAACAGGAGAGTAAATGTAAGGAATGAGAGACAGGAAAAGACAAGAAAAGAAAGAGGAACTGAAGAGGAATAGAGAGAACAAAGAAGTAATAAAGAGGGAAATAAATGAGAGGAAGATGGAATTAATGAGATTATTATTATTATTATTATATTTATTATTATACAGTATAAGGAAAAATAATCAGGATTGATCCTAGGAGAAGGCAAGCGTGTCCAATTCCTTGGATCAAGTGCTTTATAGCAATGCTCTTGAAAGAAGAGTTAAGCGATGAAGAGAAAGGAGAAGGGTAGACGAAATGGCAATTAGAAACAGGGGAAAAATGGCCGTGTCTTCCCTCTCTCTAAGATTGTTACCCCTCGCTAATTGGCACTGTGTTTACAAGGGTCAAATTGGTAGTTATCCTGGAGAGTCAAAATGACCCGGAAATTAGTTGTTTACCATATTTTTTTTCGTAATCTCAAAAGTGGGAGGATTTTTGAGTGATTTATTAGAGGGCGAGAGAAAGTGAGGGGGAAAGCAAAGGGAAAAGTGAAAGTAAGAGGAAAGTTGGGAGAAAGTTAGGGGGGAAATGAAAGGGAAAGTGGGGAGACAGTTGGGGAAAGTGAAGAGAAAGTGGGGAAAATTATTGAAAAATGAGAAAGTGAGGAGAAATTGAGGGGAAATTGAGTAGAAAGTGAGGGGAAAAGAGAGGGAAAAGTGAAAGTAGGCAAGGACACAAGTTGGAAGAGAGGAGCATAAGAAAAGTGCTGCAGCACTTGGGTATCTTCAGAGGGGAAACTTGATAAAGTCGCCCAAACTGAGTCCCTGATGAGCCGGGCTGTGGTGTACACACGCTGGTCTGCTTGTGACTGTCACCAACAGCCTGGATGATCAGGCAGGTATCCCTGGAGGGCCCTTGAATTGTGTTTAGATTTACGTCTTGTTTTGTATATTTAGCAATGTTTCTCTCCAGTTATCCTTCTTGTTTTATGACTTATTAGCTTTCCTTTGCCTTCTTCCATCTTTCCTTCTCTTGTTTCCCCTCATTCCATCTCCCCTCTTTCCATGAATTGTTTTTTTGTTCCCACAGTGTAGCTATTATACAGTACAGTGTAGCCACACAGTGTAAGTGTTCCCACAGTGTAGCTATTATATAGTACAGTGTAGCCACACAGTGTAAGTGTTCCCACAGTGTAACTATTATATAGTACAGTGTAGCCACACAGTGTAAGTGTTCCCACAGTGTAATTATTATATAGTACAGTGTAGCCACACAGTGTAAGTGTTCCCACAGTGTAGCTATTATATAGTACAGTGTAGCCACACAGTGTAAGTGTTCCCACAGTGTAATTATTATATAGTACAGTGTAGCCACACAGTGTAAGTGTTCCCACAGTGTAGCTATTATATAGTACAGTGTAGCCACACAGTGTAAGTGTTCCCACAGTGTAACTATTATATAGCACAGTGTAGCCACACAGTGTAAGTGTTCCCACAGTGTAGCTATTATACAGTACAGTGTAGTCACACAGTGTAAGTGTTCCCACAGTGTAATTATTATATAGTACAGTGTAGCCACACAGTGTAAGTGTTCCCACAGTGTAGCTATTATATAGTACAGTGTAGCCACACAGTGTAAGTGTTCCCACAGTGTAACTATTATATAGTACAGTGTAGCCACACAGTGTAAGTGTTCCCACAGTGTAACTATTATATAGCACAGTGTAGCCACACAGTGTAAGTGTTCCCACAGTGTAACTATTATACAGTACAGTGTAGCCACACAGTGTAAGTGTTCCCACAGTGTAGCTATTATACAGTACAGTGTAGCCACACAGTGTAAGTGTTCCCACAGTGTAGCTATTATACAGTACAGTGTAGCCACACAGTGTGTTCCCACAGTGTAGCTATTATATAGCACAGTGTAGCCACACAGTGTAAGTGTTCCCACAGTGTAACTATTATATAGTACAGTGTAGCCACACAGTGTAAGTGTCCCCACAGTGTAGCTATTATACAGTACAGTGTAGCCACACAGTGTAAGTGTTCCCACAGTGTAACTATTATATAGCACAGTTTAGCCACACAGTGTAAGTGTTCCCACAGTGTAGCTATTATATAGCACAGTGTAGCCACACAGTGTAAGTGTCCCCACAGTGTAGCTATTATACAGTACAGTGTAGCCACACAGTGTAAGTGTTCCCACAGTGTAACTATTATATAGTACAGTGTAGCCACACAGTGTAAGTGTTCCCACAGTGTAGCTATTATATAGCACAGTGTAGCCACACAGTGTAAGTGTTCCCACAGTGTAGCTATTATACAGTACAGTGTAGCCACACAGTGTAAGTGTTCCCACAGTGTAACTATTATACAGTACAGTGTAGCCACACAGTGTAAGTGTCCCCACAGTGTAGCTATTATACAGTACAGTGTAGCCACACAGTGTAAGTGTCCCCACAGTGTAACTATTATATAGTACAGTGTAGCCAGTGTATGTTCCCACAGAGAAACTGTCATATAGAATTCTCTTCAACTCGCTTGTTCTCTCTAGGCTGGAATACTGCTGTACACTAACTGCCCCCTGCAAGGTAGGGGAAATTGCTGACCTGGAGAGTGTACAAAGAATTTTCACGGCACATATAAGTACGATACGGCACCTAAATTACTGGGAACGGTTGGAGGCCCTTGGTCTGTATTCCCTGGGGCGCAGGCGAGAGAGATACATAATAATATACACTTGGAAAATCCTAGAGGGATTAGTACCAAACTTACACACGAAAATTACTCCCTGTGAAAGCAAAAGACTCGGCATGAGATGCAACATTCCTCCAATGAAAAGCAGGGGCGCCACGAGTACGCTGAGAGACAACAAAATAAGTGTCCGGGTCCCAAGACTGCTCAGCTGCCTCCCACCATACATAAGAGGCATTACCAGTAGACCCCTGGCTGTCTTCAAGAAGGCACTGAACAGGCACCTAAAGTCAGTACCTGACCAACCGGGCTGTGGTTCGTACGTCAGTTTGCGTGTGGCCAGCAGTAACAGCCTAGTTGATCAGACCCTGATCCACCACGAGGCCTTGTCTCAGACCGAGCCGCGGGGGCGTTGACCCCCGAAACCCCCTCCAGGTAAACTCCAGGTAGAATAGTGTAGCAACAAATTACTGATATATACAATTTTAATTATTAAAAAAATCCAACTCATTCTTCCCCTCTCTATATTAACCATAACCCCTCACTTGTCAGCCTCCCCCCCTCTATCATACTTCGTCCCCTCCCCTCACCCCTTCCCCTCAGACTATCACGCACGTTGATACTACCTCAGCCTCAAGGGGTAATCCCTTTCACTCTAAATGCTTCTTTCCCCTCAGTACTCTGGCTCCTAAACTTTCCCCCTCGTCTTCTTGGGTCTTCCCCTTTAGCTCCTAATTCCTCCTCTCAGGGTTATTACACGCCTTCAAGGGTTTATACACGCCTTCAAGGGTTTATACATGCCCTCAAGGTTTTGTACACTCACTCAAGGGTTTATACATGCCCTCAAGGGTTTACACATGCCCTCAAGGGCTTATACACGCCCTCAAGGGTTTATACACGCCCTCAAGGGTTTACACATGCCCTCAAGGGTTTATACACGCCCTCAAGGGTTTATACAAGCCTTCAATGGTTTATACACTCTTTCGAGGGTTAATACACGCCGTCAAGAGTTTATACACGCCCTCAAGGGTTTATACAAGCCTTCAAGGGTTTATACATGCCCTCAAGGATTTATACATGCCCTTAAGGGTTTATACAAGCCTTCAAGGGTTTATACACTCTTTCGAGGGTTAATACACGCCTTCAGGGATTTATACACGCCTTCAAGGTTTTATACACGCCTCCTCCTCTCTACTTACCCCTCATCTCTAACCTATTTCCCCTCTTCCTCTCTCTCTCTCTCTTTACACCCTTTCCTCAGACTTGTTCCCCTCCCTCTCCCCTTGCACTAAATCCTCCCACAAACCATCCTTCCTCATTTTTCCCCTCAAACCTCTCCCCTCTCTCGCGTTCCAACCCCCCTCCTCCCCCTCACT
>NC_091354.1:4964347-5046847 GCF_038502225.1 Cherax quadricarinatus
AAATATTCGCTGACATGAAATATTCGCTGACATGAAATATTCGCCGACATGAAATATTCGCTGACATGAAATATTCGCCGACATGAAATATTCGCTGGTGTATATTTACACAAGTATGAATTTGGAAGCCGTATATACCGAGTATATGCCAGTGGCAAGAGGATATACGGATAAATACCTTAAATGAAACACGGTATGCGGTTTATGGCATTTTATTGAGAAGACATTTCGCCCACCAGAGACTTTACTCTCACTAAATAGTCCAGGTCTGTCCGAAACGTCCTCGTAAGCTCCTATGTGCGGGTTATATGTGTATTACTCACCTCAGGTGACATTATGTCGCAGATGGGCGAAACGTCTGCTCAATAAAATGCCATAAGCCTCATATTGTCGCATATTTAAAAAAATAGATATAATAACCGGTATCTTCAAGAATGCAGATCATAATAATGTGGTCACAACAAGAGAAGCGACGTTTCGCCCCGCCTTGCGCCATTGTCGGTGGTCCAAAACGGAATGAAAAGTAATTTTGACTTTTCTCATCTGTAAGCGCTGCCTCACCGGCCAAACTCGGGAAAAGGAGGTGTTATTTAATATTATATTGTTATTTACGGGGAAGCGCTAAGCCCGTGAGGGTCATACAGCGTCTGGAGAATGGGAGATAATCAGGTCTGATCGAGGATCAAAAACCCTTCACCCGTGAGAGGAAAATAAGGGTGTAAAAGAACACAGAAGACTGAGAGTAAATTACTTACCTGGATAGAGAGCGGCTGGAGGTATGCCGATGTTGTCGGAGAGGTCGGAGAGGCCGTAAAGGCCGAGGAGGCGTCGCATGGTTAGTTCGGCGTACTCCTTCATGTCGGAAGCCTCGCTCCCGCAGTCCTCGTGAGGTCCGGGTGAGGTGGGGCGGGATAGTAAGGCGTTGAGGTGGGGATGAGCGCTGGGGCTACTAGCCCCTCCTGCGCTGCCGTCAGACACCCCAGCACCTCCCGTCAGGTCGACGGCCTCGTCTAGACGCCGAGGCATGAGGGAACGCCTCAGCGTCGGTGTCTCCGACAGGTCGAGTGGGAGGTCGGAGGCGGTGTTGTCGTAATCTGAAGACTGGAGGTGTGACCGTGTTTCGGCGTCGCTAGCGCCCTCCGTGTCCTCGCTGTCCGTGTACGTGTACACGATGTTTCGCGGCTTGAAATTCTTTCTCTTGTTACGTCGCCCGGCCTCTGGCAACGGCAGGGGCGTGGACGACGGAGAGCCGCCGGGCACGTCACTAGCGGTCTCCGGAAACGCTCGCGACGATGAGTCATCGTCTATAAACATCGGAGCGCTCTCGGAATCGTCGCATTCCATGTGGTCGCCGATAACATCGTCGTCTAGCTGGGAAGAGTCAGCGTCAGGATTGGACTCCTCCTCCAGGGAGTGGCTGGTGGCAGCCTGTTTGTACATGCCCAGATCGAGTCCAGACGCGTCCTCTGGGACGTCTTCAGGGTCACAAGCGGCGTCCTCCCCTCCAGCATCTTGATCAGTGTCCATCCTGGAGTCTCCCTCATCTTCGTCTTCATCTTCGTCAGGTCGAAGACGATCTGTGAGCAAGGAAGCTAAAGTCAGTTCGATGACGATCTGTGAGCAAGGAAGCTAAAGTCAGTTCGATGACGATCACAGAGCAAGGAAGCTAAAGTCAGTTCGAAGACCATCTGTGAGCAAGGAAGCTAAAGTCATTTTAACAGCCCCATGAACAACAGAATCGAAGACATGCAACATACTGAATGTAACACTTGTGAAACACATAATCTTCACAATGTAAACGTTTCGTCAGCGCAGCAGGCTTTCTTAGCCCAATACAGGCGATCATGACTCTGTTAGGTAAACAGTCACAGATGCAACGAATGTGACAGGAGCTTTGTCAATCGAAACGTTACCACAATAAAATGTCACATTAGTTACATCTGTGTCCATTTACCTAATATTTTGTCGGTAATTCTATATTTATTAGTTACTAATTAGGACTACCGACAGGAGACGTGCAGGTCCGTCTCAGATCCAACCTACCAAACATTCTCTTTGGCCCCTTGCAGGTCCATCTCAGATCCTGCTTACCAAACATTCTCTCTGGTTTGTAGATGAATGGTTCAAAGAACCGACACGTTGTTAAATTAGACACATGTGCAACCCTTGGGTATCTTTATTGAGGAAACGTTTCGCCACACAGTGGCTTCAGTCCATACACAGGAGAAACTTGAAGAACAGGAGGAGAATGAGGTAATCAGTCCCTCAGCCTTGAGTCGATGTGGTCAGTCCATCAATCTTGAATAGAATACGGCATATGAGCTGAGAAGCAGCTTATAAACCGTATGGACTGATGAAGCCACTGTGTGGCGAAACGTTTCCTCAGTAAAGATACCCAAGAGTTGCACATGTGTCTAATTTAACAACATTCTCTCTGGTCCCTTGCAGGTCCATCTCAGATCCTGCTTACCAAACATTCTCTCTGGTCCCTTGCAGGTCCATCTCAGATTCTGCTTACCAAACATTCTCTCTGGTCCCTTGCAGGTCCATCTCAGATCCTGCTTACCAAACATTCTCTCTGGTCCCTTGCAGGTCCATCTCAGATTCTGCTTACCAAACATTCTCTCTGGTCCCTTGCAGGTCCATCTCAGATCCTGCTTACCAAACATTCTCTCTGGTCCCTTGCAGATCCATTTCAGATTCTGCTTACCAAACATTCCCTCTGGTCCCTTGCAGATCCATCTCAGATTCTGCTTACCAAACATTCTCTCTGGTCCCTTTCAGATCCATCTCAGATTCTGCTTACCAAACATTCTCTCTAGTCCCTTGCAGGTCCATCTCAGATTCTGCTTACCAAACATTCTCTCTGGTCCCCTTGCAGGTCCGTCTCAGATTCAACGTACCCAGCATTCTCCACCTGCCTCTCCACATTATACATACCCATAAACTCTTTACCCAGGAAGATCTGTTTGTGACTCGATAAAGCCCACTGTGTGGGCGAAACATAGTCAACAAAGAATTGCAATAAACTGCATTTGTGTTCATTTTCCCACGCTAGACGTGGAGAGATAATCACCTCTTCACTTCTCCAACTGTCTCCAGCATTGGAAACATAAACACATATGCAGTTTAATGTGATCCTTTATTGACAACGTTTCGCTCACACAGTGGGCTTTTTCAAGTCACAGTGTTATAATTGCCTGTATTCAACGGGCAGAGCCTGCTGCACAGACGATGAGTTTCGACAATGAAGATACCTTAGTGCAATAGCTAGGTATCTTTATCCGAAAAACGTTTCGCCTACACAGTAGGCTTTTTCAGTCACGTACAGACGATGCATGAGAAGTAGTAGAAATGTAGAGACGATGTAATCAGTCCCTCAGTTTGTTGCCTCCTCTGTACTCGACTGAAGAAGCTTATTGTATAGGCGAAACGTTTCGGAATAGATACCTAACTAATACACAGGTATCTTACTCATTGATTTGTTAATTGTTTACCATCAGGGATATGCAAAACACGGTAGAACTTTTCGAAATAATCAACACTAATCAACATTATGCAACAATAATCAATGGTTAAAAATGCCTTTGTTCCAAGGAGTTTGAACAACCTTTCTCTTGTTTAGATCAAACCTGACCACTGCCTATTTCCCAGCCGCTGTATGACACCCGTACGGGATTAGAGCTTCACCGTAAGTACAAGAAATAAGTGAGGTTATTTACCTGTGTGGTCCGTGTGGGCGTGTATAGCGTGGTCATGGGTGTATGTGGGCGTGGCAGGGGGCTGCGGCCCCCCGAGCACTTCACCCACGCTAGCGGCTACACTCACTACCTCCATGGCATCCTGAAGAGGGAACAGGAGTTAGCTTATCTGAAGGAGGGCTCCTCCCTGAGCACAGGGTATATTATTATTATTATTATTATTATTATTATAATTGTTAATTATTAGTATTAGTGTTATTGTGATTATTAATGCATTGGGATTGTTAATTACTATTGTTATTCCATTATTGTTGTTAATTATTACTGTTATTATAGTAGGCGAATTATAACTGTTAATTATTATTATTGTATCATGATTGTTAATTATTATTATTATTAATTTTTATTATTGTATTATGACTTAATTATCATTATTATTATTGACATGGGTTCCCATCTCTCCTGTTCCATGAGAATAATAATAATAATAATAATAATAATAATAATAATAATAATAATAATAATAATAATAACAATAATAATAATAATAATAATAATAATAATAATAATGATAATTATTATAATAGTTCTGGTGTGTCTCGGTTACCAGTCTCTCTCACTGGTCTCCCCTCCCCCTCCCCCTCCCCCTCCCCCTCCCATCTAATACTCATTAAGACAGACATAACTGCTGGCAAGAGCCCCTACACCGGTCTTACCTTCCTCACACCAAACATATATACACACACCGGGAGGTGTATATCTCTCAGTGTATATACACACACCGAAATGTATATATATATATATATATATATATATATATATATATATAATATATATATATATATATATATATATTATATATATATATATATATATATATATATATATATATATATATATCTCAGTGTATGTATACATACCGGGAGGTGTATATCTCTAAAGTGTATATGCACACTGAAAAGTGTATATCTCTCAGTGCATATATACACACCGAGATGTATACATCTCTCTGTGTATGCGTTTTAAACTCTATCACCAGCCAGGAATAATTTAATGTTTAATTATTAAGAGTATTCTTGACTGGTGGTGAACAGGTAACAAACAGCCTTCATGACCCCTCGTGTAGTCGATAGGCTTCAAACCACCCCCGCAGTTCCTCAGAGGAAGGTTCCCTTGACGCTGGCGAGAGTGGGTCTTGAGGCCAGGAACTGAACATGGCCTTCCCTTCCGTGGGTCGAACCTACTTGCCTTCCGTTTCTTACCTCACCCACACCCAAGCTCTGGATAACCCCTACGGGTTTAGTGCTTCCGGCCACAATTGGAGTAGTAAAACCTCTGATGTACCTTTGATGGGTTTCGGGAGTCTACTCCCGGAGCCCGGCCATGGGCCAGGCTCGTCTAAATAAAATAGTAATAATAATAATAATAATAATAATAATAATAATAATAACACAAATAGTAATAATAATAATAATAATAATAATAATAATAATAATAATAATAATAATAATAATCAATAAGACAGCCATGGTTGCTGACAGCACCACTCCCAAACACTACACTCTAACTGCTGGCACCTCTACTCCAAACACAATAAACACACCCCCCCTGTTTTAACCCCGTGTTTTATGATCATATTTCTGCGGCCATTCATCTCTGGGACATAATTCACCGCAGGCAGCACGTTTTCTGGAGAATAGCTTAGAGGAGCGAATTCGTGGTAGCCTTTGTTTAATATTTCAGACGTGATAAATGCGCCAGTGTCGTCGAGCGGCCACGACCGGGAAATCGGATAATCGCCACGGCAGATTTCGGAGATTAGAGTCTGAAATATATATTGGCTCAATCAGTCATTGTTAAGACGGAATTTGCACAAATCGCATTCGCCACAGTTTGTTACGGTGACTAGTCACGGAGATTTTTAGCCCTAAAATTTAATATTGCTAATGAAATGCTAGGGAAAAATCTGGTTTTGGTGGCATTGTGGCAAAATCTGAGTGTAAATCATGCATAGCACCTCGTAATTTTGAGCTTCCGGCTCTAACAAGCGCAACAAATAAATCACAGAACAAAAACAACATTTAGAACTAATGTGAAATATTACCGACAAGAGTCGATGTTACTACCCCCTAATCTTGCCCAGTCTGGACGTGGGTGGAGCTGCGCTCCTCTGAGCTTGTCTCTCTACGCTCTCTTTTTAAACCCGAAGTTGTGTTTTAGTTACTTTAAGTGTCTCAGATGCCTCCATGACTCAAAGAGGCATTTGAGGCACATCGTACCATCATATGTATCTCAGTCAGTTTCTATACACTTTTTTTCAGATTCGATTAACGTATGAGTACGGTAATTTAAGTTAGTTTACGTTACTTTACCTTAGATTAGGCTATTTGGTGAAATTGTGTGAGGTTGGTTTAATGTGAGAGCTGAAGTTCACTTGTACACGCTGTTGCGTGTGTGGTAAATGACTAGCGTGTACAGTAGGATGTTTGAACGTTGAAATGGTTGTTTCAGAGGTATGTTGACTTCAGCGCCGCCTGCCAGACTTTCTTCGTACTATTCTCTTGGTTGTGGTCACTCTGTCCTTACTGAGAGCTAATTAAGTGTAAAGGAACCACGACTCTTTTAACACCCTCCCTTCATGCAGAAGAAGCATTACCAACAGACTCCTGGTTGTCTTCAAAACAGAACTCGACAAATTCCTCAGATCCGTTCCTGATTGGCTGCGCTGTCGTGCATATGCTGGTTTACAGGCGGCAGGCGCCAACAGCCTAGTCGATCAGGCCAGCAACCAGGAGGCCTGGTCTAAGACCAGGCCTCGGGGGCGGTGACTTCCGTAAGCAACCGCACTTAACCTAGGAAGGTGACGTGTGGAGCAACAGATCCAAGGAGGTCACTTGTCTACCTACCTGCTTCCTTTTGTTTGTCTAATGTTTACAGCTCTTACCTGCTTTGATTTGTGGTGCTTTATATTATTAACGTAATGTTAAGTTATTTTTGTTCTCAGTAGTTTCTTTGAAGTCCTGTCGATCGAGTAACCACTGGCGATGGTAAACACCTACTTGTCTCAATCCTCAGCCGGGTGTTTCAGCGCTGGCTAGCTGAACACAGGGACCAGGTGGACTACCTAGGCTTCGATAGGCCTGTGTTACATTGTGTAACCGTAAAAGTCACCTCTACGTGCACTTAACGATGAAATGGTTATAATCATAACCATAATTTTTAAAAGGGTGGAGGGGTAAGCCAGTGGAAGGCCTCGGTCAGATGAGCAAAAGCTTCAGCGGCAGGGGTTATCATATGACTAAGACCCGCGTCACGAAGCACTTGTCCTGTTTCCCGACGAATCTGTCATTCCAGGGGAAGCATGTCACTGTATCTCTACTTATAAACTTCATCTCCGATGGCCCTCCAAACCCGAGTTCATCTTCTCATAACACTAGGTATGGTGCGATACCGTACCATATACCCAGGATTGATGTGTACTCTTCCACGATACCGTACCATATACCCAGGATTGAGATGTGCTCTTCCACGATACCGTACCATATACCCAGGATTGATGTGTACTCTTCCACGATACCGTACCATATACCCAGGGTTGAGATGTGCTCTTCCACGATCTGAGACTCATTAGTGCTCCACTCTTCAACTGTTATCGTCGACCTCAAGGGAGGTTCCTTGATGCTAGTGAGGGGTTCTCGATCTAGAGAATTGAATCTGTGCTCTAATTCCTTGAATTAAGCCTAAATGCCTCCCCCCCACGGTGAGCACGCCTCTGGCAAGACAGTCATGGAGTGAATCATGATGAAAGTTTTTTCTTTTTCGTGCTACCCTGCCTTGGTGGGAAGCGGCCGATGTGTTAATAAATAAATAAATAAATAAATAAATAATAATAATAATAATAATACATTTATCAAATCTCTGAGATTATTATTATTATTATTATTATTATTATTATTATTATTATTATTATTATTATTACTGTCTGTACCACAGCACAGATTTTGAAGTATGTAGTTTCCGTTCAATATACAAATTACCCTCACATAAGAGAGAGAAGCTTATGACGACGTTTCGGTCCGACTTGGACTATTATGACCGGCGTGACCTGTAAATGGTCCAAGTCGGTCCGAAGCGTCTACTAAGTTTCTCTCTACCATGTGCGGGTTATTTGTGTATTGTACCAGTGACTTTATTGTTCTTTTAGTTTTAGTTCAGTGGCAGTTTGTTTTAACTTAAATATATTGTTTTTAACTTAATTTTGTCTTTCCGATGTTTAATTATTTCTCACTGTCATTATTTGTCCCGTAACTCGACTGCTAACGCACTCGCCTCATACACTGAAGTCCAGGGCTCGATCCCCGGTACGGGTGGGAACATTAGGACGTGTTTCCTTAAGACACCTGCTGTCCATATTCACCTAGTAGTAAAATAGGTACCTGGGTGTTAGTCGACTGGTGAGTCGCATCCTGGGGACAAAACTGACCTATTTTTCCCGAAATGCTCTGCATAATAAGCAGCTTTCTATATAGTAGTATGTCATTGATGTCAGCTATGGTCTGTATACCTTGTAGAAATAAAGATTATTATTATTATTATTATTATTATTATTATTATTATTATTATTATTATTATTATTATTATTATTATTATTATTCTAATCTTTTTTACGTCGTGTCGTCTCTAAACTTTTAAGAGTTCATTCTATCGACAGTCATGTTAAGTTAAGTTACGTTAGATTTTAATTTGATTAAAGGCCCCTGGAGGCCTCCAGCTGGCGGAGGCCCCTGAGGCCCCTGGGCCGCAGCCCTTATAGCCCACGCCTTAATCTGACCCTGGCAGTGACGCGTGCGGGCGAGTGTCGGGCCGGTAACTGGACAACGAACACTCACCCAGAAAACGGGAGCGGAATTATATTAATGGTATATACAAGACCGTTTCCATTATAGCTCTGTACTGGAGGATGAAACCACCAGTTGGCGAAACGTCTTTGTAAACAGACACTTAATGTTGCATATGCGTCTTTTTTCAGATTTTATACATTTACCATTGGTATACCTTTGATGAGTTCCGAGAGCTTTTCTCCGCCCGGAGCCCGGCCACGGACCGCGAGTATTAATAACCCTGTACAGGAAGGCCCCGCTTATACAGCAGGCTAGATTCTGGGTTACTGCTGTAAGCCAAAAATAGCTATAAAGTGAAACACAGTCTCATTTCAATTTAAAATGCATATAAAAGCCTGATAACACTATCGTATATTAAGAGAACTAGACTTAAAAAATGCATGTGGGCTCTGGTGGCCTGGTGGTTAACGCTCTCGCTTCACACGGTGAGGGCCTGGGTTCGATTCCCAGCCAGAGTAGAAACATTGGACGTGTTTCTTTCCACCTGTTGTCTATGTTCCCCATCAGTAAAATGGGTACCTGGGTGTTAGTCGACTGGTGTGGGTCGCATCCTGGGACACTGACCTAAGGAGGCCTGGTCACAGACCGGGCCGCGGGGGCGTTGACCCCCGGAACTCTCTCCAGATAAACTCCAGATGGGTACACACACATTACTTACCTTAAAATATTTTCGTCCATAGAATATATTAGGACATGTACATCACAATATATATTTATTGCAGGAAGTTTGAAGAAATGAAGAGTGGATATAATTGAAAACCACACTGCATTAGTGGAACGCCGTAACAAGAAGTGCTGTAAAGTGAAACATTGTGAAGTGAAGTTCTGTAGAGCGAAGTAAAGCGCCGTAAAGCGAAATGACGTAAAGTGAAGCTGTTTAAAGCGGGGCCACCCGTATTACAGAAGATTCTCCTCCCAACTTCAACTATCTCCTCAGACGCTGCCTGACACTCATGGAACAATTACGAACTTTCAACTTAGAAGAATCAAAGTTACTTACACGAAAACTAACGAAACTTTTCTAGGGGGGGGGAGGTAATTTTCCCGAGGAATATATATAATTTTGTAATTTTTTTTTTTAAATAAAATATAGGGAGGTACCACCTCTAGAACTGTCCTGGGGACCCTCATCCTCAGAGAAAAGAATAAACTTGTTTCAGGGAAAACTCAAGGTTCTCCCTGGTTCTCCAAGGTTCTCCCTGGTTCTCCAAGGTTCTCCCAGGTTCTCCAAGGTTCTCCCTGGTTCTCCAAGGTTCTCCCTGGTTCTCCAAGGTTCTCCCTAGTTCTCCAAGGTTCTCCCTGGTTCTCCAAGGTTCTCCAAGGTTCTCCAAGGTTCTCCCTAGTTCTCCAAGGTTCTCCCTGGTTCTCCAAGGTTCTCCAAGGTTCTCCCTGGTTCTCCAAGGTTCTCCAAGGTTCTCCCTGGTTCTCCAAGGTTCTCCCTGGTTCTCCCTGGTTCTCCAAGGTTCTCCCTGGTTCTCCAAGGTTCTCCAAGGTTCTCCCTGGTTCTCCAAGGTTCTCCCTGGTTCTCCAAGGTTCTCCCTGGTTCTCCAAGGTTCTCCCTGGTTCTCCAAGGTTCTCCCTGGTTCTCCCTGGTTCTCCAAGGTTCTCCCTGGTTCTCCAAGGTTCTCCCTGGTTCTCCAAGGTTCTCCCTGGTTCTCCAAGGTTCTCCCTGGTTCTCCAAGGTTCTCCCTGGTTCTCCAAGGTTCTCCCTGGTTCTCCAAGGTTCTCCCTGGTTCTCCAAGGTTCTCGAACATTAATTAAAGATTTATTTCGTGATGTGTCACAAGTTTTCACATATATTATTTACACTGGCGTTAATTGCAATATTATTTTCAACAACAGATCACTGTTGTTGAAAACAATGTTGCAAAAGATGTTTCCGGGGGTCAGCGCCCCCGTGGCCCGGTCCCAAATCAGAAAATAGAGAATAAATCCACACCAGTGAATTTTTAGACCAGATTAAATTAAAGGGACAACGGAGGGGGGATTTAACTAATTTAAACTGACTTAATAAAACTCTACATGGAGTCAAACATAACTTGATAAAGCTCTACATAGAGTCAAACATGACTTGATGAAGCTCTATGTGGAGTCATACATGGCTTGATAAAGCTCTATATGGAGTCAAACATAACTTGATAAAGCTCTACATAGAGTCAAACATGACTTGATGAAGCTCTATGTGGAGTCATACATGGCTTGATAAAGCTCTATATGGAGTCAAACATAACTTGATAAAAGCTCTACAGAGACGCTCTCTCAACAAAAGCTCATTTTGCCGCTACGTCTTATATTCACTATTATCGCCTCGAACTTCTTATTTTAAAAGTCAGGAAACTGGAGGAAGTGCAAAGATTCACAACGATATTAGTCCTTTATTTAATTTGATACCAATGAGAAACCAGAAGGAATTCTTCGAGGATGGTGAAAGGCTCTTGATCCAAGGAGGTGTAGGTAACCTCCCCTATCTAGGATCAACCCCTCACCAACTCACGATGACATTAAGAGGGTTTAATTACCAAAATTAGGAACCATGAGGAGGAGGAGGAGAAGAAGAAAAAGAAGAAGAAGAAGAAGAAGAAGAAGAAGAAGAAGAAGAAGAAGAAGAAGAAGAAGAAGAAGAAGAAGAAGGGAACGACACCGATAACCAATGACAGGAAATACTGCAATAAAATACGGGAATAACAGCGTAATTGAAGCTAACTTTTAACCTATCGAATATTACCTAACCTAACTTATATCAACTTGACCTATCTTTAAAAAAATATTTTCACAAAATTTGAAACGTAAAAAAAATATATATTGTCTTTGAGAGCCACGTCCAAAAAATGGGTGTAATGAAATGGAGGGGAAATGGGTTGAATGGGGAGGAGTAACTCTCTTAATTGATGGCTGAGAAATGGGGACGGGCACTTGATACCTTGTTTATATTACCCCCGTGGCATGGCTGGGCAGGGAAGGGGGGAGGGTTGGTATGTGGAGTGGGGGAGGCGGTGGTGGTGATGGGTGGGGGAGGCTTTGGTGATGGGAGGGGGTGGTTTCGCTGGGATGGGATGGGGGTTTTGATGATGGGAGGGGGAGATTTGAATAATGGGAGGGGAGAGTGGTACAGGGAGGGGGAGGATTGGTGATAGGAGGGGGGAAGTTATGGTGATGGGAGGAGGTGCTCTTGGTGATGGGAAAGGGAGAGGGGGAGGACTTGTCCCATCATTATTTCAGAAAAATATCATGTGAAAAATAGGCGAGTTAATAATAATAATAATAATAATAATAATAATAATAATAATAATAATAATAATAATAATAATAATCTTTATTTCTACAAGTACATGTACAAGGTATACAGACCATAGTTGACATCATAACTTACTACTATATAGAAAGCCGCTTGTTACACAGAGCATTTCGGGCAAATTAGGTCACTTTCATCCCCACGATGCGACCCACACCAGTCGTCTAATATTCAGGTACCTATTTTACTGCTAGGTGAACATAGACAGCAGGTTTCTTAAGGAAACACGTCCTAATATTGCCACCCGTACCGGGGATTGACCCCAGAGATCAATGTGTGACGTGAGTGCGCTAGCAATCGAGCTACGGGACACCACAGGTAACCTGCTTCTAATAGTATGTCTAGTAATAAGGTGAAAAACATGAATAAATAGCCTAAGGGTAGTGTAGGCAGGTTCAGGTGCCTAGTTACTGAGGTGGGGAGGGGGAGGGGGTACCTCAGCCTCCGTAGGAGTGTGGGGTGAGGGAGAGAGGTCGCGGTCAAGCTAAGAATGTACTACCTGTCAAGGAATCCACCTTGAAGGTTGTCAACACAGGCTGGTGGTGATGTAAGGGAAAAGAGAGAGAGAGAGAGAGAGAGAGAGAGAGAGAGAGAGAGAGAGAGAGAGACAGACAGACAGACAGACAGAATTGGGAAGGTTGTGATGGGGTGGCCAGGAAGGAGACATTGGGTGAGGATGGGTCATGGGTGTGCCTGGGGATGGGTTTTAGGCATGTTAACTGTGGTGATGGGTAATATTGCAAGGGGGGAGGGATGAGGAATTAATGGGAAGTAGTTAACCATTGTGGAGGATGTAGCAAATATATTTTTAGTGTGTGTACTCATCTAATTATGGTTGCAGGGGTCGATTCACAGCTCTTGGCCCTGCCTCTTCTCTGGTCGCTACCAGTGTATGTGTGTGATTTAATTTATGTCTGTCATTTTCTCACAGTTATTAAGAAAAACTGTGTTTGTCGTGTGGCTGGTGTTTGTGTTGGCCTCCCCCCCTCCCTACCTTGTTTTACGGCTATAATAAGTAGATGAACGACACACACACACACACACACACACACACACACACACACACACACACACACACACACACACACACACACCTCCACACAAGAGACTAGTGAAAAAGATGGAGGACCAAGCAGGGATAACAGGGAAGGCACTACAATGGATCAGGGAATACTTGTCAGGAAGACAACAGCGAGTCATGATACGTGGCGAGTGAGGTTCCACAGGGGTCAGTCCTAGGACCGGTAATGAGAAGAATTCAAGCGGACAGTGACCAGGAAGAACTACAAAGGGATCTGGACAGGCTGTAGGCCTGGTCCAGCAACTGGCCCCTGGAGTTCAACCCAACCAAGTGCAAAGTCATGAAGATTGGGGAAGGGCAAAGAAGACCACAGACGGAGTACATAGTCTAGGGGGAAGGCAGAGACTACAAACCTCACCCAAGGAAAAGGACCTTGGGGTGAGTATAACACCAGGCACATCTCCTGAAGCGCACATCGACCAAATAACTGCGGCAGCTTACGGGTGCCTAGCAAACCTAAGAACAGCATTCCTACATCTTAATAAGGAATCGTTCAGGACCCTATACACTGTGTACGTTAGGCCCATATTGGAGTATGCGGCACCAGTTTGGAACCCACACCTAGCCAAGCATGTAAGGAAACTTGAGAAAGTGCAGAGATTTGCAACTAGACTGGTCCCGGAGCTTAGGGGTATGTCCTGCAAGGAGAGGTTACCTGGAGGTTACCTGGAGGTTATTCCGGGGATCAACGCCCCCGCGGCCCGGTCCATGACCAGGCCTCCCGATGGATCAGGGCCTGATCAACTAGGCTGTTACTGCTGGCCGCACGCAGTCCGACGTACGAGCCACAGCCCGGCTGATCCGGCACCGACTTTAGGTATCTGTCCAGCTCTCTCTTGAAGGCAGCCAGGGGTTTATTGGCAATTCCCCTAATGCTTGATGGGAGGCTGTTGAACAGTTTTGGGCCCCGGACACTTATGGTGTTTTCTCTTAGTGTACCAATGGCGCCCCTACTTTTTATTGGCGGCATTTTGCATCGCCTGCCCAGTCTTTTACTTTCGTAGGGAGTGATTTCTGTGTGCAGATTTGGGACCATTCCTTCCAAGATTTTCCAAGTGTAGATTATGATATATCTCTCCCTCCTGCGTTCCAACGAGTACAAGTCAAGTGCTTCCAAGCGTTCCCAGTAGTTAAGGTGCTTGACAGAACTTATACGTGCAGTAAAGGATCTCTGTACACTCTCTAGATCTGCGATTTCACCTGCTTTGTATGGAGATGTTAATGTACAGCAGTATTCCAGCCTAGAGAGAACAAGTGATTTGAAAAGGATCATCATGGGCTTGGCATCTCTCGTTTTGAAAGTTCTCATTATCCATCCTATCATTTTCTTCGCACGTGCGATCGTGGCACTGTTGTGATCCTTGAAAGTGAGATCCTCAGACATTACTACTCCCAGGTCCCTTACATTATTTTTCCGCTCTATTGTATGGCCGGAGTCAGTAGTATACTCTGTTCTAGTTATTATCTCCTCCAGTTTTCCATAACGGAGTAGTTGGAATTTGTCCTCATTGAACATCATATTGTTTACCGTTGCCCACTGGAAAACTTTGTTTATATCTTCTTGGAGGTTAACCGCGTCCTCAGCAGATGACAGCCTCATGCAGATCCTAGTATCATCCGCAAAGGATGATACGGTGCTGTGGTGTATATCTCTGTTTATGTCTGATATGAGGATAAGGAATAAGATGGGGGCGAGTACTGTGCCTTGTGGAACAGAGCTCTTCACTATGGCAGCCTCCGATTTAACTCTGTTGACCACTACTCTTTGTGTTCGATTTGTTAGGAAGTTGAAGATCCATCTCCCCACTTTCCCAGTTATTCCTTTAGCACGTATTTTATGGGCTATTACGCCATGATCGCATTTGTCAAATGCTTTTGCAAAGTCTGTGTATATTACATCTGCATTCTGATTTTCTTCCAGTGCATCCAAGGCCATGTCATAGTGATCCAGTAGTTGTGAGAGGCAGGAGCGACCTGCCTTGAACCCATGTTGCCCTGGATTGTGCAGATTTTGGGATTTTGAGGTTAAGAGAAATCGACCTGACTACACTGAAGGACAGGAGAGAGAGAGAGAGAGGGGGGGGGATATAATAACTACATATAAAATACTGAGAGGAATTGACAAGGTGGACAGACAGGATGTTACAGGGATGGTACACAGCAACAAGGGGACACAGTTGGAAGATGAAGACTCAGATGAATCACAGGGATGTTAGGAAGTATTTCTTCAGCCACAGAGTAGTCAGGAAGTGGAAATGTCTGGGAAGTGATGTAGTGGAGGCAGGATTCATACATAGCTTTAAGAAGAGGTATGATAAAGCTCATGGAGCAGGAAGAGTGACCTAGTAGCGGCCAGTGAAGAGGCAGGGCCAGGAGCTTGGACTCGACCCCTGCAACACAACTAGGTGAGTACACACACACACACACACACACACACACACACACACACACACACACACACACACACACACACACACATACACACACACACATACTTTCTCTCTCTCTTTCTCTCTCTCTCTCTCTCTCTCTCTCTCTCTCTCTCTCTCTCTCTCTCTCTCAAACGCACTTTGATCTACCCTCTTCGTATATTCACCCATCTCATTCTTCCCATCCCTTTTTCTCTTTCCCCTTTCGTTTTTCCCCTCTTCTTAGTTTCAAAGCTTTAACAAGCTCTCCATCTTCCTTCTAAGCTAAGAGCCGGTACAAAGCCTTGCGTGCTGATGTAGCAGCCTATGCACCGGCTGCCCACCTCTGCGTGTTTATGTACACCTTTGTACATCATGTACTAATGTATTAGCTGCTTTAGTACAATGTAGATGTGTTAGGAGTAAAATGTACATCTTGTACACTCACTGTTTGATTATCGTAGTATTGATCACCGTATGATTACTGATGTATATTTACCGAATGATTATTGTTGTATATTTACCGAATGATTATTGTTGTATATTTACCGAATGATTATTGTTGTATATTTACCGAATGATTATTGTTGTATATTTACCGAATGATTATTGTTGTATATTTACCGAATGATTATTGTTGTATATTTACCGAATGATTATTGTTGTATATTTACCGAATGATTATTGATGTATATTCACCGAATGATTATTGATGTATATTTACCGAATGATTACTGATGTATATTTACCGAATGATTATTGTTGTATATTTACCGAATGATTATTGTTGTATATTTACCGAATGATTATTGTTGTATATTTACCGAATGATTATTGTTGTATATTTACCGAATGATTATTGTTGTATATTTACCGAATGATTATTGTTGTATATTTACCGAATGATTATTGTTGTATATTTACCGAATGATTATTGTTGTATATTTACCGAATGATTATTGATGTATATTCACCGAATGATTATTGATGTATATTTACCGAATGATTACTGATGTATATTTACCGAATGATTATTGTTGTATATTTACCGAATGATTATTGTTGTATATTTACCGAATGATTATTGTTGTATATTTACCGAATGATTATTGTTGTATATTTACCGAATGATTATTGATGTATATTTACCGAATGATTATTGATGTATATTTACCGAATGATTACTGATGTATATTCACCGAATGATTATTGTTGTATATTCAAGGTATGATTATTGTATTATAAAGGTAACAACAACAACAATAATAATAATAATAATAATAATAATAATAATAATAATAATCTGTCTTGCCTGTTTATTTACGTCTGTTTTGTTATTACCGTTTTCTTCAGTCTGTTTATCTCTTAAAAGGATTTTCATCAGTCTTTTACCTGTTAACGGAACCGAGGATTATCAAGGATCACAACAGTGCCACGATCACAAGTGCAAAGAAAATGATAGGATGGATAATGAGAACTTTCAAAACGAGAGATGCCAAGCCCATGATGATCCTTTTCAAATCACTTGTTCTCTCTAGGCTGGAATACTGCTGTACATTAACATCTCCATTCAAAGCAGGTGAAATCGCAGATCTAGAGAGTGTACAGAGATCCTTTACTGCACGTATAAGTTCTGTCAAGCACCTTAACTACTGGGAACGCTTGGAAGCACTTGACTTGTACTCGTTGGAACGCAGGAGGGAGAGATATATTATAATCTACACTTGGAAAATCTTGGAAGGAATGGTCCCAAATCTGCACACAGAAATCACTCCCTACGAAAGTAAAAGACTGGGCAGGCGATGCAAAATGCCGCCAATAAAAAGTAGGGGCGCCATTGGTACACTAAGGGAAAACACCATAAGTGTCCGGGGCCCAATACTGTTCAACAGCCTCCCATCAAGCATTAGGGGAATTGCCAATAACTCCCCAGCTGCCTTCAAGAGAGCTGGACAGATACCTAAAGTCAGTGCCGGATCAGCCGGGCTGTGGCTCGTACGTTGGACTGAGTAACAGCCTAGTTGATCAGGCCCTGATCCATCGGGAGGCCTGGTCATGGACCGGGCCGCGGGGGCGTTGATCCCCGGAATAACCTTCAGGTAACCAGGTATCCAGGTAACCTCGCCGCCCTGATAACTAAAATAATAATAATAATAATAATAATAATAATAATAATAATAATAATAATAATAATATGTTGCTGCCACTGGCAGCAACAACAGCCTGTTTGCCCAGCCGATCGTCGATAAAGTTTGGCCTCGGGGAAGGCTTAGACATCCTCCAAGAACCAAGAGCTTGACTGATCATCCCACGAAGACTGAGGACCACTTGGTCAAGGACCAGGATTACCGGACCAGGACCTCAACAAGACCTTAATGGCCTAGCTGTCCCAGTCCAGTCCTGCCCCCAATTTATCCTCTTTCCCCTATTAATCCAGTTATCCAATTACCGGAGATTACATAGTTAAATCTGCAGCGATTACACTGTCAGACTGACAGCTAATGTTCAATAGATCTCTGTCTTGGTCAGCCTCGCCTCTAACTTCTTGTCCTTTGTAATTTTAAATTTATTCTCTAAGGGAGGTAACTGGTTTGGTCCCGGGGATTATCTTCCCCTGGGTATGGTGCCAGACCAGGCCTCCCGTTGATTATCTTCCCCTGGGTATGGTGCCAGACCAGGCCTCCAGGGGATTATCTTCCCTTGGGTATGGTGCCAGACCAGGCCTCCCGGGGATTATCTTCCCCTGGGTATGGTGCCAGACCAGGCCTCCCGGGGATTATCTTCCCCTGGGTATGGTGCCAGACCAGGCCTCCCGTTGATTATCTTCCCCTGGGTATGGTGCCAGACC
Source organism: Cherax quadricarinatus (assembly GCF_038502225.1). Taxonomy (NCBI): domain Eukaryota; kingdom Metazoa; phylum Arthropoda; class Malacostraca; order Decapoda; family Parastacidae; genus Cherax; species Cherax quadricarinatus. The sequence goes on from NC_091354.1 coordinate 4,982,579, forward strand.
AGACCTCCAGGGGATTATCTTCCCCTGGGTATGGTGCCAGACCAGGCCTCCCGGGGATTATCTTCCCCTGGGTATGGTGCCAGACCAGGCCTCCAGGGGATTATCTTCCCCTGGGTATGGTGCCAGACCAGGCCTCCCGGGGATTATCTTCCCCTGGGTATGGTGCCAGACCAGGCCTCCAGGGGATTATCTTCCCCTGGGTATGGTGCCAGACCAGGCCTCCCGGGGATTATCTTCCCCTGAGTATGGTGCCAGACCAGGCCTCCCGGGGATTATCTTCCCCTGGGTATGGTGCCAGACCAGGCCTCCCGGGGATTATCTTCCCCTGGGTATGGTGCCAGACCAGGCCTCCAGGGGATTATCTTCCCCTGGGTATGGTGCCAGACCAGGCCTCCCGGGGATTATCTTCCCCTGAGTATGGTGCCAGACCAGGCCTCCCGGGGATTATCTTCCCCTGGGCATGGTGCCAAACCAGGCCTCCCGGGGATTATCTTCCCCTGGGTATGGTGCCAAACCAGGCCTCCTGGTCTGGCACCATACCTGTTATCTTACGTGTTCGTGAGACAGAAGGATTTACCTGTTATCTTACGTGTTCGTGATTACCTGTCATCTTACACGTGTTCATCAGACAAAGATTTACCTGGGCGAAACGTCGACTCTTGAATAAAGCGCCACTCTGCTTTAAGTTTCTTTATACATTCTTGGCTTGCCCTGGCCAGCTTGTTGCTACCAATAGTGTCAGCGAAATCTTTATTGGTACGACGTTTCCCCCATGAATCGTGTTTATTGAAGGTTGTGAGTGAAAAGTTTCACTAGTGAAAGACTTCGTGGTAGAGAAATGTTCTACGATACCAACACGATGTTAAAAAGACTAAAAAATATAGTGTACAGTGATTATTGACGACGTTTCGCCTTCGCAGTGGGCGAAACGTCTTTGATTCGATGTAACGTATGGGCGAAGCATTAAACAATAGCTGGAGGGCATTGGGAGGCATTAGTATGGCAATAGAGTTGTAAACAAGTGGAACAAACTCCAAGGTAGCGTCACTGAGGCGAGAGAACTTTGGGCAGCTTTAGTGTGTATGCGGGGGGGGGGGGAAGAGAAGGGTGCGAGTTGGACCTGCCTAGCATGGGCCAGTAAGCCTATGTATGTTCATGTTTGTGTTCTTGCGTTCCAATTAATATTTTGTTCTCCACTTGCTGGAGGTACACCACCTCCAGATTGTACACTACCACTATTGTTACTACTACTACTACTACTACTACTACTACTACTACTACTTCTACTTCTACTACTGTTGCTACTGTACTGTCACTACCAGTAATGCTACTGCCATCCTGTTACTGTCACTACTGTTACTACCATCCTATCACTACCATTACTGCTACTACAATCCTATTACTACCATCCTGTTACTACTGCTACTTCTACCACAATCCTGTTACTATTACTACTGTTACTACCATTCTGTCACTATCACTACTGCTACTACAGTCCTGTTACTATCACTACTGTTAATACCATCCTGTCACTACCAGTACTGCTGCCACCATCCTGTTACTACCACTGCTGTTATTACTACTACTCTTGCAACCACTATTGTTACTACCATCCAGTTACTGCCACTACTGTTATTACTATTACTGTTACTACCATCCAGTTATTACCATAATGGTGGGCCGGCGGGCCGCCAACAGCAACAACCTGGTTGATCAGGCAAGCAACAGAGAGGCCTGACCGAGATTGTAGGGGGAGGGGTGGAGGTAACTATCGAAACAGGCCACAGGTACATCACAGGCAAATGAATTAGTTTTAAGGGTAATTATCCTAACTTATCCCACATCCTTTGATACATATACCTCTACTGTTTCTCTCTCTCTCTCTCTCTCTCTCTCTCTCTCTCTCTCTCTCTCTCTCTCTCTCTCTCTCTCTCTCTATCTCTCCCTCCCTCTCTCTCTCTCTCTCTCTCTCTCTCTCTTTCTCCCTCCCTACCTACCTCCATTCTCGGTATTATCCTTTCCTCAACCGGTTACTCTTGTCATCTCCCCTTCCCTATTAACTTTTCCCCTTCCTTCCCCCCTCCCTGAAGCTCAACTTGCGCTAATCCTCCCCTCCCCTCTCCCCTCACTTAACTCATTAGAATTCTATTCCACCAGGACTTAAAACTCTGTATTACACGAGAGCAAAACTCACAAAGTTGTGTACAAATTGCAAAAGCTTTTTGCTGTGTAAGGTGGGCGTGTCCCTGGTCATAAACAAGCGTTACTGTGTTACCTGCTGAGAACTGTCACGGCCGTAGTGTCTGCACAGTGACACTATAATGCTTTTCCTGCAGCAATGTTTCGCTCAGGGTAGAGCTTTTATCAAGTCACGGCTTGATAAAGCTCTCCGTGTGGAAGCTCTATCAGTAAATGCCTGTTTTTTCCCACTGCAAATGTCTGTTTCCCCCACAAGTCAAGGCTCGATGAAGCTCCGTAGAGAGGAGAAACGTGGCTTGTAAAAGCTCCACACAGAGCGAGAGGCTGTCCCAATAAAAACTTTTTCCGCAACAATTTCTCCTTTTTTGATAAGTCACTTCTTGATAAAGCTCTATACACAGGACTGACCCATACACAAATATCCCGCATGTAGGAGAGAGGAGCTTAAGACGACGTTTCGGTCCGACTTTGACCATTTACAAAGTCACACTAACAGAGAGGAGAGAGGGAGGGGCAGTAAGAAATAGCTGAATTTTTAAACGAACAAGGAAATGTTCAGTGATCCACTAAACAATGAGAGAGAGAGAGAGAGAGAGAGAGAGAGAGAGAGAGAGAGAGAGAGAGAGAGAGAGAGAGAGAGAGAGAGAGAGAGAGAGAGAGAGAGAGAGAGAGAGAGAGAGAGAGAGAGGGAGAGAGTGGGAGAACCAGATGGCATCTTCCTTCCTTAGACTGTCCGCTGGATCACACCAGCGCATCTCACGTAAGTACAGGTCCTCTGGAATTCAAGAAGGCTGCAAGAGTAGCGCTTCCGTCTCACGATTAGCGCACTAAGGGTCAAGCCTCCACCAAACCTTCCGATGATTGACCCACATGGGCTTAGCGTTTCACCCGAATAATAATAATAATAATAATAATAATAATAATAATAATAATAATAATAATAATAATAATAATCCCAGATAAGCAGCATCAGGGCAGACTGTGAACTCTCTGTTTACCAAGAAATACAAACAACCACTAACACGAGCACTCAGTATACTCTGGAGGAAGAGGTTAGAACTAGACAAAATTCCAGAGGTTCTAAAAAAAAAAAAAGTGCTGACAGGTCCACTGCACAAAGGAGAATATAGAGGTCTAGCCAGTGGCGCTAACTTCACACATGATACATGTCTTTGAGAGGGTGGTGAGATGCCAGGTTAATTTTTTTTTTTTGGGGAAAAGAGGTATATCACAGGAAACATGACCTTTAAAACCCAAGTTGCCCATGGGTTTAGAGCTGGAAGATCATGCTTGTCACAACTACTGGATCATTTTGAGAGAATTACGGAGACTGGCGGAAAAGTTCACGTTGTGGTCTATGTACACGGAATTCCTTAAGTCATTTGACAAATGTGATTATTTAGTGATAATACACCAAAGATCATTAGGTAAATAAGACAAGTAGAGGATGAATTTACAATATTCCTGTAAATAGAACACAAAGAGTAGCGGTAAATAATATAAAATCTAACCACAGCTATGTATAAAATTTAGTACCACAAGGAACAGTCCTGACCCCACTTCTGTTTCTCATTCTCTAAACATACAGATAAAAACACAAATCTTCGTGTTATGTCATCCTTTAGGAGTGACGCAAACATTAGCCTGGATAATAACAACAACAGTAACCATCACAGAGGCCTAGACTGCTACAACAACAACAGTAACCATCACAGAGGCCTAGATTGCTACAACAACAACAGTAACCATCACAGAGGCCTAGATTGCTACTACAACAACAGTAACCATCACATAGGCCTAGATTGCTACAACAACAACAGTAACCATCACAGAGGCCTAGATTGCTACAACAACAACAGTAACCATCACATAGGCCTAGATTGCTACAACAACAGCAGTAACCATCACAGAGGCCTAGATTGCTACTACAACAACAGTAACCATCACATAGGCCTAGATTGCTACAACAACAACAGTAACCATCACAGAGGCCTAGATTGCTACAACAACAACAGTAACCATCACATAGGCCTAGATTGCTACAACACAACAGTAACCATCACAGAGGCCTAGATTGCTACAACAACAACAGTAACCATTATAAATGTTCAGATAAATGAGAGAACTCTCACAGACATGTGAGGTAAAGTAGGGGGTGTATGTGTGTGGGGGGGGGAGGTTGCCAATGCAGTTTCACGTCCAACATGGCTGACAATTTAAAAGTCAATAACCCATGACGCCACATGTAAAAACCTTATTAATCCTGCGTCGAAATGACGCGTACAACGCAACGTCAGTACGGTATCTATAATCCGGCGTCGAAATAACGCAGCTGTTGAGAAGGCCACGGATTAAAAGTATAAATTCAACTGAATATAATTAAATATAATCTAGACGAGTCCAGAATACAGCTTCAGTAATTATTGTAATCACAAAATAACAATAATTACTAAGTACGTTAATTCACTCATAACTTATATAAGCAAACCAAGGGAACGTTACCCTACTGCTAGCAGCAACAACCTGCTCGATCTAGCATTCAACAATGAAATCTAACCTCGGTATGGACTCAGGACTCTCGACACCAGTTGCAGGTTCGTCTTCGTTGAATTAAATTTGTCAGGAAATTCCTGGCAAATTTGCCACGGTAAAACTGTTTTGAAAATACTCGGACTCAGTGCTGAGTGGGTAGAGACGGGTGGGCAGTAAATATGTACCTGGGTGTTAGGTGATTGTTGTGGGCGGCATCCTGCAAGGTATACCCTACATAGACCTGGTGTTGTCAATGAGCCGAGGCAGGATAGTGTAAAAAAATATCTATCCCATCAGCGTGGAGCCTCTATCCCGCCGTTTTTCCTTTATCCCGCTGCATAGAAAACACAAGAGACCGACCCTCCTATCTCGGTTACCCATCCCATCGTTCCCTATTCCCTCCGTGACTACTCATTCTCCATAATTCACCGCCCATCTTTCCCTCTCACCCATTCCTCTGCCTTCAACTTGCCACTTAATTACTCACCCACAATTACCAGCCTTAATTAATCCTCTCTAACAAGCTAGTTCCTCCGGGATAACTTTCTCCAGTCATGCCACCTGAAGCCTGATAGCTGAAGGATGTTTCCAAGGGGGGGGTCGACGCCCCCGCGGCCTGGTCACCGACCAGGCCTCCTGGTGGACCAAGGCCCAACCAACCAGGCTACTGTTGCAACATAACACAATCGTAAAAGTAGATGGGCACTGCAACAGACCTATTGGCCTATGCTAAGCATGTCCTTCTCAAATCCAACCCCGCAATAGACATACTCAAATACGCAGCCTCATTAGCCAGAAGCGTAACCATCTCGGTTGTAGATAACATGGTTGGTACGCGCGCGTGTGGGTCGGCGTATGTGTGCTGTGATTACCATCCCTCAACTAGCCATTGAAGGCGTGGACCGTAATTAAATAATATTAGAGCCATTTACTAATACAAACTAGCAATTAGACCTTCATAGAATTAATCAGGATAAACTTTTCTCGGCCTTCCATCTCTCTAGTACCACAGACACGAGACAGAGAGACACGAGAAGAGAGACTGTTTATGTGAAGGGTAAATGCGGCGACTTAGGTTAAATTATTTCTTCTGGGGGCCATGAAGACAAGGAGTCATATGAGCCACAAGGTCCAGGCGGTCCAGGTGACATTGAGGGAATGTACAGTGAAGGATGTACTCTGAAGGAGGGGCGGAGGTGGGAAGTAAAGTGCCTGCACTCTGAAGGAGGGATGGTGGTGTCGTAGTTCAAAGGACCATCCGTAGTGCGATGTCAGCACGCTTAGCTGAAGGGTGTCAACGCCCCTGCGGCCCGGTCCCAGACCTGGCCTTCTGGTGGATCAAAAGCCTAAATCAACCAGGCAGTGACTGCTGGGCAGCACGTAGTCCAGAGTAGCAATCACAACCCTCGGCTGGTCAGAAACTGATTTGAGGAACATATCCACTTCGCTCTTGAAGACACCCAGGTGACGATGACAGAGATTGCTTTCTCCTGAAGTGAATCCATAGGACTCACTTCAAGAGCTGATGTTTAGGATGATGTTTACTGGCCATCAATGCACGCATCTTCTTTATGATTTGCCGGTACTTCCGGCCCGGGTCTTCTCCAGATGGCGACCCGGCGTGCACGCATCATTTCTACTTGAGATAACTCATTGAAACTAACCTATATGCACATCAACAAACAAGCTTCTTAACTCGAAAAAATACGAAGTGGAGTTGAGGAAAGAGGAGAGAATCTTGATTCTTTTTGAGAGAGAGAGAGAGAGAGAGAGAGAGAGAGAGAGAGAGAGAGAGAGAGAGAGAGAGAGAGATACTGACTTGTACAAGGGAAAAAAGAAAGTGAAGAGGGGTAAAGAATAGGGGATAATATAGGTAGAACGGTACGAAAAGAAGATAGGGAAATGGGGGCAGAAGGAGGGAGGAGAGGCAACCTTATACCTACTGTCCCACCAACTCCTCCTCCTCCTTCTTCTGGAGACAAGACGGAAGAATGAGGAGGGGTGAGGAACGCCCATTAAGGGTATCATATGGTGGAGAGGGAGAGGTGGGGGAGAGGGGAGGGTAGATGAGAGAGGGTAAGAGGGGGAAGGGAGAAATTATTGCAATCATGGGAAAGAGAAATGAAGGCAGGTGGGCGGTTGAATTAATTAGGAAAATGTTGCGATGCCAGTTTGTATGATGTGGTCAGAAACAATGGCTTAAGTTAATTGGTTAGCGTGTAGAAGATGAGAGAGAGAGAGAGAGAGAGAGAGAGAGAGAGAGAGAGAGAGAGAGAGAGAGAGAGAGAGAGAGAGAGAGAGAGAGAGAGAGAGAGAGAGAGAGAGAGAGACCAGAATCATCGGAGAGGTGGTAAAAATCTTCAAGAGGAAATTGTATCAGTACCTCTTCCAAGTGGTAGATTAGCCACTTGGTTCTGTAGGCCTACTGATCAATCAACAACGAAGCATAGGCCTCAGGCTGGCTAGAAAAAAAATTCACGCAATCGGACACAGAATCGTTTAACGCCAGACCTTTGGCAGAATCGAACACACATGAACCTGTAGTTATCCTCCCATTACTCGGATCAAACCTGCTTACCTCTCATACCCCAAGGTGATGCGCGAAACGTGGGAGTGATGCGGTTTTTCGCAAACATTATCAACTAAGCCTATCAAAAATGAATGCCCAGAAAAGGTAGACAGTAGGTTCCCTGATTAACCCATCCACCTCCCTGCCTACCTATTTACCTACCTTCCTACTTACCTACCTTCCTACTTACCTACCTACTACCTACCATCCTATGTACCTACCTATCTACTTACATACATACATACATACCTACCCATCTACCTACCTACCTACTACCTACCTATTTACTTACCTACCTATCCATCTACCAACCTACCTACCTATCTATCTACCCACCTACCTACCTATCTACTTTTATACCTATATACTTACCTACCTACCTCTCTACACACCTGCCAGCCTACTTATCTACCATATAAACACCCAAATTATTGACAATAAAAGAATCTAACCAACAACGTTTCCCTGGAGCCCAGGCAAGAGAGACGTACCATAATTTAGCCCAGATAAAACTCAAAAGGCTTTTGTTGCAAATCTGTACAGTGAAAGAACGGCTGCGGAAGACAGCAGGCAATGCCAGAACCACTCACTGGAAATGCTGGAGGCGGTATATCAGTGAGGGTTAACTCTATAAGCATAAATTCAACATGAATCAACAGTCTAGTTGATCAGCTCCTCAACCCGGAACCTTGTATTTTTATTGTTGTTATTTTGTTTTTGCTTTTTATTAGTATTAATAATATTATTAATATTAATAATATTGCTATCATTATTTGTTATTATTATTCTTGTTATTATTATTAGTATTATTATTAATAATAACATTATTACTATTATTATTATTATTATTATTAAATCTATTATTATTATTATTATTATTATTATTATTATTATTATTATTATTAATGTTATTATTATTATTAATATTATTATTATTATTATTAATATTATTATTATTATTATTATTATTAGTGTTGTTATTATTATTATTATTATTATTATTATTATTATTATTATTATTATTATTATTATTATTATTGTTGTTGCTTTTGCTGCTATTGTAATTCTTTTTTTTAACAAAAGCGTATTGTTTTTTTTTTAAATTCGTAGCAAAGAATGTAATATTAACCTAGGAAGATTAGATGGAAAAGAGAAGTGAAGAGAAGATGGGGAGGGGAGGAGGGAGAAAAAATTGTTCTTAAGAGAGAGGTGATAACAGTAGGAGAGATGGCTCTTGTAGGAGGAGACGGGAGTGAAGAGAAGGAAGGAAGGAGGAGGAGGAGGAGGAGGAGAAAGCTAAGAGAACATTGAAAAAGAGGTGATAAATAATGTAGACGTGGTGGGAGAGGAAAGGTGAGAGGAATAATTAGAGGGTGAAGGATAGAGGTTGAAAGTGTGTGTGTGTGTGTGTGTGTGTGTGTGTGTGTGTGTGTGTGTGTTTATGTGTGTGTGTGTGTGTGTGTGTGTGTGTGTGTGTGTGTGTGTGTGTGTAACTGTGTTTGCGTGTGCGTGTGACTGTGTTTGCGTGCGAGCGTTCTCATCACAACTTAGCATCACCTCGCTGTTCATACCAAAATAACACTGAACACGCAGAACAAAGAAAATGAACAACCGCAAATAACTTGATGTTCAATGATAACAAATTTCACTTACCTAGATATGAGAACAACGTAGAACACAAAACGGAGAGAAAAGAACACAGAACACAGGAAGAACATCTCACGAAACACAAAACACCAGTAAAAACTATACAAATATAAACATCAGATGTGTTCAGGGCCCCTAATCCCGGAGGGGCCCCATAACAGTTCAAGCTTCAGGGCCCCTAATACAAGAGGGCCCCAAAATCGACTTTTGTCAACATTGCTTAAAGATTTGGGATATACTATACGAGAAGGGGTCCCGAAGGGGGCCCCAAAACAATTCAAGCCTAGGGCCCCAAAAATGTAGGTCCACCACATGAGCTGTGACCAGAGAACACAATAACGCAGACGTAGGAAAAAACAAAAGAATAAGAGAAATTCCAAACACAAGAGAGATAACACTGGGTTATCCTGGGTTATAACACTGCGTTATCCTGGGTTACTAACACTGGGTTATCCTGGGTTACTAACACTGGGTTATCCAGGGATATTAACACGGGGTTATCCTGGGTTATAACACTGCGTTATCCTGGGTTACTAACACTGGGTTATCCTGAGTTATCCAGGGATATTAACACGGGGTTATCCTGGGTTACTAACACTGGGTTATCCTAGGTTACTAAAACTAGGTTATTCTGGGATAATGACACTGGGTTATCCTCGGCTACTAACACTAGGTTATCCTGGGTTAATAACAGGGGGTTATCCTGGGTTACTAACACTGGATTATCATGGGTTACTAACACTAGGTTATTCTGGGTCACTAACACTGGGTTATCCTGTGATATTAAACTACTATAAATGTTTCTCTCTAAATGTACTCTCTGGATATGTACTCTCTGGATATGTACTCTCTGGAGCGTAGGAGAGAGAAAAACCTCATATTATACGCCTAGAGGATAATTGAGGAACGGGTCCTCAGTCTACACACTTCCCTTGTGAAAATATGGGAGCCATGGAAACAATAAGAAAACACTGTGTCAACATCCGTGATCCCAGACTCGTCACCTTCTTACCAGTATGTCACAGATATTGCTAGAACAAGTGTAGATGTTTTTAAAGAGGAAACTGGATAAGTACCTCCGCAAAGTGCCTGATCAACCAGGCTGTGATGGATTAAGTGGGAGGCCAGAAATTACGATTTTTTTAAGTTGCAGTAACTGATAAAATACTTTAAATAAATTTCTTTAAGAAAAAATATGAGGATTTCCGTAGATAAATAAAAAAAATACATTATACAAAGATAAATAAAGAATAAATAATTTTGAGGGGAAACTCGGGTGCAACACAAAGGGGAAAACGGAAAAAAATTCTCTTCTAACTCCATCAGTTCAAAAACTTTGGCGAAGGAACAATGGAAATAGTAAATGTTACGATGGAATACATTATGTAGATGATCCAGGGTGAGGGAGGAGTGTTATGTGGGAGGGAGAGGGACGGAGGAGAGAGGGAAGTGAGAAGGATGGAAAGAAAGAGTGGAAGGCATGGAGGAGAGATAGAATGTATGGAGGAAAGAAGAACGTTACGTTGGAGAGAGAGAGAGAGAGAGAGAGAAGGAAGAGAAGATATATATATATATATATATATATATATATATATATATATAACGTTCTTCTTTCCTCCATATATTCTATATGCCTTCCACTCTTTCTTTCCATCCTTCTCATATATATTATGTTATTATTATTATTATTATTATTATTATTATTATTATTATTATTATTATTATTATTATTTAATTTGTTACCGTGACTGCTACTGGGAACTTATCAGATCATTGAGCAATGGAAGAGGACAGTAAAGAAGATATCCCGGTGGTACAATGTGGGATACATGATGATAGGTATATCACAAGTATCCTTCAACTTGAGCAGCGTACGTGGGGACTCCAACACTCCAACGGAGAGCGAAATGATCCAAGTCGGACCGAAACGTCGTCGTATTTGTGTAACCCTCAACCTAAGACTTCGCGTGGGGATACCAGCGTTGAAGTCTTGCCTTCACCTTAAACAGTGAGCGAAGGGATACCAATTCTTCCATGGGTTGAGATATATCTCTCGTGGCCAGAATTAGACTCCCATTAAACGTAATTTCGTTACTGGCGATTCGTTATAGAGTGAGTCTGCATTGATTAGGAATTCCTTCGCCAGAGGGCTTCAGGACTTCCGTATAATACTTGGCCGTGATGCTATAATCCATTTTACGTAAAATGCACCGATGTCCACTATAAATATCGGGGACAGATATTTAAAGTCGGATCAACCGAGTTGTGGTTAGTACGTTAGAATACGTGCGGTAACAGCCTGGTTGATCAGGCCCTGATCCACTGGAAGGCCTGGTCGTGGACCGGGGACGCGGGGGCGTTAACCCCAAGAATACCCTCCAGGTAAGACTCCAAGTAAGTAAGAGAAAATTCAGTTTGTTCCCTACACTTACCTTCACCTCGCTCACTTAAGTGTCAGCAAGTGTTCCTAACACTTATACATACTTTTTGTTGCATATTTTGTCAATTTTCCACTCACTTTCTAACACTTTACTGATCTGCTTAGTTCACTCGCTTCGTTTACACTGATTACATTGACCTTTCTGTGACCCTCTTTATTTCTCCTCACATTCACTGTTCTAACTGAACAAACGACATTGTTATTTCATTTACCACGGCTACATTTCGCTCACCAGCAGCGAAATGTAATTTTTGACTTGGCAGACTTCCCATATTATATATATATATATATATATATATATATATATATATATATATATATATATATATATATATATATATATATATATATATATATATATATATATATATGTCGTGCCGAATATGTAAAACTGGTCAATTAGCAAGAACTCATTTAAAATTAAGTCCTTTCTGAAATTTTCTCTTATACGTTTAAAGATATATTTTTTCATTAATGTTAATGCAAAAATTTTTAATTTTGCTCCAAAAGAATCTTTAGAAAACTTACCTAACCTTATTATAACAAGAGCAATTTATTTTAGCCTAACCCAACTAAATATATTTTAAATACGTTTTCAATAATTTAATACTAAACAAACACAATCAAATATATTTTTTTTCGTTACGTTCAGAATGATTTTGGCGAAATCATTGCATACACAAATTTTCACTTGTCCTATATGCCTATTCGGCACGACATATATATATATATATATATATATATATATATATATATATATATATATATATATATATATATATATATATATATATATATATATATATATATATATTCGATACAGATTTAATAACAGATAATAATAATAATAATAATAATAATAATAATAATAATAATAATAATAAACACAAACAACAATGTATATAATAGTACAGCTGCTGGGTAGAATCGGGTGATAATTTACAGATTATAATCTGTAATGTTAACAAGATTTTGTGATACACTTTGCTGGTCAAATTGTTAAAGAAAAAGATTTTTATTAGACAAAATTTGGTTAGGGTGGATTACGTTAGGCTAAATTGGGTTACACTGACTTCTAACCCAACACCTGTCAAACCCAACTTAATCTAACACTGCTATCTAACCCAAGGCAACAGAATTTAGCTTTGCTTAATATAGCATAACCTATCAAAACCTAACCCAGCTTAACATCTGATATACCTCTGATATACTTTTGGTATACCTCTGGTATACCTTTGATGTACTTCTGATATACCTCTGGTATGCCTCGGATATACCTCTGGTATGCCTCGGATATACCTCTGGCATACCTTTGATGAGATTTGAGTCTTTCTGCTCCCACAGCCCGGCCTTGGGCTAGGCTCGTCAGGTGCTTGCCTGGTCAACCAGGCTGTTGCTGCTGGTTACCCGCTGACCCACAATATCCATCACACCCTGGCTTATCTGGTAATTTATTTAAACACTTATCCAGTTTCCTCTTGTTCCAGCGGTTGTTCTGAAGTCTTGTGAATTACCCTAAATTAACCTAGTATAAACAAACGTAATCTACCTTATTATAGTTACAGGAATCGTCGTACAGTAATGAAAAAACGGTCTTGTTCTCAAAACCTTCGAATTATGCCGACTTACGCTGGCCATAAGAAAAAATATTCCTGGAACGACAGGTCTCTCAAGAGCTGAATGCTGATTGGTCCGACGCGTAATAAATCACGGAAAATCTCCTTCTCGTAAAAGTATTTAAGTGCCTGATATTTTTGTCTGATTTTGAATACGTTACTTAAGATGAATAATAATATTAATAATAATGATAATAATAATAATAATAATAATAAAAATAATAATAATAACAACAATAATAATACTAATAATAATAATAATAATAATAATAATAATAATAATAATAATAATAATAATAATAACAACAATAATAATAATAATAATAATAATAATAATAATAATAATAATAATAATAATAATAATAATACATGTAGATGGGAAGTTTAAGACATGAAAAGCTTTCCAGGGTGTGAATTTAGCCAGTATCAAAAGCCATTGGCGACCTTCCTGGAAAACTTGGGTCGATGGATGCATGGGGAGGGTTGGTCACTCTTGTTTACCCATTGTGTTCAACACCCAGTGTAAGGCAGATTTTCTTTTACTAAAAAAATGAAGAGTGTAAGGAAGATACGGGGGGGGGGAGAGGAGACAGAGGGAGAATGATAAAGGTTAGGAGGGAGGGAGGGAGAGAGAGAGAGAGAGAGAGAGAGAGAGAGAGAGAGAGAGAGAGAGAGAGAGAGAGAGAGAGAGAGAGAGAGAGAGAGAATGTTTATACTCTATAAACAGAGATGTAACCCACAGCACCGTATCATCCTTCGCAGACGATACTATGATCTATATGAGAGTGTCAACCATTAAGGGCACGGTAAATCTCCAAGAAGATATAAACAAAGTTTTCCAGTGGGCAACGAAGAACAATGTAATGTTCACTGAAGACAAAATCCAACTATACTCAGTTATGGGAAACTGGAGGAAATAACAGCTAGGACTGAACATACTACAAATTTCTAATCACGCAACAGAGCGGAAAAATAATGTGAGGGACCTGGGAGTGGAAATGTCTGCGGATCTCACCTTTAAGGACCACAACAATGCCACGAACACATCTGCGAGGAATATAATAGGATGGATAATGAGAACCTTCGAAACAAGAGATGCCAAGCCAGTGATGATCCTTTCTAAATCACATATTCTCTCTAGGCTGGAATACTGCTGTACATTAACATCTCCATTCAAGGCAGGTGAAGTCGCAGATCTAGAGAGTGTACAGAGATCCTTTACTGCACATATTAGTTCCATCAAACACCTTAACTACTGGGAACACCTTTAAGCACTTGACTTGTAATCATTGGAGCGCAGGCGAGAAAGATATATCGTATTCTACACTTGGAAAATCCTAGAGGGACTGGTTCCTTATCTGCACACAGAAATCACTCCATACGAAAGCAAAAGACTTGGCAGGCGATGCAACATACCTCCGGTGAAAAGTAGGGGCGTCACTGGTACACTAAGAGAAAACACAATAAGTGTCCGGGACCCAAGACTCTTCAACAGCCTCCAACCAGCCATAAGGGGAATTACCAATAGACCCCTGGTTGTCTTCAAGAAGGAGGTGGACAGATACCTAAAGCCAGTACCTGATCAGCCGGGTTGTGGCTCGTACATTGGACTAAGTGCGGCCAATAGTAAAAACCTATTTCATCAGGCCCTGATCAAATAGGTTGTTACTGTTGGCCGGGAGGCCTGGTCATGGACCTGGCCGTGGGGGCGTTGATCCCCAGAATACCCTCCAGGTAGACTCCAAGAAGGTAGACCATACTACCATAACAATGGGTTGATTACATTATTTTACTACTAAACTCATCGACTGAAGATACCTGCTGTATAAACTGTCAATAATTAAGATACCCAACTGTTGAACATGTGTCTTAATCATCACCATACTACCATGATGGCAGGATTGGACAGTGTCACTCATCCTGCGAGTGGCACTGACCACCATGATGACAGAACATAACAACCTCAATAGTTAAACTACCATTCGCGATACCAGCGCCGTCTATTGCATCATTACGAATTACTTTCATCAGATAGTCTCAAATCCGATATATTAGAATATGCAAATCATATCACTGAAAAAATAGCGAACTTCCAAGCGCTTTCATGATTTCTCACATTATCCAGGACCTGCCCTTGATAGTGTGAGAAATCACGAAAGAGCTTGGAAGGCCACTGTTTTTTTCACAGTGGCTGTTTTGGATATTGTGATATCGCCTGTTTACTGTGATCTTATTGCATATTACACTACATATTTCGAATATATAAATATATATATATATATATATATATATATATATATATATATATATATATATATATATATATATATATATATATATATATATATATATATATATATATATATATTATATATATATATATATATATATATATATTATATTTCGTAACCTGCCACTTCAGTTACAGCATATTAATATTTCCTGTATTCCATGATCGTAAATTTATAGCCATACCGTTATTAGTGGTTGTCACACACTGTGTAAGTGTGTTTATAGTGGTCTCCACACACTGTGTAAGTGTGTTTATAGTGGTCTACACACACTGTGTAAGTGTGTGTGTGTGTGTGTGTGTGTGTGTGTGTGTGTGTGTGTGTATTCCTCCCACACACTTTATAGAAAAGAATCAGTGTGGAAATGTGTGAAAGAATAGGAATGGAGATAGATAAGTGATGGAGTGGGAGGGAGTGATGGGGGGACGGAGTGATGGTGGGAGGGAGTGATGGAGGGAGGGAGTGATGGAGGGAGGGAGTGATGGAGGGAAGATAGAAGGGTTTTGAACAATTGAAGCGAGGGTGGGAGGGGAGATGGAGATAGGGGGTAGATGATGGGAAAGAGGAGAGGAGGGGGGAAAGGAAGGGGTAAAAGGGGAGGTTAGGGGGTTAAGGGGGGAGGGGTAAAGGGTGTTAAGGGGTAACGGGGGTAAAGGGGAAGGACAGCTGCCCCGGAAGCACTCTCCACCACGGTGAGTAGCAACAGTACACATGGGATCAAATAACCCTTAGCTTATGGTTTTGTCTAGCCCCCTGTCAGCCCCCTGTTAGCGCCCTGTCAGCTACCTGTTAGCACCCTGTCAACCACCTGTTAGCTCCTTGCTAGCCCCTGTCAGTTCCCTGTCAGTCATCTGTTAGCACCCTGTTAGCTCCTTATTAGCCCCTGTCAATTGTCTGTTAGTCCCCTGTCAGCCACCTGTTAGTTCCCTGTCAGCCACCTGTTAGTTCCCTGTCAGCCACCTGCTAGCTTCCTAGTAGAGGCAGACATCGTGTATTTATACACAGTTTTAAGAATGGGTATTGAGAGGAAGGGTCCAGGAGATGGGGCTCAGCCCCTGCAACCAGAAATATGTATGTAAAAATAAGATATGCTCTGACTCATATTCTCATCTCTCTCTCTCTTTCTCTCTCTGTCTATATGTCTCTGTTTGTCTGTCTGTCTGTCTGTCTCTTTCTCTCTCTCTCTCTCTCTGGGGCTGATGATAGTGTTTTTCGGGTAAGTAAATAATCCAGTACGTTTATTTAGGTACAGGTACACAAAAATACAATTACCACACATTTTAACATATATGTAAATTACACAGGATAACCCAAGAATGGTCAGACAAAGTGACTTATCTCCATCGGGTTCCTGAGTCACCCTGAGTCGTTACTCTTTATTTCTCTTCTCTTGGTTACCATCTTCATGCCCAGACGAGTGACGTTAAGCGCTTCACAGGGCATAGACACCGAGAGGTGTAAACTCTCAGTGTATATACACTGAAAGCTTAATCTTTATTTTAGGGGTTATTCTCGTTTGATGGTGAGAAGGTTACGTTTAGGCTTAGTGTAGTCGACAGGCTTTAAACTCTCCACTACACCAATCAACTAGTATCCTGAATATATATATATATATATATATATATATATATATATATATATATATATATATATATATATATATATATATATATATATATATATATATATATATATATATATATATATATATATATATATATATATATATATATATATATATCTTACTTCTACCTGGAGGGTATTCTGGGGACCAGCGCCCCCACGGCCCGGTCCACGACCAGGCCTCCCGGTGGATCAGGGCCTGATCAACTAGGCTGTTACTGCTGGCCGCACATAGTCCAACGTACGAACCACAGCCCGGCTAATCCGGTACTGACTTTAGGTATCTGTCCAGCTCCCTCTTGAAGACAGTCAGGGGGGACTATTGGTAATTCCCTTTATGGCTGGTGGGAGGCTGCTGAACAGTCTTGGGCCCCGGACACTTATTGTATTTTCTCATACTGTACTAAGAGGTGCACAATAAAATAATCTTGATGATAAAATCTAAATAGTTTTATTTTCATTATTAAATATAATAAAAGTTCGGCTTTTAAGTCTCTAAAACTTTATTCTCTGCTTTATTTCTCTTATTTTTCAAATATTTTTCCTGGCTTTAATTCCTCATTTTCAATAAAATGGATAACAGACACATTTGTACAAGTGTGTGTGAGCCGCCTCTCTCACACCATCCCTCCGTACACTACCATCTAACTTAACACAACTCACAACAAACACAACTCACAACAAACACAACTCACAACAAACACAACTCACAACAAACACAACTCACAACAAACACAACTCACAACAAACACAACTCACAACAAACACAACTCACAACAAACACAACTCACAGCAAACACAACTCACAACAAACACAACTCACAACAAACACAACTCACAACAAACACAACTCACAACAAACACAACTCACAACAAACACAACTCACAACAAACACAACTCACAACAAACACAACTCACAACAAACACAGCTCACAACAAACACAGCTCACAACAAACACAACTCACAACAAACACAACTCACAACAAACACAACTCACAACAAACACAACTCACAACAAATACAGCTCACAACAAACACAACTCACAACAAACACAACTCACAACAAAGTCACAGCAAATCTTAAAACAAAGTACCCACAAACTCACTATTATAAAACTCCTCTCAAACTTAACCACAGAAAGAGATAGCGAGAGAGAGACAGAGATAGCGAGAGAGAGATAGCGAGAGAGAGAGAGATAGCGAGAGAGAGAGAGAGAGAGAGAGAGAGAGAGAGAGAGAGAGAGAGAGAGAGAGAGAGAGAGAGAGAGAGAGAGAGAGAGAGAGAGAGAGAGAGAGAGAGAGAGAGAGTTAATAAATCTAAGTGTAAATACATTTGAAAATTTTCCATATCTCTCTTTAAGTCTCTTTTCTCCATCTCTCCTCATCTCTCATCGCTTCCTCTCACTCTCTCTCCCTCCCTCTCTCCCTCCCTCCCTCCCTCCTACCTTCCCTCCAACCGCCACCGTCGGGCCGACCACTGCCCGATAAAAAATCCGAAATGTCAATACTGGAAAAGGATGACAAATTTCTTAAACCCGACAAGCGTGAAAAATAACGTAGCCTTTCCCTTGAAACCAAGTAACGAAGCCTTTCCCTTGAAACCAAGTAACGAAGCCTTTCCCCTGAAACCAAGTAACGAAGCCTTTCTCTTGAAACCAAGTAACGAAGCCTTAACCTTGAAACCAAGCAACGAAGCCTTTACCTTGAAACCAAGTAACGAAGTATTCCCCTTGAAACCAAGTAACGAAGCCATAACCTTGAAACCAAGTAAGGACGTCTTTCCCTTGAAACCAAGTAACGAAGCCTTAACCTTGAAACCAAGTAAGGACGTCTTTCCCTTGAAACCAAGTAACGAAGCCTTTACCTTGAAACCAAGTAACGAAGTCTTTCCCTTGAAACTCGATAAACATTTCCCTTAAAAACAACGAAGGCTTTCCCTTGAAAATCATTAAAGAAGCGTCTACCTTGACACTCACTAAGCCCTAACTTAAAACTCACTAACGAAGACTATACCTTTATTACTCAAACCAGTTAGATTAGAGAGAAAGTTAAATCAGAAAGTAAGTTAGAAAGTATATACTAGAGTTCACAGAATATAGAGTTAGTGCTTATAAGTGATAATATAAAGTATAGAGTAAGTTAGAGTATAAAGTTAGAATCCAGAGTATAAAGTATAGGCTAGGTTAGCATAAGAGCAAGTTAGAGATGAGACCAAGTTGGAATATTAAGTTAAAACTATAGAGCAAGTTAGAGCAAGTTAGAGTAAGTTAGCGCAAGTTAGAGCAAGTTAGAGTAAGTTAGCGCAAGTTAGAGAACACTGGTTTACAAATTTCCATAATACTCAGTCTTAGCGGAATGTTATCTATCTCGGGGACGCACTAAGCCTGTGTAATAGGAAATTAGGTTCAATCACAGGATGGGAAGGATAGCTCCAATCCCTCGGATTAAGAGCTCTTCACCAGCCCTAAGACACGAAGTACTTGTTTATCATTATTATTATAATTATTATTATAGTGTACAGCAATATTCCAGCCCGTGGAGAATAAGTTACAAGGATGTTATCATCGGCCTCGCGTCTGGTATTGAAGGTTATGTTTAAGTATCTCGTCATTTTCCTGCCCAACAACTGTGAAATGAGAAACATGTGTCTGGATATCTGTCCTGATTTACTCTGTAAAACATTTGTATCACGAATTCGAGATTGTTTATTTTTTGTAATTATTAATTGATTGTACATCGTGATTTTTTTCCCTTGAAGATTCTTTTATCATATATATATATATATATATATATATATATATATATATATATATATATATATATATATATACGCAAGAAGATCACAGTAAACAGGTGATATCACAATATGCAGAACAACTACTGGGAAAAAAAAATGATGAAATTCCATGCGCTTTCGTGACTTCTCACATTATCAAGGAACTATAAAAATAAAACATCAACATGAAGGTATATAAGAGCAAGGCTACATCTCACAGTCACGTCACAACAACAAGACTACACCTCACAGTCGCGTCACAAGACTACACCTCACAGCCACGTCACAACAACAAGAGTACACCTCACAGTCACGTCACAACAACAAGAGTACACCTCACAGTCACGTCACAACAACAAGACTACACCTCGCAGTCACGTCACAACAACAAGATTACACCTTACAGTCACGTCACAACAAGACTACACCTTACAGTCACGTCACAACAAGACTACACCTCACAGTCACGTCACAACAAGACTACACCTCACAGTCACGTCACAACAACAAGACTACACCTCATAGTCACGTCACGACACCCGACTCAGTGAAACACAACTGATACTCTATCCAAGCATTAAGATTTTTTTTACTTATCTAATGTATCGCTAAATTCTTCTCAAATTTTATTAATTATAAAGAAGCCAATTTATATAAACAAAAAGAAATATATTATTTTCAAAACTGCTTGTTATGAAACACGATTCTATTATATTCCTGTCGACGATGGACTTTTGAAAATCAATTGAGTGGTTAAAATATTATGAATATTTCTTTTGGTTTATATAAACTGGAGGAGAAGTGTTAATGTTGCAGTTTTATAACTGTAGTGTAACCGCACCTCTGGCAAGACAGTGATGGAGTGAATGATGGCGAAAGTTTTTCTTTTTCTGGCCACAGCACCTTGTTGGGAGACGACCGATGTGTGGGAGAGGGTTCGGGTATAAATATTACTCGGTTTCTATCAACTAAAACTTAGCATTTACACGTTAGTTGATATTAACGGATCAATGTGTCCTTGATACCCTTGTTTAGCAGTTAAAAAGTGTGTGTGTGTGTGTGTGTGTGTGTGTGTGTGTGTGTGTGTGTGTGTGTGTGTGTGTGTGTGTGTGTGTGTGTGTGTGTGTGTGTGTGTGTGTGTGTGTGATGTACACCTGTACACTAGTGGTCAAGTTGTGAGCACGAATCTCAGAACATTGTGCAACACGCTTATCATCACAAATTATCACACTAGCCAAACTTGTAATTTTCTCACCAGCTAATTTTTTTTTTCTGAGGGTCCTCATATATTTTTACCTTCTACATAAATTTTCCTCAGCGTCATTAATAATTCCAGAAAAATTCTAGACTCGCTAACCTCGGTAATTTCTCTATTAATATACATAAATTATTTTAGTCATGTTAAAAAGAGATATTTTAAGATGTTTATGAATATAACAAGTGTTAAAATTCCCATTTTATAGGAAATTTAACACATTGAAAAACATTCTAAACATTTTAGAAAACTGTTTCTGCGTTTTCTGTGTAATTAACAACATTCAGTACATTTCCTCAAACAATTTCTGCGTTTTCTGTGTAATTAACAACTTTCAGTACATTTCTTAAAACTATTTTTACGTTTTCTGTGTAATTAACAACTTTCAGTACATTTCTTAAAACTATTTCTGCGTTTTCTGTGTTCAGTACATTTCTTAAAAACGTTTCAGTAATTAACAACTTTCAGTACATTTCTTAAAACTATTTTTACGTTTTCTGTGTAATTAACAACTTTCAGTACATTTCTTAAAACTATTTTTACGTTTTCTGTGTAATTAACAACTTTCAGTACATTTCTTAAAACTATTTTTACGTTTTCTGTGTAATTAACAACTTTCAGTACATTTCTTAAAACTATTTTTACGTTTTCTGTGTAATTAACAACTTTCAGTACATTTCTTAAAACTATTTTTACGTTTTCTGTGTAATTAACAACTTTCAGTACATTTCTTAAAACTATTTTTACGTTTTCTGTGTAATTAACAACTTTCAGTACATTTCTTAAAACTATTTTCACGTTTTCTGTGTAATTAACAACTTTCAGTACATTTCTTAAAACTATTTTCACGTTTTCTGTGTATTAGACTTTTCCCAAATATTTTCCCAAGCTTCGTTTCCTTGTTTTGTAAAAGATATAAATCATCACGCTAGTGAACATTTGCTTAATCACTTCAGAGTGACACAACATTAACTCATTCATCATAATCACTGGGTTTTTTTTTCCGCTCAGACTGACCAGCGGTGCCTGCGTACCACGCGGAGATCACTGGCGTATCACTAATCCAGAGTTATGCGTATTCCTGGAGTGGTTATTAATGAGTTGAATGAAGCAGTGAAGTGGCGTAGCGTTTCCGTAAGTTTGTTGGATCAATACTACACATTATGCCTTGATAACCCTGGGTGCCACACGCATGTACACACACGCAAATACACACGTGCACTCACACACACACACACACACACACAGACAGGAGATCCCAGACCCAGGAAGAAGATCTAATACAGCCTCCCTCACAACTTTCTATAGAAGCCTCCCAACCAGGTCAACCCCAGTGCAACCAAACACTCTAAATCAAAACACCCATGCCACATCCAATGCCCCCACCCACTACATTACAAACTTCACCCCCACAGCAACAACCCATAGTTCCTTACCAGGTCTCCCACTTCCCCAACCCCAATATACTTCCCAGACTACAGTCTCAGAAAAGAAGTTGAAGGTGTGGTATACAAATGCAGATGGAATAACAAACAAGTATGAGGAGTGGCACGAAAGAATCAAAGAGACATCCCCAGACATAATAGCACTCACAGAAACAAAACTCACCAGAATAATAACAGATTCAATCTTTCCATCCGGATATCAAATCTTCAGGAAAGACAGAGGGAGGAGAGGGGGAGGAGGAGTTGCACTGCTCATTAAAAACCAGTGGGGTTTTGAGAAAATGGAAGGAATGGATGGCATGGGCGAAAGGGACTACTTAGTAGGAACAATCCAGTCTGAGGGACATAAGGTGATAATTGCAGTAATGTACAACCCACCACAGAACTGCAGGAGGCCAAGAGAAGAATACGATGAGAGCAACAGAGCAATGATCAACACACTAGCCGAGGTGGCCAGGAGAGCACACATGGGGGGAGCAAAGTTACTAGTTGTGGGTGATTTCAATCACAAGGAGATTGACTGGGAAAACCTGGAGCCCCATGGGGGTCCCGAAACATGGAGAGCCAAGATGATGGATGTGGTACTGGAGAACCTCATGCATCAACATGTTAGAGACACTACCAGAGAGAGAGGAGAGGATGAACCAGCAAGGTTGGACCTTGTATTCACCATGAGTAGTTCGGACATCGAGGGTATCATGTATGAAAGGCCCCTGGGAGCTAGTGATCATGTGGTTCTGTGCTTCGACTACATAGTTGAGCTCCAAGTGGAGAGAGTAGCAGGAATAGGCTGGGAAAAACCAAACTACAAAAGGGGGAACTACTCAGGCATGAGGAACTTCCTTCAAGACATTCAGTGGGAGAGGGAACTGACAGGAAAACCAGTACAAGAAATGATGGACTATGTAGCAACAAAATGCAAGGAGGCAGAGGAGAGGTTTGTTCCCAAGGGAAACAGAAATAATGGGAAGAACAGAACGAGTCCTTGGTTCACCCAAAGGTGTAGGGAGGCAAAAACTAGGTGTAATAGAGAATGGAAAAGGTACAGAAGACAGAGAACTCAGGAAAATAAAGAAATCAGCCGAAGAGCCAGAAACGAATATGCACAGATAAGAAGGGAGGCTCAGAGACAATATGAAAATGACATAGCATCAAAAGTAAAGACTGACCCGAAGCTGTTGTACAGCCACATCAGGAGGAAAACAACAGTCAAGGACCAGGTAATCAGACTGAGGAAGGGTGATGGGGAATTCACAAGAAACGACCGAGAGGTATGTCAGGAGCTCAACACAAGATTTAAAGAGGTATTTACAGTGGAAACCAGTAGGACTCCAAGAAATCAGAACAGGGGGGCACACCAGCAAGTGCTGGATGAGGTACATATAACCAAGGAGGAGGTGAAGAAGCTGCTATGCGAACTTGACACCTCAAAGGCGGTGGGACCAGACAACATCTCTCCATGGGTCCTTAAAGAGGGAGCAGAGATATTGTGTGAGCCATTAACAAAGATCTTCAACACATCATTTGAAACTGGGCAACTCCCTGAGGTATGGAAAATGGCAAATGTAGTCCCAATTTTTAAAAAGGGAGACAGACATGAGGCACTAAACTACAGGCCTGTATCTCTAACGTGTATAGTATGCAAGGTCATGGAGAAGATCATCAGGAGGAGAGTGGTGGGGCACCTGGAAAGAAACAAGTGTATAATTGACAACCAGCACGGTTTCAGGGAAGGAAAATCCTGTGTCACAAACCTACTAGAGTTTTATGACAAGGTGACAGAAGTAAGACAAGAGAGAGAGGGGTGGATCGACTGCGTATTTTTGGACTGCAAGAAGGCTTTCGACACAGTTCCTCACAAGAGGTTACTGCAAAAGCTAGAGGACCAGGCACACATAACAGGAAAGGCACTGCAATGGATCAGAGAATATCTGACAGGGAGGAAACAACGAGTCATGGTACGCGACGAGGTGTCAGAGTGGGCGCCTGTGACAAGCGGGGTTCCACAGGGGTCAGTCCTAGGACCTGTGCTGTTCTTGGTATACGTGAACGACATAACGGAAGGGATAGACTCAGAAGTGTCCTTGTTTGCAGACGATGTGAAGTTAATGAGAAGAATCGAATCGGACGAGGATCAGGCAGGACTACAAAGAGATCTGGACAGGCTACAAGCCTGGTCCAGCAACTGGCTCCTTGAATTTAACCCTGCCAAATGCAAAGTCATGAAGATTGGGGAAGGGCAAAGAAGACCGCAGACACAATATAGTTTAGATGGCCAAAGACTGCAAACCTCACTAAAGGAAAAAGATCTGGGGGTGAGTATAACACCGAGCATATCTCCTGAGGCGCACATCAATCAGATAACTGCTGCAGCATACGGGCGCCTGGCAAACCTACGGATAGCGTTCCGATACCTCAGTAAGGATTCGTTTAAGACTCTGTACACCATCTACGTCAGGCCCATACTGGAGTATGCAGCACCAGTTTGGAATCCACACCTAGTCAAGCACGTCAAGAAATTAGAGAAAGTGCAAAGGTTTGCAACAAGACTAGTCCCAGAGCTACGGGGATTGTCCTATGAAGAAAGGTTGAGGGAAATCGGCCTGACGACACTGGAGGCCAGGAGGGTCAGGGGAGACATGATAACGACATATAAAATACTGCGCGGAATAGACGAGGTGGACAAAGACGGGATGTTCCAGAGATGGGACACAGACACAAGAGGTCACAATTGGAAGTTGAAGACTCAGATGAATCAAAGGGATGTTAGGAAGTATTTCTTCAGTCATAGAGTAGTCAGGCCATGGAATAGCCTAGAAAGTGATGTGGTGGAGGCAGGAACCATACATAGTTTTAAGGCGAGGTATGATAGAGCTCATGGGGCAGGGAGAGAGAGGACCTAGTAGCAATCAGCGAAGAGGCGGGGCCAGGAGCTGTGACTCGACCCCTGCAACCACAAATAGGTGAGTACAAATAGGTGAGTACACACACACACATACACATACACATACACATACATATACACATACACATACACACACATACACACACACACACATACACATAAACATACAAACACACATACACACAGACACACACATACACAAACACACACACATACACACACACACTCACACACACAGATACACATACACATACACATACACATACACATACACACACATACACACACACATACATACACACATACACACACACACACACACACACACACACACACACACACACACACACACACACACACACACACACACACACACACACACACACACACCTCCATCAACTCCCAGCCATTCCATGCTTTACCATAATTTCACCTTACTGCAATAATTCCATAATTTCTCCCGGTGACAGATTATATCCCTTGACATAAAACTCTCTTCACCGAAGACTTGTCCTAGCTAGTTATCAAAATATCCAACCACACGTGAAAAAAACTACCACTCTTAAGAAAAAATATATATATATTGTAAACGATAACTAAATAACTAGACGCACAAGATAACACATCAGTAATATCTCATGAACTCATCACTCGAGCTTCGCCTCATAAAAGTTGCGCACCCGTAGGGAAACTGTCGTTTTGGGTTGAAAAACTGGAGTCACGCACGCTCCCGCAATCCATTTCTGGAATTCGTCGTTTTGGGAGAACTTTTCCACGAGCATTAATATCTCTAGACGAATGTCCGCGCCATTCCTATCACGGACACGCACTAATTCTTGCTACTTTGCGATGAAAGAAACGATATCTCGTGACAAATGCTACTTATTTTTGGACGAAAATAAGAGACAGAGAGAAATCTACAAAGTTTGAGTTCATGGCTTGTTTAGCTGGCTGTGTTACCTGTGTTTCAACAGTGTTACGTTTCCTAGCAGGTCCAGCTGACTGTTTAGTTAGGTTCCACCACAAAGTTACAGTTACTAGCTGGTCCAGCTGACTGTTTTAGCTGATCTCAACATTGTTACGTTTCCTAGCAGGTCCAGCTGACTGTTTTAGTTAGGTTCCACCACAAAGTTACAGTTAATAGCTGGTCCAGCTGACTGTTTTAGCTGATCTCAACAGTGTTACGTTTCCTAGCAGGTCCAGCTGACTGTTTTAGTTAGGTTCCACCACAAAGTTACAGTTAATAGCTGGTTCAGCTGACTGTTTTAGCTGATCTCAACAGTTTTACGTTTCCTAGCAGGTCCAGCTGACTGTTTTAGCTAGGTTCTACCACAAAGTTACAGTTACTAGCTGGTTCAGCTGGGTATCACAGCCAGCCTTCCAGAGATGGATCAGAAGTCGGATCACTAAATGTCATTAGACACCTGCTGCCTTCTAGGTCTTGATCACCTCATTCTAACTTGATTGAGATACACTGAGTCAGGCTAGTCACCTTGATTGAGGAAGATTGATCACCTTGACTGAGGTGGACTGAGGTAGATTGATCACCTCCATCAACCTCGAGATTCTCCTCGATAACCCCAAAATATTTCTTTAATCTTCAATCTTCTTTGAGAAGCTATAGAGGAATATATTTTTTACACACTGGCCGTCTCCCACCGAGGCAGGGTGATCAGAAAACGAAGAAACTATATCGTTTCTTCTTTTTACACTTAACAATTTATACAGAAGGCGTTACTAGCCCCTTGTTTCTGGTATTTTAGTAGCCTCTTACGACACGCATGGCTTACAGATGAAGGATTCTTCTCTGATCTTATGAAGATCGAGTCATGTCTCAAGGTAAACTGAGACGCTAAATCTACCTTGACATTTTTCTGAATCACCTTCAAATATGCATTTACTCTTAATAAAATATTCCTGTCATCTTAAGATAATCCTTAATTTTGACCTGTGACCTGTTTGGGCGGTTTCCCTACTCCCGCAGCCCGGCCTTGGGCCAGGCCTCCTTGTTGATTTCCTGGTCGAACTTGAAATAAACACATATCACCACAACCTGGTTGATCCGGCACTTGGCGGAGGTAGTGATCCGTTTCCTCTTGAAAAGTTTTACACATGTTCTGGCAATATTTCTGATATATGCTGGTAGCAGGGTGAAGACTCTTGGACCACAGATGTTGATGCAGTGTTCTCTTACTGTATCCTTGACGACCATACTTTCCACCTAGTATATTTTACACTCCCCTATCTCTCACCACAGTACAGTACATTATGGCAGTGCGCAGATTTGGGAACAAGCCCTCTAGTATCTTCCATGTATATATTGTTGTGTATTTCGCCATTTTTCAAGAAAGTACATTTGGAGTACATTGACATGGTCTCAGTAGTTGTCTCTATGTAAACAGTAAATCCTTCCTGATTTTTTTTCAGGACTGCAATCTATATTACTCTGAATGGCTCTGTCAACACTGTGCAGTACTCCAAGTGAGAGAGCACAAGTGATTTATCTTGTTTTGACATTTGCTTTATTGCCTTCTTTAAGAGATTGGTCAGTGGCTTTATTATGCCCAGGTCATTTACGTGTTCTATACCTTCTATATACTACGCCAACTGTGTCTGGTACTCAGTGTTTCGTCTGAGTTCCTCATGTTAGGTAAATAATCACAGATGCAACTAATGTGATATTTTAGTGGCAACGTTTAGCTTTCCAGGAGCATTGTAATGCCGTTATGGCTTGACAAAACTCCTGGAGATCGAAACGTTGTCACAATAAAATATTACAGTAGTTGCATCTGTGATTATTTACCTAATAATTTGTTGATAATTCTACCATTATTACCTAGTTCTTCATATTTTCTCATATCTGAGCAAATGGAATTTGTCACCACTGAACATTATGTTATTTTCTACTGCCCACTGGAAGACCTGATTACCTCATGTTATTACTAAATTACCTTTATCTACCCCGAGATATCCAGCGATTACCTCAAGATATTCCAAGACCATTTTACGATATTTCTCGATAACATTAAAATATTTCTGAAAAACTTAAGGATATTTATTCCTAATCAGCTAAAAACTGGTACAGATAAAGACTATCATTATTTATTTATAATTATCTAGTGCATTATTATTATTATTATTATTATTATTATTATTATTATTGCTCTTGTTGTTGTTGTTGTATTTATGGGGAAATGCTAAACCGGTTGGTGTCACACAGTGCCTGGGAATGAGAGACATTCAGGTTTGATCCGAGGAAGCGGCGGGTACCTCCAAATCCCTGGATCAAGACCAGTGTGCAACGTACCTCCTCATTCATATTTCTTAGAGCAATTGAAATCATTTGGGAGGTCTGGCCTGGGACCGGGCCGCGAGGTAAAGAGGGAGGGGGCGATGACCCCCCCTGGGGCCTTTAACTGATAAAACAGATATGATATAATAGGGAATAACAGAAGCAACATATAACGTAACCCATAACAGCTCGCAACATGACAAATTGACCAGATGAACTAACGTGGGCCATTGTGTAACAGCAACAACAACGAACAAGCCTTGGACCCATATCTCAATTAACGTCCTTAACGCAAAGGTAACGTAGCATTTTCGTCAATCTACTAATGAGGTGCGAGTGAGGGGGGGCTGCTGCCCCCTGGAGCCCAGACCAAAACATACATTCCTCCCTCTGAACGGTATAATTACAAGCAGTTACATCATATCTGTAATGGGAGTCGCCTGAACGCTGTTCCTAGCAATTTCTTTGGCCGCTTTCACCCAAATTAATTTGGATAAATGGCGCATCGTTGTCTACGAAGGACTACGTGTGCATGTACACTAATTTGGGTAGACAGTATGCCCTTGTCTACCAAGGGAAATATATATATTTTTGCTTTGTATTCAATTAGCGAAAGAAAGTATTCGTGCAACGTACAAGTTCAGCCATTTTTGTGGCATTGTTGGTGGACGTTGACGAAATGTTGGTGAAAGGGGAAGATACAGGTTATAGAAAAAGGTTTCGAGAACTACTTTTAGCTCTGTGTAGAGCTTTGTTAAGTTACGTTTCTCTGTGTAGAGCTTCATCAAGTTACGTTTCTCTGTGTAGAGCTTCATCAAGTTACGTTTCTCTGTGTAGAGCTTCATCAAGTTACGTTTCTCTGTGTAGAGCTTCATCAAGTTACGTTTCTCTGCGTAGAGCTTCATCAAGTTACGTTTCTCTGTGTAGAGCTTCATCAAGTTACGTTTCTCTGTGTAGAGCTTCATCAAGTTACGTTTCTCTGCGTAGAGCTTCATCAAGTTACGTTTCTCTGTGTAGAGCTTCATCAAGTTACGTTTCTCTGTAGAGCTTCATCAAGTTACGTTTCTCTGTGTAGAGCTTCATCAAGTTACGTTTCTGTGTAGAGCTTCATCAAGTTACGTTTCTCTGTGTAGAGCTTCATCAAGTTACGTTTCTCTGTGTAGAGCTTCATCAAGTTACGTTTCTCTGTGTAGAGCTTCATCAAGTTACGTTTCTCTGCGTAGAGCTTCATCAAGTTACGTTTCTCTGTGTAGAGCTTCATCAAGTTACGTTTCTCTGCGTAGAGCTTCATCAAGTTACGTTTCTCTGCGTAGAGCTTCATCAAGTTACGTTTCTCTGCGTAGAGCTTCATCAAGTTACGTTTCTCTGCGTAGAGCTTCATCAAGTTACGTTTCTCTGTGTAGAGCTTCATCAAGTTACGTTTCTCTGCGAGGAGCTTCATCAAGTTACGTTTCTCTGCGTAGAGCTTCATCAAGTTACGTTTCTCTGTGTAGAGCTTCATCAAGTTACGTTTCTCTGCGTAGAGCTTCATCAAGTTACGTTTCTCTGCGTAGAGCTTCATCAAGTTACGTTTCTCTGTGTAGAGCTTCATCAAGTTACGTTTCTCTGTGTAGAGCTTCATCAAGTTACGTTTCTCTCCGTGTAGGGAATGAGTGTTCATGTTTCGTGGACGGCTTTATCAGGTTACGATAAATGTTTACGTTGATACAGAGGGTAATGCTGTACCGATAAAAAGCTTTTTATATGTTTTGTTCCGTTACTGGTGGTGGTGGTGTTACTGGCGGTGGTGGTGTTACTGGCGGTGGTGGTGTTACTGGTCGTGGTGGTGGTGCTACTGGCGGTGGTGATGATGTTACTGGTGGTGATGGTGTTACTGGTGGTGATGGTGTTACTGGTGATGGTGTTACTGGTGATGGTGTTACTGGTGATGGTGTTACTGGTGGTGATGGTGTTACTGGTGGTGATGGTGTTACTGGTGGTGATGGTGTTAATGGTGGTGATGGTGTTACTGGCGGTGGTGGTGTTACTGGCGGTGGTGGTGTTACTGGTCGTGGTGGTGGTGCTACTGGCGGTGGTGATGGTGTTACTGGTGGTGGTGGTGTTACTGGTGGTGGTGGTGGTGTTACTGGTGGTGGTGGTGTTACTGGCGGTGGTGGTGTTACTGGTCGTGGTGGTGGTGCTACTGGCGGTGGTGATGGTGTTACTGGTGTTGATGGTGTTACTGGTGATGATGGTGTTACTGGTGGTGATGGTGTTACTGGTGATGGTGTTACTGGTGATGGTGTTACTGGTGGTGATGGTGTTACTGGTGGTGATGGTGTTACTGGTGGTGGTGGTGTTACTGGCGGTGGTGGTGTTACTGGCGGTGGTGGTGTTACTGGTGGTGGTGGTGTTACTGGCGGTGGTGGTGTTACTGGTCGTGGTGGTGGTGCTGTTACTGGTGGTGGTGGTGTTACTGGTCGTGGTGGTGGTGTTACTGGTCGTGGTGGTGGTGCTACTGGCGGTGGTGATGGTGTTACTGGTCGTGGTGGTGTTACTGGTCGTGGTGGTGGTGGTGTTACTGGCGGTGGTGGTGTTACTGGTGGTGGTGGCGTTACTTGTCATGGTGGTGGTGTTACTGGTCGTGGTGGTGGTGTTACTGGCGGTGGTGGTGGTGTTACTGGTCGTGGTGGTGGTGGTGGTGGTGGTGGTGGTGGTGGTGGTGGTGGTGGTGGTGGTGGTGTTACTGGCGGTGGTGGTGTTACTGGTGGTGGTGGTGTTACTTGTCATGGTGGTGATGTTATAGGTGATGGAGTTATTGGTGGTGTTGGTAATGGAGGTGGTGGTGGTGTCACAGGTTGTGGTGTTACTGGTGGTGGTAATGTTACAGGTGGTGGTGGTGTTTCTGGTGGTGGTGCTGTTAATGGTGGTGGTGATGTTACTGGTAGTGGTGGTGGTGGTGTAACAGGTGGTGATGGTATTACTGGCGGTGGTGGTGGTATTACTGGCGGTGGTGGTGGTATTACTGGCAGTGGTGGTGGTGTTACTGGTGGTGATGATGTTACTAGTGGTGGTGTTACAGGTGGTGGTGACGTTACTAGTAGATGGTGGTGGTGTTACTGATGGTAGTTCTGTGATCCTTGTCGCTGGTGGCGGTATTGTCGGTGGTTGTGCTATTGTCGCTGGTGGTACTTCTAACACTGGTGATAGTAGTGATTGGTGGTGGTAGTGGTGGTTGGTGGAGACTAAGACGGTGGTAGTAATGATGGCGGTTGTAGTGGTATTGCTGGTGATGGTGATGATTGTAATAGTGGTGGTGGTGGTAGTTGTTGTAGTAATAGTGGTGCTGGTAGCGTCGGTGAGGCTAGTAGTGTCGGTGGTGCTGGTAGTGTTGGTGGTGCTGGTAGCGTCGGTGAGGCTAGTAGTGTCGATGGTGCTGGTAGTGTTGGTGGTGCTGGTAGCGTCGGTGAGGCTGGTAGTGTCGGTGGTGCTGGTAGCGTCGGTGGAGCTGGTAGTGTCGGTGGTGCTGATAGCGTCGGTGGTGCTGGTAACGTCGGTGGTGCTGACAGTATCAGCAGTGCTGGTAGTATCGGTGGTGCTGGTAGCGTCGGTGGTGCTGGTAGTGTCGGTGGTGCTGAGTGTCGGTGGTGCTGGTAGTGTCGGTGGTGCTGGTAGTGTTGGTGGTGCTGGTAGTGTCGGTGGTGCTGATAGTGTCGGTGGTGTTGGTAGTGTCGTTGGTGCTGGTAGTGTCGGTGGTGCTGGTAGCATCGATGGTGCTGGTAGCGTCGGTGGTGCTGGTAGCATCGGTGGTGCTGGTAGCGTCGGTGGCGCTGGTAGCGTCGGTGGTGCTGGTAGTGTCGGTGGTGCTGGTAGCATCAGTGGTGCTGGTAGTGTCGGTGGTGCTGGTGGCATCAGTGGTGCTGGTAACATCAGTAGTGCTTGTAGCATCAGTGGTGATGGCAGCATCGGTGGTGGTGGTATCAGTGGTGGTGGTGGTGGTAGCATCAGTGGGGGTGGTAGCATCAGTGGTGGTGGTAGCATCAGTGGTGCTGGTAGCATCGGTGGTGCTGGTAGCATCGGTGGTGCTGGTAGTATCAGTGGTGCTGGTACCATCAGTGGTACTGGTAGCATCAGTGGTGCTGGTAGCATCAGTGGTGATGGTAGTATCAGTGGTGCTGGTAGCATCAGTGGTGCTGGTAGCATCAATTGCACTGGTAGCATGAGTGGTGCTGGTAGTATCAGTGGTGCTGGTAGCATCAGTGGTGCTGGTAGCATCAGTGGTGCTGGTAGCATATGTGGTGCTGGTAGCATCAGTGGTGCTGGTAGCATCAGTGGTACTAGTAGCATCAGTGGTGCTGGTAGCATCAGTGGTGCTGGTAGTATCACTGGTACCAGTAGCATGAGTGGTGCTGGTAGCATCAGTGGTGCTTTTAGCATCAGTGGTGCTGGTAGCATCAGTGGTGCTGGTAGCATCAGTGGTGCTGGTAGCATCGGTGGTGGTGGTAGCGTCGGTAGTGCTGGCAGTATCAGTTGTGCTGGTAGCGTCGGTGGTGCTGGTAGCATCAGTGATGCTGGTAGCATCAGTGGTGCTGGTAGCGTCGGTGGTGCTAGTAGCATCAGTTGTGCTGGTAGCATCAGTGGTGCTGGTAGCGTCGGTGGTGATTGTAGCACCAGTGGTGCTGGTAGCATCCGTGGTGCTGGTAGCATCAGTGGTGCTGGTAGTATCAGTGGTGCCAGTAGCATCAGTGGTGTTGGTAGCATCAGTGGTGCTGGTAGCATCAGTGGTGCTGTAGCATCAGTGGTGCTGGTAGCATCAGTGGTGCTTTTAGCATCAGCGGTGCTGATAGCATCAGTGATGCTGGTAGCGTCGGTGGTGCTGGTAGCATCGGTGCTGCTGGTAGCATCAGTGGTGCTGGTAGCATCAGTGGTGCTTTTAGCATCAGTGGTGCTGGTAGCATCAGTGGTGCTGGTAGCGTCGGTGGTACTGGTAGCGTCGGTGGTGCTGGTAGTATCAGTTGCGCTGGTAGCATCGGTGGTGCTGGTAGCGTCGGTAGTGCTGGCAGTATCAGTTGCGCTGGTAGCGTCGGTGGTGCTGGTAGCATCAGTGGTGTTGGTAGCATCAGTGGTGCTTGTAGCATCACTGGTGCTGGTAGTATCAGTGGTGCTTTTAGCATCAGTGGTGCTGGTAGCATCAGTGGTGCTGGTAGCATCAGTGGTGTTGGTAGCATCAGTGGTGCTGGCAGCATCAGTGGTGCTGGTAGCGTCGGTGGTGCTGGTAGCATCAGTGGTGCTGGTAGCATCAGTGGTGCTGGTAGCATCAGTGGTGCTGGTAGCATCAGTGGTGCTGGTAGCATCAGTGGTGCTGGTAGCATCAGCGGTGCTGGTAGCGTCGGTGGTGCTGGTAGTATCAGTGGTGCTGGTAGCATCAGTGGTGCTGGTAGCATCAGTGGTGCTGATAGCATCAGTGGTGCTGGTAGAATCAGTGGTGCTGGTAGCATCAGTGGTGCTGGTAGCATCAGTGGTGCTGGTAGCATCAGTGGTGCTGGTAGCATCAGTGTTGCTGGTAGCATCAGTGGTGCTGGTAGTATCAGTGGTGCTGGTAGCATCAGTGGTGCTGGTAGCATCAGTGGTGCTGGTAGCATCAGTGGTGCTGTTAGCATCAGTGGTGCTGGTAGCATCAGTGGTGCTGGTAGCATCAGTGGTGCTGGTAGCATCAGTGGTGCTGGTAGCATCAGTGGTGCTGGTAGCATCAGTGGTGCTGGTAGCATCAGTGGTGCTGGTAGCATCAGTGGTGCTGGTAGCATCAGTGGTGCTGGTAGCATCAGTGGTGCTGGTAGCATCAGTGGTGCTGGTAGCATCAGTGGTGCTGGTAGCATCAGTGGTGCTGGTAGCATCAGTGGTGCTGGTAGCATCAGTGGTGCTGGTAGCATCAGTGGTGCTGGTAGCATCAGTGGTGCTGGTAGCATCAGTGGTGCTGGTAGCATCAGTGGTGCTGGCAGCATCAGTGGTGCTGGTAGCATCAGTGGTGCTGGTAGCATCAGTGGTGCTGGTAGCATCAGTGGTGTTGGTAGCATCAGTGGTGCTGGTAGCATCAGTGGTGCTGGTAGCATCAGTGGTGCTGGTAGCATCAGTGGTGCTGGTAGCATCAGTGGTGCTGGTAGCATCAGTGGTGCTGGTAGCATCAGTGGTGCTGGTAGCGTCGGTGGTGTTGATGAACTATGCTTGCACTGATACATATGTAACTATTTGCACATATGTACAAACACTTGTGTATTGAAATATAAAAACACACGTTCCTAAACCCGCAAGTTCCCGCTGCCAGACGTAAGCCCGTAGCTTGACTACGTTAATATGCATTAACCTTAACGAATAACGATAACTGATTATCACAGAATTAAAAAAAATTTAACTTCGTAGTTCGCGCAGAAATGTACGATATGTATGTATGTATGTATGTTTATGTGGCTTGGAGTGGTTTATGTGACTTGGAGTGTCGACAGATTTTGTTTTTTCTGACTGAAATCAAGAGGCTATTGTGAATTAATAGCTGACAACACTTCCCCAGCAGCATCAACATGGAGAGGAGAATGAAGGGACAAGCTCACACAGGAGTCGTGATCTCATCCCCACACGACCGAATCCCATCGCATTTCCGGTCTGATTCCCTCTGCGGGAGGCGTCGCGACACTCCCACAGGATACTGCCACTTATCCCTCCCTCGTGAATCATACTCACGGCGTTCAGAATGCTAGCAATGTGGAAAGAACTAGCGGGGGTTAGGTGTCGGCGGTGTCGCGGTACAGCGGAGATTGTTTTCGTATGGCTGAGGTACATAGTACCGTCATCACCACCTGCTAAGTACGGTTATTTAAAGCCAAATCACTGGATAGCTTTATAAATAGGTTGGATAGATATACGAGGGAGAGCGATGAGGGACCGACCACCTCCTACCTAGTGTGACAGACTGATCACGTCGAAATTCCTACTTGTTATGTATGCGGTGTAATATTCTCCTGTCTTCCGAGGTAAGACGCCTGTTGCGCGGGCGAAAAGTTTGGACAATAAAGATGCCCATGTGTTACGTCTTATTCATCAGCTTTGTCAGTATTG
The DNA here is from genome assembly GCF_038502225.1 of Cherax quadricarinatus. Lineage (NCBI taxonomy): Eukaryota > Metazoa > Arthropoda > Malacostraca > Decapoda > Parastacidae > Cherax > Cherax quadricarinatus. The sequence goes on from NC_091354.1 coordinate 5,018,260, forward strand.
CAAGACATCACAATTTGATGAGTGAGAAGGGTTGGATTATGTAAGAACATGTCCAGTATGGACCAGTAGACCTACTGCAGTGCTCCTCCACTCTCAGATTCTTATGATTGCTGTTCAGCAAGAAGAGAACCTTAATGAAATAAAAACAAGAAACTCAAGGGCATTCTCCCTTTCCTTGGATCAAACCTAATTACCTACCCTTCCCCAGGCGCTGTATGCTCCTACAGGCTTAGCCCTTATAACAACAATAATAATCATAATAATCATCATCATCATAATAATAATAATAATAATAATAATAATGATAATAATAATAATAATCTTTATTTCTACACGTGCATGATATAACTTATACAGACCATTGCTGACATCAATGACACTATACAGAAAGCCCCTGATTATGCAGAGCATCCTTGGCAAATTAGGTTAATTTGGTCCCCAGGATGCGGCCCACACTATGTCGACTAACACCCAGGTACCTATTTACTGCTAGATGAACAGGGAAAACACTTAAAAAGAGCAGGAATAACACTTAACTGGAGCGACTGCTCTTACCTGTACCGCCAAGGATTAAGTTTTAACATCCATTATTAAATTAACTTGTTAATTCGGATAATTAGAGAGTTTTCAGATATAACGGAGACGATTTGAGACAGGGCGACGCGAGGTGGTGCTGGCGATCGAAGCGGCCGCCCAGCATTTACAAAGCCATGATTTAGTGGAATATTTACGTTATTCATGGTATGTAGTACTGACAAATTGTTAAATAAGACATTTGAGTGTGTTTATTACGTGTGTATGTATACTCTTTTGGTTTACTGTGAGGAAAAGATCAAGTGCATTGGTTTCAGCTAGAAATTAATATCGTGTCAAACGAATGGAAAAATAGACACAAATACAGTATAGAGTCTTTATTGACAACGTTTCGCCCACAGAGTGAGCTTTATCAAGGCACAGACAGATCTATCTGGGTAGAGTACATGAGTATAAAGTAGAATACATCTGCTGTATTCTACTGTATGCTACTCAAGTCTATGGAAAAAGACGAGACGTTCCAGCGATAAACATCCCCAGGTGTAACACAGTGTATTATCCATTGTGGTGAAATATCTCATAATAGACATTTCTATGTGTTAGGCCTCTGTTCTGCTCATTTTCAATATTTACACAATTCTTCCAGTTCCTACAATTTCAAGAGTTTCCCTTGTACATAAAGATTTTTTTTTTCACATAGATTTACTTATCTCTTTTTAATAAATTGGAATAATTAAACATTAACAATTTCATTTTCCGCTTTTATATTTACCGTTACCCGAACTTCTAAAAAAGTGACCTTTTTCCCCCCCCGTTAGTTTTCAATATATTTCCTCCCGTTAGTTTTCGGTATATGGGAAGAATAAGTTTCTTTTGTTTATATTACTATGGCATTAAAAAAAATACCATTAGTTTTTGGATACGAATAAAATTCCATTAGTTTCTGGACACGAATTAGATGCAATTACTTTTTGACACGAATGAAATCCCATTAGTTTTTGGACACGAATCCAATCCCATTATTTTCTGGACACGAATTATATACCATTAGTTTTTTGACATGAATCAAATCTCATTTGTTTTTGGACACGAATCAGATCTTATTAGTTTTTCAAACGAATTAGAGGTAATTAGTTTTAACACGAATGGAATCTCATTAATTTTTTACACGAATCAAATCTCATTAGCTTTTGACACTAATCAAGTCTCATTAGTTTCTTGACACGAATTAGATCCCATTAGTTTTTGGACACGAATCAAATCCCATTAGTTTTTGGACACGAATCAAATCCCATTAGTTTTTGGACACGAATCAAATCCCATTAGTTTCTGGACACGAATTATATACATTTAGTTTTTGGACACAAATTGGATTCCATTAGTTTCTGGACACGAATCAGATACCATTAGTTTTTGGACACGAATAAAATCCCATTAGTTTTTGGACACGAATCAAATCCCATTAGTCTTTTGGACACGAATCAGATCCAATTAGTTTCTTGACACGAATTAGATCCCATTAGTTTTTCAACGCGAATCAAATCCCATTAGTTTTTGGACACGAATTATATACCATTAGTTTTTTGACAAGAATTAAATTTCTAACTTAAAGCAATGCAGACAGCCACAGACAGTCGATCTTTTCTCCACGGTAAACCAAATGAGGATATACACAAGCTATCTAACTCCTGCTTGAAAAATATGAGTGTAGCATACAGAATACACCCGTGTATCTTTACAGTAATGTTATACAATACCGACAAGCGGTTAAGTAAGCTAAACGTTTATCAACTGGGTATTTTTTTCAATTGGTACAAATGTTTCGCCTGCTCAACAGGCTTTTTTTTTTCAGTCGAAATGTAAAGGAGACTTTAAAAAACAGGAAAAGACAGAAGTAGACGGTTATTCCTGTTGCCTCCAGTATTTGTCAGATCTGTATTTCGACTGAAGAAGCCTGCTGAGAAGGCGAAACGTATGTGTGCGTGTCTTACATATCCGCGTAAATAAGACACAGTGTGTGGTATGTTGTATTTTAATGAGAAGACGCTTTATCCACCATCCACCAGAGAGTTTAACAAATATTGATAAAAATCCCTGGTTACCTGGAGGTTACCTGGAGGTTATTCCGGGGATCAACGCCCGAAACATCTTAATACAATTCCCCAAACAGAATACCGAGTCTTGTTAATTTTAGTAAAACACGTAAGCAATCTATTACTAAAGTATATATCATTGAGCCTTATCAATATAGACTTATCGGTATATTCTACTACTTATACACACACACACACACCCGTGTATGCACTAGCAGCAGTGATACAGTGATGGGAGGTCAGTCCCTGTACCCACTAGCAGTAATGTGTTTTAAAACAGGAAGGGAAGCTCACCTATGGACGTATTTCAGTCGACTAGTAGAGCGCATCCAGGTCTCTGGTGGACACGACGCTTCCCATCCAGAGAGAGGCGGAGGCTGTGTTCCTTGCCTTCTCTCACCTTCACTCTCACACTACACACATGTGTAAAAATATATATATATATATTTATATATAAATATATATATATATATTTTTAAGGGGAGCACCTAATTTCACTTTACTCAAAGGAGTAATTGATGCTCTTATTATATGACACTGAGTAAATCACTGCGGGTGAGAGAGGTGATTCTCTAGCTAGTGACCTCCTGGATGCTGTGGGCTGTGACCTGTTTCCTGGGATTTCTGGTGGTCACCGCAGCAGCAGCAGTTATAACACTGGAGCTGGCAACGTACGGGGTTACCAGTGTACTTTTTCAAACCTGTCACCTTTGTGTATTTTCTTAGATTAAAATAAATTGTCGGGCTTAGTTCTCTGGAGGTTTCCCCTTTACCTAGCGGTGACTTCTCGCCTTTGATAAATGGCCAGACAAGCCTCCGTGTTTGGCCTTTTTTGTCCAAATTCTCACCCCAATTCACCTCGAATTCACCTGGTATTGTGGGAGCTTCCCTTTACCAGGGAGGTATAGAGCACGGCCGCTCCACAACACTACACTCCTTGGCACAACTTGTCAAATTTTTCCCACGATTTTCACACAAAATCACACAAAACACAAATCATCTCATGTCGGGCGGCGCGTGGGGTCGGGAAAGCAGGCCTCGGTCGGGTCGGCTCCTGTCATAGGTAATGACGACGAGCGTGGTGGTGGTCAGGTTGGACCACGCAAGTTACGATGCTAGTCGTGGCTCCTGTCGCAATGGGTCTTAAGACGACGCCAGCCAGCCAGAGTGGAACCTCGCAAACAAGCTAGTTCAGTAATCGTGGTTCCTGTGGCAGGAATTCTTGACTTCAACGATAGCTAGGTGGACCACTGGACCAGCTACCGGTCCAGCGATGCCGGCTAATTCAATGCCGAAAGAAGAATCAGGCACTGGAAGGTATCCTTAAGTGGGCGGAATGCTTATAATAGGGCGGAAGGAGCCGATGGCACCTTTTTAGGCACTACTGTTAAAGACACTGTTTTGAGGTGTGTGATGCCGGGCCGCCGCTGCTGGTGTTCACACCCGCGGCGCTGCTACGAGTGCGGGAGAGTGCGGCGTGGACTGATGCCGCAGGAATAGCGGCAAGGGTGCAGACACGGTGGTGTGGGGCAAGCGGCGGCGCGCGGCCGTGTGAGAGAGACGGTGTGCTCGCGCCCCGACCGTAGCGGGGTTGCCAGTGCCCCCTTACCCCAAGAGTGCACCTCCCCGCCCCACTATCCCCAGAGTGCACCTCCCTGCCTGCCCCACCTCACCCAGCCCAACACCGCCGAACACACCCCCTTCACCACCGCAACCACCACCACGTGCACCACCACCACGTGCACCACCACCACGTGCACCACCACCACGTGCACCATCACAAACAGGCTATATTGCCACACAGTCATCGGGAAGAGAGAAGAATCTGTGAGAAGGGCAGCAACAACAGCAGCAGCAGTAGCAGCACCAACAGCAGTAGCTGCACTAACAGCAGCACCACCGACAACCTCTATAACAGCAAAAGCAACAACAGCACCAGAATTACTAAGAGTAACACCAGCACCAGCAGCCACGGCAGGATCAGTAGCAGTCCTCGCAGCAGCAGCAGCCACGGCAGGAGCAGTAGCAATTCTCGCAGCAGCAGCAGCCACGGCAGGAGCAGTAGCAGTCCTTGCAGCAGCAGCAGCCACGACAGGAGCAGTAGCAATTCTCGCAGCAGCAGCAGCCACGGCAGGAGCAGTAGCAATTCTCGCAGCAGCAGCAGCCACGGCAGGAGCAGTAGCAGTCATCGCAGCAGCAGCAGCCACGGCAGGATCAGTAGCAGTCCTCGCAGCAGCAGCAGCCACGGCAGGATCAGTAGCAGTCCTCGCAGCAGCAGCAGCCAGGCAGGATCAGTAGCAGTCCTCGCAGCAGCAGCAGCCACGGCAGGAGCAGTAGCAATTCTCGCAGCAGCAGCAGCCACGGCAGGATCAGTAGCAGTCCTCGCAGCAGCAGCAGCCACGGTAGGATCAGTAGCAGTCCTCGCAGCAGCAGCAGCCACGGCAGGATAAGTAGCAATTCTCGCAGCAGCAGCAGCCACAGCAGGATCAGTAGCAGTCCTCGCAGCAGCAGCAGCCACGGCAGGAGCAGTAGCAGTCCTCGCAGCAGCAGCAGCCACGGCAGGATCAGTAGCAATCCTCGCAGCAGCAGCAGCCACGGCAGGATCAGTAGCAGTCCTCGCAGCAGCAGCAGCCACGGCAGGAGCAGTAGCAATCCTCGCAGCAGCATCAGCAGCAGCAGCAGCCACGGCAGGAGCAGTAGCAATCCTCGCAGCAGCAGCAGCCAGGCAGGATTAGTAGCAGTCCTCGCAGCAGCAGCAGCAGCCACGACAGAAGCAGTAGCAATCCTCGCAGCAGCAGCAGCCAGGCAGGATCAGGAGCAGCCCTCGCATCAGCAGCAGCCACGACAGGAGCAGTATCAGTCCTCGCAGCAGCAGCAGCAGCAGCCATGGCAGGAGCAGTAGCAGTCCTCGCAGCAGCAGCAGCCACGGCAGGAGCAGTAGCAGTCCTCGCAGCAGCAGCAGCCACGGCAGGAGCAGCAGCAGCAGTCCTCGCAGTAGCAGCAGCCACGACAGGAGCAGTAGCAGTCCTCGCAGCAGCAGCAGCCACGACAGGAGCAGTAGCAGTCTTCGCAGTAGCAGCAGCCACGACAGGAGCAGTAGCAGTCCTCGCAGCAGCAGCAGCCACGGCAGGAGCAGTAGCAGTCCTCGCAGCAGCAGCAGCCACGGCAGGATCAGTAGCAGTCCTCGCAGCAGCAGCAGCCAGGCAGGATCAGTAGCAGTCCTCGCAGCAGCAGCAGCCACGGCAGGAGCAGTAGCAATTCTCGCAGCAGCAGCAGCCACGGCAGGATCAGTAGCAGTCCTCGCAGCAGCAGCAGCAGCCACGGCAGGATCAGTAGCAGTCCTCGCAGCAGCAGCAGCCACGGCAGGATAAGTAGCAATTCTCGCAGAAGCAGCAGCCACAGCAGGATCAGTAGCAGTCGTCGCAGCAGCAGCAGCCACGGCAGGAGCAGTAGCAGTCCTCGCAGCAGCAGCAGCCACGGCAGGATCAGTAGCAATCCTCGCAGCAGCAGCAGCCACGGCAGGATCAGTAGCAGTCCTCGTAGCAGCAGCAGCCACGGCAGGAGCAGTAGCAATCCTCGCAGCAGCAGCAGCAGCCACGGCAGGAGCAGTAGCAATCCTCGCAGCAGCAGCAGCCAGGCAGGATTAGTAGCAGTCCTCGCAGCAGCAGCAGCAGCCACGACAGAAGCAGTAGCAATCCTCGCAGCAGCAGCAGCAGCAGCCAGGCAGGATCAGGAGCAGCCCTCGCATCAGCAGCAGCCACGACAGGAGCAGTATCAGTCCTCGCAGCAGCAGCAGCAGCCACGGCAGGAGCAGTAGCAGTCCTCGCAGCAGCAACAGCAACAGCGCTGCCAGCAACAGCAGGAACAGCAGCAGTAGTAGCAACACTCTCACAACCAAATACTCCGCACAGCTGTCATAAGTGCAGAGAACTCACTGGAATACCACCCCCCCCCAAAAAAAAAAAAAAAATCCCGCTGGTAAATCCCCTCTCCCGCGTGCCTTCACGTAAGACAACGCTTATTATTAAATCCACGGGGAAACAATAAATCCGTAGGGGCCCATACATTACCTAGATCAAGAGCCCTTCACCAGCCACAAGAGCTTAAGGACGAAATTGCTAACATCATGTTGATGTTATTTTTTTTCAGTTTGCCTCAAAATTCCATGTTTTTTTAATGTTAGAATGTTACGTTGGTGGTGGGGAAAAATGAAGAAATAAACACTGAGTCTGGACTGGAAGAGTGTAAACACAAAGTAGGTGGGAAGCTCAGCGCTGATTGGCTATTGCGTCCTCCCTCAGGCACATCGGCGACCAATAAAGAGTCGAGGGAATAAGGTCTGAGTGATTACTCTCTGTTGAGTACCATAGATCATTACTGGTGGTGATGGGGTGGTGGTGTGTGGTCAGTGGTAGTGGTGCTTGGTGGTGTGTGGTAGTGGTGTGTGGTGCTGGTGGTGGTGTGTGTTGGTGTGCAGTGGTGTCTGGTCAGCGGTAGTGGTGTGTGGTGGTGTTTGGTATTTGGTGTTGGTGGTGGTGTGTGGTAGTGGTGCGCGGTGGTGGTGTGTAGTGGTGATGGTGTATGTGGTGTGTGGTGGTGGTTGTGGTGGTGCTGGTAGTGGTGCTGGTAGTGGTGCTGGTAATGGTGCTGGTAGTTGTGCTGGTAGTGGTGCTGGTAGTGGTGCTGGTAGTGGTGCTGGTGGTGGTGTTGGTGCTGGTGGTCTTGTTCACGACATCTGATGCTGCTACTAGTACTGCTGCTGTTGCTGATGTCACTTGTACTGCTGTTGTTGCTGGTGCTGTTTTTACTGTTCCTCCTGCTGTTGGTGCTACATCTCTTACTGCTGCAGTAGTTAATGCTACTGTTGCTGCTGCTCCTGCTGCTGTTATTGCTGTAGCTTTAACTGCTGCTGTTCCTTCTGCTGTCACTGCCCATATTTTCTCAAAAATTATATAAACTTTGTTTCTACTGACGTAAGTGTTGCTGCATATCTTTCAACATGTGCTGGTAGACTCACATGTTTGTGGAAAAGTATTACCCTATTTTCCGGCATATAAGGCGCACCTTTTCCACACAGTCTTGGGAAATCAGCCTGCGTCTTATATGCTCAAGGTCAGGGTCAAGGGTAGGCTTTGCGTTACGCTTTAGCAGCTGTAGCCGAAACTCGTGCGCCTTATATGCCGAAAAATACGGTATTTGGCAAATAGTGAATAAAATATTCACCTATTTGTACTCGCCTGGTTGTACTCACCTAGTTGTACTCGCCTGGTTGTACTCACCTAGTTGTACTCATCTACTTGTGTTTATAGGGTTGTCGATTCGTGGCTTCTGGCCCCGCCTTTTTAAATTTCATCGAATGTTTTTTTAGCCTCTAGGGAAACCCCATTACAACTGTTTTCGACGCTGGGAGACCTGGCTGAGATGGAAGCGTCGTTGTTTCCGTTATTACCGGACGGAGGTTAGAGCCTCGACATCGGCTTTCCTAGAAATTAATAAAATACAAGACTTGAGAATTTGCATAGAGCTTACCTCAGCCTCGTCCTCTCCTTCCAGATCGTTCCAGTCATCAAGTCAAGACCTGGAGTATACCTGGAGAGGGTTATAGGGGTCAACGCCCCCGCGGTCCGGTCTGTGGCCAGGCTTCGAAGCCTCCTTACGTTCTTATACTTCACCGTCGTCTTTAGCTACCATCTGTGTCCCCTGAGACCTGGTCTGAGACCAGGTCTCCGGAAAGATAATCCCCAAAACTGCTGACAGATAACAGCTGACAGAGTCTTTCTTCGCATTTCTAACAATCTATTTTCGCTTTTTCGTTAAATTCAGAGAGGAAAAAGAAGAAGAAAGGAAGAATATTGCACGTTTCTTAGGGAGAAATGAGGAAATAGATGTGAGAAATGTTTAGGAAATGTTGTAAATGAGAGTGAAAAGAGGATGAGAAAGGGAAGAGTGAAGCAAGGAGTGATTTGTTGTGGTAGTAGGGATGGTTATCTGTAGTTGCTTCCAGGGGTCACCGCCCCCTTGATCTGGTCCTAGACCAGGCCTCCTGGTCTACGACCTGATCTCCCATGTTGTTGGTGCCTAACACGTGCAGCCAATTGATGCATCACAGACCGACTGGTCAGGAATGACTTCAGGAGCTTATCAAGTTGCTGTTAATACCTATAATGCGCGAATGGGATGTATTGAAGAGTCCTGGGCCCCTTGCATTAATCGAGTTCTCTCTTATTGTATTCATCGCTTCTCTGTTTTTCACAGGAGGCGTCCTGTATCTTGCTTTCTTATAGCGTGGTTTCACTGTGTAGGTTTGGGACCAATCCCAGCATAATTTTCCAGGATGATGAACCACAGAATGATGAACCACGGCAAAGCAAGAGTCACAAGAAAGCAAGGGAGCCCACAGCAGGGGCCCAGAAAAAAACAAACGAAATTCAGGGCCCCGAGCATCCACAGAACTTCAGAGGTTACTTTCTCGCTTTCGTTCCAGGCAGTTCAGTTTAAGGGACTTCAAGCATTCCCAGTAGTTCAGATGCTTGACCAAATTTATACTGGTAGTGAAGATTCTCTATACGTTCTCCAGCTCTGCAATTTTTCCTGCCTTGCAGAAGGTTTTCAGCACACAGCAATATTCCAGCACCGAGAGAATCGCCTCCGCCTCAGAATCTCTTGTTTTGAAAGCTCTGATTATCCAACCTATCACTTTCCTTGCTGATACAATAACAACATAACTGTTGTCATGCTTGAAAGTGACATTCTCTTACATTATCACTCCCTGGTCCCTCGCTTTGACCTTCGGCTCTGTTGAATGATTCGCGTTTGTTTTGTAGTCCCTTCACAACGCTGAGTCCTCATTTTTTTCCATATCATTACAACCGAAATTTGTCCTTGTTGTAGGTTGGCTGTGTTTTGATGGCCGCCACTCTCATACAAATTCTACTATCGTCGGTGCTATGATTTATGTCCGTGCTATGATTTATGTCCTTGTCTATGTCAGCTATAAGAACGAGAAACAGAAGTGGGGCGAGTACTGTGCCTTGAGGAGCAGAGCTTTTCACAGTGGCAGCCTCCGATTTCGCTCTGTTTACTATAACTCTGCGTCCTGATTACTGTTGCTCAGTAACTGAGTTAGTAACTTCCTAAAACTTGTCCGAAGATCAATATTTCTTTTCTTTTTTTTTCAGTTCAGAAGACGCTCTAAGTCAGTGATTTGGTGGTGGTGGTTCCGGTGGTGGAATACCTGGATTATACCTGGAGGGGGTCCTCAGGGGTCAACGTCCCAGCGGCCCTGTCCGTGACCAGGCCTCGCAGTGGATCAGGGCCTGATTAACCGGGCTGTTACTGCTGGCCGCACGTAAACCAATGTACGAACCGCAGCCCGGCTGGTTAAGAACTGACTTTGGGCGCCTGTCCAGCGCCAGGGGTCTATTGGTAATCCCAGTTTATGTATGCTGGGAGGCAGTTGAACAGTCTTGGGCCCCTGACACTTTATTTTGTTTCTCTTAGTGTACTCGTGGCGCCCCTGCTTTTCACTGGGGGTTGTTCAATCTCCTGTCAATAATGTTGCTTTCGTATGGAGTGATTTTCGTGTGCAGATCAGGGACTAGTCCTTTCAGGATTTTCAAAGTGTATATTATCATGTATCTTTCTCGCTTGCGTTCCGGGGAGTACAAATTAAGGGAATGTAACCGTTCCCAATAATTTAGGTGCTTTATCGTACTTATACGTGTCATGAAAGTTATCTGTACATTCTCCAGGCTTGCAATCTCTCCTGCCTTGAAAGGGACCTTTAATGTACAGCAGTATTCCAGCCTAGAGAGTGTGGGGATATGTGGAGAAGGTGGTGGTACTGGTGGTGGTGGTAGTAGTGGTGATGGGGATGGTTGTGGTGGTAATGGTGAGGGTAGTAGTGAGGAGAAGTAGAGTATGGAAGGGTGAACACTGTCTGGTATATGTGTGTACTCACCTAGTTGTTTTTGAAAGGTTCGGGTCACAGCTCCTGGCTAACCCACTTAATTACTGTTGACTTCGCTTACTACACTCTGGGCTCGAGGGCCAGAGTGTAGTAAGCTGTGCGTGATATTTGCCTCCATTACCGATTCATTTTTTTTATTTTTTTTCCACTTACTGCCATCAGGCTAAAAAATATTTCCTGACGTGTATGTGTGTGTGTGTGTGTGTGTGTGTGTGTGTGTGTGTGTGTGTGTGTGTGTGTGTGTGTGTGTGTGTGTGTGTGTGTGTGTGTATGTGTGTGTGTGTGTGTGTGTGTGTGTGTGTATGTGTGTGTGTGTGTGTGTGTGTGTGTGTGTGTGTGTGTATGTGTGTGTGTGTGTGTGTGTGTGTGTGTGTGTGTGTGTGTGTGTGTGTGTGTGTGTGTGTGTGTGTGTGTGTGTGTGAGTGTGTGTATGGATACATATGTATAGACCGGTAAAAGTCTCAGGGACGCAGTCGCCAGGTTTCAGAATCTCTATTAATACCAGCTGTTGTACTGGAGGTATTATTGGCACTAATATGTGTACTGGTGGTATGTCTGGTATTTATATTTATATCCTTGCATCTCTTCAAAACAGATCGTTTTTTTCCTATGCCTTTTCAATTTGTCTATTTCTGAACGCTGTACGGTTTCACCCGCACAGTAGACTTCTTCAGTCGAATACAGAGAACGCAGTGAAATTACAGAATTGAAACACAGTATTTGAGGAGAAACAAGATCAGTCGCCCAGGAGACGTCAACAAGTGGGACTATAAATATCGGAATCCGTGAGCACGGTTGTCTATAAAGTGGCGGGTTATGACAAATGAAGAGCGGCCGAGAGGGGTTCCCGACTCCACACGGCCAATAATAAGAGGATCCCAACCGTCTGCTCATAGGCGGCTCAGATAGGCTTATACCTAGCCCCACCTCCTATGAATTCAGAATTTTCTGTGGATATTGTCCAGAATTTACGCGATTTCGTTTTACTAACAGTTCTTTCCAAGCATTTTTAGGAAATTAATTTTTATTTGCAGTCTCCAAGTTGGGCATGTCTGCAGAAGAGCTCTTGATCCACAGCAAAAGAACTGCGCTTCGCTTCCCTAGGGTTAATGGTGACTGTCTTTCATAGTCCTGCTACGGGTTTAGCTCTTCCCCATGAGGCTTTATAATGCTTAGAGAGATCCACAGAGGATTTTGTTTTCTACGGGATTAGTAAGTCATGTGGTTAAACAGGAGAAGGAACGGGGGGTTCGAACCGGTGTCCACGCGATGTCCAGGGCTGTGGCCACTCAGCCACGAGGGTTCTAATAGGACGATGAACCACAGGATGATGAACCACAGAATGATGAACCAGGGCAAAACAGGAACCACAAGGAAGCAAGGGGCCCCCCAGCAGGGGCCCAGAAAAAAACAAACGAAACTCGGGGCCCCGAGTATCCACAGAACTTCAGGGGCCACACTGGACCACTGACCAATGACCAGGGGCCACATGGAAACAGGGGCAGCAGGGCAGCAAGGCAGCAGGGCAGCAGGGCAGCAGAGGCAAGAACCACCATTAATGGGTCATGGGACAGCTACGATACCCACTCCGCCCTTATCACCCACTTTTTTGTGGTATTTGTTCCCTTTGCTGAGGCAGTTGTGACAAGACCTCAGCTTGGCGAAGCTTGCCAGAGGAGCAGTGAGCTGAAGCTCACTTTCCAGGGCCATTATGAAGCTTGGCTTAGTAGCTGTGAGCTGGAAACCTTCCAGGATCCCGATGAAGCGTCTCTCAGCGGTTGACAGCTGGATAATGTCTTCCAGGATCATGCCTGGGTCTCGTATAATAATAATAATAATAATAATAATTATTATTATTATTATTATTATTATTATATTTTATTATTAATGTTGCTGCTGTTGTTAATTGTTGTTGCTGTTAAGGTTATTGTTCTTGTTACTATTGTTATTGTTATTGATGTTAAATTCCCTGGAAAATGTCAGGACACAAAGCAAGAATGACAGTGCGGTTCAGCACGATACCGCACGGTACAATACAGTACGATACCGCACAGTACAGTACAGCATGATACCGCACGTTACAGTACGGTTCAGCACGATACCGCACGGTACAATACAGTACGATACCGCACGGTACAGTACAGCATGATACCGCACGTTACAGTACGGTTCAGCACGATACCGCACGGTACAATACAGTACGATACCGCACGGTACAGTACAGCATGATACCGCACGTTACAGTACGGTTCAGCACGATACCGCACGGTACAATACAGTACGATACCGCACGGTACAGTACAGCACGATACCGCACGCTACAGTACGGTACAGCATGGTGCAGTATAATACGGTACCGCATGGTACAGTACGGTATTTTCTCTTTCCTGCACCTGTCTGAAATATCGTACCACAATTTGCGTATAGTACTCCTTAGCCAAAATTCAGCCGTAAATTCACGAATTCCGCACCGCACCGTACCGTACCGTATCGCACTGCACTGCACTGCACTGCACTGCACTGCACTGCACCGCACCGCACCGCACCGCACCGCACCGCACCTCACCTCAACGCACCGTACCGCACCGCACCGCACCGCACCGCACCGCACCGCACTGCACCGCACCGCACCGCACCGCACCGCACCGCACTGCACCGCACTGCACCGTACCGCACCGTACCGCACCGCACCGCACCGCACCGCACCGCACCGCACCGCACCGCACCGCACTGCACCGCACCGCACCGCACTGCACCGCACCGCACTGCACCGCACTGCACCGCACTGCACCGCACTGCACCGCACCGCACCGCACCGCACCGCACCGCACCGCACCGCACCGCACCGTACCGTTTTACTAGCCTAGGCACTCAGGGGTCATCTCCTGGGTACCCGGAGGTAACCAGGGTACGATAATAATAATAATAAGAAGAAGAAGAATAAGAAGAAGAAGATGAAGGAGAAGAAGAAGAAGAAGAAGAAGAAGAAGATGAAGGAGAAGAAGAAGAAGAAGAATAAGAAGAAGAAGATGAAGGAGAAGAAGAAGAAGAAGAAGAAGAAGAAGAAGAAGAAGAAGAAGAAGAAGAAGAAGAAGAAGAAGAAGAAGAAGAAGAAGAAGAAGAAGAAGAAGAAGAAGAACAACAACAACAACAACAACAACAACAACAATAATAATAGTGATAATATAATAATAATAATAATAATAATAATAATAATAATAATAATAATAATAATAATAATAATAATAATATTGTTTATTTCTATTAGTACATGCTACAACTTATACAGATCATAGCTGATATCAGCCAATTTCCTGAATCAAGAGCCCGTCCCCAGCACCAAGGCACCTCCCTCTTGGAGAGGGACACTCTCCCCCCTCCAAAAAAAAAATAAATAAATAGAGAGTCGCTGTAACTCAAAAACGGAAATTTCGTGACCACAGTCAAACAGAATATAATCATCAGCCTAGAGTTTCTGACCTTCCCTTCTTCTCCCTTCCTCCCCCTTCCCTATCTCCTCCCTTTGGTGGAATCATCCCCTCCCCTTCCCTTCATCCTTTCTCCCTTTCCTCTGTCCGTCTCTGTTCACTAGACTGCCCTGAAAGGGTTAAATCGGGGGGGCACAGGAGCACAAAAGGGGCGTGGGGTGAGGGGAGGGCATTGCTAGGGGTTGAGGGGAGTGGGGTAGGGGAGGGCATGAAGGGGAAGGGGGTTTGTGTGTGTACAGTATTGGGTTGGGGGTGGGAGAGGGGGGGAAGGTTATTACTTTGGTGGTGGAGGTGGTGGTGGGGGGGGGTTGTACCACAGACTACGATAGTGGGGGTGATAGAGTGTGTGCGTACGCGCCCATACACACACACACACACACACACACACACACACACACACACACACACACACACACACACACACACACACACACACAGAGGTATGATAAAGCTCACAGCTCAGGGAGAGTGACCTAGTAGCGACCAGTGAAGAGGCGGGGCCAGGAGCTTGTACTCGACTCCTGCAACCTCAACTAGGTAAGTACAACTAGGTGAGTACACACACACACACACACACACACACGAAACAGGCCAAGTGCCTATCGACAAGTGCCTTTGAAAACAAACTTTCCCACATTTTCTCTTTACATTAACTTGAGTTACGTTGTATTAGGTTAGGTTAGGTTAGGTTAGGTTACTCCAGATTACGTTGTACTAGGTTAGGCTAGAAGAGGTTAACGCCCAAATTCAACTAATTAAAACCTACATTAGCACCAGTAAATGCCCTAATAGATAAAGGTGTTGATGTTATGTGGGAACAGGAAAACGGGAACCAACCACAGCATTCAGGAAAGGCACCACTGTAGTCACGTAGGTCACGTTTTATTGTCACCGTAACTTTATTGGCTGTCTTATGTCATGCTAAAATCTGCATCATAATTCAACCTTGAGTCCTAAAAAAAACCAAGGTTTGACTAGAATGATGGGTTGGTTTAGTTAAACCTGACCTTTGCACAGAATACTTGTCCAGAGCGACGTGTAGTTTCTTCGATATGATTTATGAAAATGCACCGTGAAATCATTAAACCTTTATTCGATGCAACATTTCGCTCTCTAGGTGACATTTCACTCTAAACAGAGCTTTAACCAGGTGAGGAATAAAGCTTGATTAGTTTTTTAATCTCGAAGTATGTATGATATATATTTTTTAGCACTTTTGTGTTGCATCGTCTGCCACGGAGTTTCTTGCACTTTTTTCGTGTCATTAAATAATTTTTACACTTCAAATCGTTTTTGTTCTTTGTGGTTTGAATTGACACCTTTCACCTTAGAGTTGTGTTTCTTTGAAGGTACGACTGTTGTTTTGACGGTACGACAGTAGTCATGAATGTACGACCATTGTTTTGAAGGTACGAACATTTGTTTTGAAGGTACGACCATTGTTTTGAAGGTACGACTATTGTTTTGACGGTACAACCATTGTTTTGAAGGTACGACTATTGTTTTGACGGTACAACCATTGTTTTGAAGGTACGACTATTGTTTTGACGGTAGGACCATTGTTTGAAGGTACGACTATTGTTTTGATGGTACAACCATTGTTTTGAAGGTACGACTATTGTTTGAAGGTACGACTATTGTTTTGACGGTACAACCATTGTTTTGAAGGTACGACTATTGTTTTGACGGTAGGACCATTGTTTTGAAGGTACGACTATTGTTTTGACGGTAGGACCATTGTTTTGAAGGTACGACTATTGTTTTGACGGTAGGACCATTGTTTTGAAGGTACGACTATTGTTTTGAAGGTACGACAATAGTCATGAAGGTACGACCATTTGTTTTGAAGGTACGACCATTGTTTCTTTGAAGGTACGACCATTGTGTCTGAAAGTACGACCACAGATAACCTTTCCATCCTCACAGGTTTGCGACTGTCGTACTGGCTTGCGACTGTCGTACCGGCTTGCGACTGTCGTACCGGCTTGCGACTGTCGTAGCGGTTTGCGACTGTCGTACTGACTTGCGACTGTCGTACTGGCTTGCGACTGTCGTACCGGCTTGCGACTGTCGTACTGACTTGCGACTGTCGTACTGGCTTGCGACTGTCGTACTGACTTGCGACTGTCGTACTGGCTTGCGACTGTCGTACCGGCTTGCGACTGTCGTACCGGCTTGCGACTGTCGTACCGGCTTGCGACTGTCGTACTGGCTTGCGACTGTCGTACTGGCTTGCGACTATCGTACTGACTTGCGACTGTCGTACTGGCTTGCGACTGTCGTACCGGCTTGCGACTGTCGTACTGGCTTGCGACTGTCGTACTGGCTTGCGACTGTCGTACTGGCTTGCGACTGTCGTACTGGCTTGCGACTGTCGTACTGGCTTGCGACTGTCGTACCGGCTTGCGACTGTCGTACTGGCTTGCGACTGTCGTACTGGCTTGCGACTGTCGTACTGGCTTGCGACTGTCGTACTGGCTTGCGACTGTCGTACTGGCTTGCGACTGTCGTACTGGCTTGCGACTGTCGTACTGGCTTGCGACTGTCGTACCGGCTTGCGACTGTCGTACCGGCTTGCGACTGTCGTACTGGCTTGCGACTGTCGTACTGGCTTGCGACTGTCGTACTGGCTTGCGACTGTCGTACCGGCTTGCGACTGTCGTACTGGCTTGCGACTGTCGTACTGGCTTGCGACTGTCGTACTGGCTTGCGACTGTCGTACTGCCTTACCATCGACGAAAGGAAAAAAATAAAGTATAGTTTGCAAAAAAAAAGTTTTACTGAGTCAACGTTTCGCTCTACGTAGAGCTTTATCACGAGTTGATAAAGCTCTACGCAGAGCGAAACGTTGTCGTTTCGTCAATAAAACTTATTAGTAATGAGTTCTCAGAACAGTTATTATTGATATTGTTATTATTATTGTTATTATTATTATTATTATTATTATTGATATTATTATTATTATTATTATTATTATTATTATTATTATTATTATTATTATTATTATTATTATTATTATTATTTCTTATGCTTTTTATTCAAAATTCGCAGCTTTGAAACCAAGGATGTGAGAGAGGGAGAAAGAGATAGATGGAGGGAGAGAGGAAGGGATAGATATGGAGATGGAGGGATGAATGAAGGAAGGGAAGTATTACCTGGAGGTTTTTACCTGGAGTTGCTTCGGGAGATCAGCACCCCCGCGGCCAGGTTCCAGACCAGGCCTCCTGGTTGCTGGTTTGATCTATCAAGATGTCCAAGGTATGCATCACAACCCGGCTGCTAACTAACTGTTCGGAGGAACCTGTCTCATATCCCTTCTTGAAGATAGCTAAGGATTTGATGGTGTAAGTAAGTAAGTTTATTCAGGTATACACAAATACAGTTACATAGATTATCATACATAGCAGCATATGTGTAGAGAACCTGGGATAACCCAAAAAAGTCAGACAGAGTGACTTATTTCCATCGGTGATTACATTTATTCATGAAGGGAGGGCGTTGAAGAGTCGTGGTCCCTTAACATTTACTGAGTCCTCTCTCAGTGTATTCATTGCTCCTCTGTCTTTCTCTGGAGGTATCCGGCACGTCTGCCAAGCCTTTTGTGTTTATAGGAAGTAATTTCGGTGTGCAGGTCTGGTACCAATCCCTCCGGTTTCTTCCAGGTATAGATTATGATGTATCTTTCTCGCCTACGTTCTCAGGAGTACACTTCTAGGGACTTCCAGTGCTCCCAGTAATATAGGTGTTTTATTGAACTTAAAAGAGATGAGAAGGTTCTCTGTATATTTTCCTGCTCAGCGATTCTGTCTGTTTTGATGGCGACCGTCAATGTACAGTAATATTCCAGCCTAGAGAGAACAAGTGACCTGAAGAGTATCACAATCGGCTTTGCATCCTTTTGTTTGATGGTTCTAGTTATCCTACCTATCATTTTCTTGCAGCTGTGATAACATTATCGTGCTCCTGGAACTTGAGATCTTCTGACATTATCGCTCCCAGGTCTCTCACATTTGACTTACGTTCTACTGAGTTGTTTGAGTTTGTCTTGTACTCTGATCTTGTTTTTATTTCATTCTTCCTTGACGTAATAACGGAAATTATTATTGTCAGTGGTTCACTGGAAGACTTGGTTTATATCAGTGGTCCACTGGAATTTTATATTAGCTTGGAGTGTCGCTGTGTCTTCCAGTGGCAGAGAGAGAGAGAGAGAGAGAGAGAGAGAGAGAGAGAGAGAGAGAGGAGAAGGGAAGAGAAACACTGCTTAGGAGGCTTAGGGATGCTGTACTTGGGAAAGGGGAGGGAATAGGGAAAGGGGGAGCGTGGGAAAACTGAGGAGTAGGGGGATGGGAAGGAGGGAGATGGAGGGAGGGAGATGGAGGGAGGGAGGTGGAGGGAGGGAATGGGAGGGGGTGGGAAGGAGGGAGGGAGGGAGGGAGGGAGGGAGGGAGGGAGGGAGAGTGTTGCCTGAGGTACGACTATGATGTGTGAGCAAGACAAAAATGAAGCCTCGTACCTTGGCTGACTGGCTGACTAGCTGACTGGCTGACTGGACGAAATAGGGAGCTGGATGGCTTTGTGGTTTACTGGCTTTGCGACATGCTGTCTGACTTTTATTTTAACTGCCTACCTTCGTTGCTGGTTATGTGGCTGGTTGTGTCCATAATAGTTCACATTCAGACACTCTCCCTTCTCTTCTTCTCCCTCTCTCATTTCCTCCTTCTCTTCCCCTCTCCTTCCCTCCTCCTTAAACTCTTACGTTTCCCACCAGTTCCTCAATAAGGAAAAAGATAAACAACTCCCCTTAGCATCTTAAACTTTATCCCACAGCGATCAAGATCGAGAGGTTGATTATCATCCCTTCTTACCTGACATCGATCTCCGGCCAGGACTGGGGCTTCATCCCAGAGATCCAAGAAAGTGCTCATGTCCAACGAGGCGTGGTAGAAGGGAAGAGTTGTCGAGGTCGTAGATTTTGTGGCTTGAAGAGTGAGTTCGGAGGTACCACTCGTGTCTTAGTTCGCAGACGGATCCCTTACCTTACCGAGCGACTTCGAAGAAAAATGTCGTGTCTCGCAGAGCAAGTTCGGAAGCTCTGGGTCAACGTTTCGCTCCGCGTAGAGATTTATCACGAGGTGCGAAGGGTCGAGTTACGGCTCAAAGGCTTTTTCCTCTATCTCTCGACAACACACCAACGCTCACGCACTATTATTCTAGGCCTCATGGACCATACCAAACGTACTCCTGGAGACTAACATGTACTCTACTTGTTCCACTTTTTGACCGCAATCTAACGAAGATAGTGCGAGTTGGGATTGAGTAACTGCTTTCCCAGCTACACTTTCACTTCTCATAACTTTCTCTCTTACTTCCCCATGAATAAACTACTACAAATTCTACTGTTATTATTACTACAACTCCCTCTATGATTTGTACTTTCTGAGTTGTTGCTAAGCAGACCTGGGTAATGCTAGGTAAATAAATCTGATCCTAGGAAGAAGAGAATAGCTCAAATTCCTCTGATCAAAAGCCCCTGATAGGGATCAAGGCACCAAACCCCTACGAAAAATCCCCAAACACCGAGACAATACTCTAAGGTGTCACCACTACGACCATTTAAAATTTCTAATCATGAACACACATTTCCACTAATCACAACATTAGACACGAACAAATGAATCTGTGATTGCATTAACTACTCAGAGAAAAAAGTTAATAACCTTTCATCGAGTCATTATGAAGTTGGTGTTTTACTGTGTAAAATATTACCCGTTGTGGGGACGGCTCGTCAAGTAAAGGATTTAACGATTATATTATTATTGTATAATTTACAGTAGAAAGAATTATAGACCATCTATAATATACGCAGGAGCCTCCAAGTAAAATATAAACACAAACTTACCTTACTGGCATCGCAAAGAATTATATGATAAGCTGAAAATAAGAAAGAAAGAACGTCAAGAAATTTAATTAAAACTTTAATAGAGTGGACAATAAATCAGAATTTTATTACATTAAGAGTAAAGCTGTGTGTACTACTGTGTACTCTGTTTTTGAGTACCTGATGACAGTACATCAACGTTCTTTTAGTGATAGAAGTAACATATGTACTCTCTAGCATTGGAAGTGAGATTTTAACTTAAGATAATAATAATAATAATAATAATAATAATAATAATAATAATAATAATAATAATAATAATAATGATAATAATAATAATAATAATAATAATAATAATAATAATAATAATAATAATAATAATAATAATAATAATAAAGAATCGTTGAAATGTGTTTGTTGTTCATGTGGTACAGTACCTGCTTGCTATTATTCAGAATTGGGTTCGACTCTCTTTGTATAGGCGTAGGAGCTGTGAGAGATTTGTTGTTATAACGAGAGCGAGAGAGAGAGAGAGAGAGAGAGAGAGAGAGAGAGAGAGAGAGAGATGGATGCTGCGTGTCATCCGGCTGAGCAGCGGATGCTGTGCCTTATTGACCTCATTAACGTGGATTTACACGTGTGTGCGTGGGTGTGCGTGCATGGGTATGTATGTACGTATGTATGTATGTATGTATGTATGCATGTATGTATGTATGTATGTGTGTATGTATGTATGTATGTATGTATGTATGTATGTATGTATGTATGTATGTATGTATGTATGTATGTATGTATGTATTTATGTATTTATGTATGTATATATGTATGTAAGTGTGTATGTATGTATGTATGCGTGTATTTATGTATTTATGTATGTATATATGTATGTAAGTGTGTATGTATGTATGTATGCATGTATTTATGTATTTATGTATGTATATATGTATGTAAGTGTGTATGTATGTATGTATGCATGTAATTATGTATTTATGTATGTACATATGTATGTACGTGCGTATGTATGTATGTATGCATGTATTTATGTATTTATATATGTATATATGTATGTAAGTGTGTATGTATGTATGTATGCGTGTATTTATGTATTTATGTATGTATATATGTATGTAAGTGTGTATGTATGTATGTAGAGGATTGGATTTCGTCTCATCTCCGAGTCACGGCTTTCCAAATATTATTATTTCTCAGGATTGAACTAGTGAAAGGCACCTTGATCCGAGGAATTAGATTTACTCTCCTTTTGCTCGGATTGAATCTGATGATGACCTTCCATCGCCCAGGCGCTACCCCCTAATGGTTTAGCGCTAGCTCAAACACTATTTCACAGCTTTAGTTACAGCACTTATACACTTGCTTGTGTTTACATATGGAATTTCTCACTTTGCTCCTCAAGAAACTAAAAACCTTAAAAGTTGGGGACACGGGTGCGGGAGTTTGCCAGGAGAACAAGGAATAACACCTCCAAGAAGATATAAAAAAAGTTTTCCAGTGGGCAACGGTAAACAATATGATGTTCAATGAGGACAAATTCCAACTACTCCGTTATGGAAAACTGGAGGAGATAATAACTAGAACAGAGTATACTACTGACTCCGGCCATACAATAGAGCGGGAAAATAATGTAAGGGACCTGGGAGTAGTAATGTCTGAGGATCTCACTTTCAAGGATCACAACAGTGCCACGATCGCACGTGCAAAGAAAATTATAGGATGGATAATGAGAACTTTCAAAACGAGAGATGCCAAGCCCATGATCATCCTTTTTAAATCACTTGTTCTCTCTAGGCTGGAATACTGCTGTACATTAACATCTCCATTCAAAGTAGGTTAAATCGCAGATCTAGAGAGTGTACAGAGATCCTTTACTGCACGTATAAGTTCTGTCAAGCACCTTAACTACTGGGAACGCTTGGAAGCACTTGACTTGTACTCGTTGGAACGCAGGAGGGAGAGATATATCATAATCTACACTTGGAAAATCTTGGAAGGAATGGTCCCAAATCTGCACACAGAAATCACTCCCTACGAAAGTAAAAGACTGGGCAGGCGATGCAAAATGCCCCCAATAAAAAGTAGGGACGCCATTGGTACACTAAGGGGAAAACACCATAAGTGTCCGGGGCCCAAAACTGTTCAACAGCCTCCCATCAAGCATTAGGGGAATTGCCAATAAGCCCCTGGCTGCCTTCAAGAGAGAGCTGGACAGATACTTAAAGTCAGTGCCGGATCAGCCGGGCTGTGGCTCGTACGTTGGACTGCGTGCGACCAGCAGTAACAGCCTAGTTGATCAGACCCTGATCCATCGGGAGGCCTGGTCATGGACCGGGCCGCGGGGGCGTTGATCCCCGGAATAACCTCCAGGTAACCTCCAGGTATCCAGGTTGTAAACAGAGAAGAGGGGTGGAACCAGCGTGTCACCTTGCAGGAGTACAGTGAATAACAACTTGGTAAATAAAGAAGAGGAACGGAACCAACGTGTTACCTTGCAGAAGTACAAGCAACAACACATTTGTAAACAGAGAAGAGGTGGGGTGGGACCAGCGTGTTGCCTTTCACATGAACACAAGCAATAACACCTTTGCAAGCAGAGAAGAGGAGTGGATAGTAGTGGCCAGAAGACAAGCGGGGCCAGGAGCTGAGACTCGACCCCTACAGCCGCAAAAAGGAGAGCGTAAATAGGCGAGTACACACTCATTGAAACACTCACCCACTCACTCACAGACTCACTCATCTGCCTAATCATTCACCCAAGAGCTGGTGTTTACATCTCTTCACCCTCATTCTTCCAGACGTTCACACTCACATCCCTCAAGATGCCCGTCATTCATCCCTGCCTCTTCATTCATCATTCACCCATTAACCCCTTCATTTATTCACCCACCAACCCATACAATCGCCCACCCATCAACTAGGAAGCGCTAGCAACAACAGGTTGCTGGAACAAACAAGAGCAACCGTCTCCAAATTTACTTCGATTCAGCGGTCACTTTTTATGATTTTCCCCTTTTTATCTTTTCCCTCACTCCCTCCTCTCTTCCTCCATCCCTCCTTCCTTTCCTTCTCTTCCTCACTCCCTCTCTCTTTCCTTCCCACCCTTCCTATCTCTGTATGACATTAAAAGAGACAATATTTATTCAATTGACGCCGTGAATCTGTTGGTTGTGATCTAGAGAGAGGGGAGAGAGAGAGAGAGAGAGAGAGAGAGAGAGAGAGAGAGAGAGAGAGAGAGAGAGAGAGAGAGAGAGAGAGAGAGAGAGAGAGAGAGAGCAGATAAACAGAAGGCAGTAAATGGGACAGGTATCCGTTCCATCCTACATACGCCTACTCATCCTCCCCTTCCACCTGAATCTCTTCCTTCCCTCCTATCATCCCCTCCATTCTACTCTCTACCTTCTCCTTCTTTCCCATCCAAACTTTTCCTTCAATACTATCCATTTCCCTGCATGAATGATGATGATAATGATAATAATAATAATAATAATGTTCCTAGGATGGACATCCTAGCTAGCAACCCTGTCTCCTAATTTTGTCTCCTGTACTGACTGGAAATCCTATCACATGCTATTTCTTTATGATCCGAATAAGCCAGCAGAAAGCCGAGGTCATAGGACCAATAAGTCCAGTGGCTTGGGCCATGAAGCGACTATGACCCGAAGCTAGAAATGTCCGCATTTCTCCTGAGAGACAAGACACCAGCAGGTTGTGGGTGGAGGGGCGGTGATCCAATAGTGCTTTAATAATAATAATAATAATAATAATAATAATAATAATAATAATAATAATAATAATAATAATAATAATAATAATAATAATCTTTATATTTAAAAGTACTTGAGGCTACTTAAAAGGACCTAGTTGACATACTCTATAAAAAGCCCCTTGGTTATGTAGAGCATTTCGGGCAAATTAAGCTAATTTTGTCCCTATGATGCGACCCACACTAGTCGGCTAAAACCCAGGTACCTATTTATGCTACCTAAAACATTTACAAGACTCTGAAGCTGTAAAGAAAGAGATTGCGAGTGGCTCTCTCACTCTCTCTCTCTCTCCAGCTCCTCCGACGATTCAGTGTGCCAGACGCACTTCTGGAGACAATAACAGAATGCTAAATACCATTCAGGGAGATTTTAGCGATGAAAGAAATATACAAACGGTGCCTCAAGCCTCTACATCACCATGAGTGAATGCTGAATAAAGGAGTGATGCCTGGCACGATTGTTATAAGGATCACTGGGGTTATTTGTGCACTGTGGGCTCTGTGTTGCCCCGGCGTTCGGGTCATATTCCAGAGGGGGCTGTTGTGTCCATGCTGGATGGGAGTGCCCATGTAAGGGTTAGGAGCATTGGTGTTGGTGTTGCTGATAGCCAGAACGATAAATTTTTACTCCGGCAATGATAGTTCTCGAGAATTGCAAAGCGGTGCTAAAATGTTGACATTTCTGGAAGGTCCGCAGCATCTTGCTGGGCCCTACAGCCTGGGCCCCGCTGGTTCTCCACCGAGGAGTGGGCCTGAGTGGGGCCCCCACAGGCAGGGTCCCACACACACAAACACACACACACGCACGCATACTGGGTCTCGCGTGCACGAAGCTGTGAGACACAGAGCGTCGAGCAGTGACACAGGCTTGTCTGACCACCACTGTGAGATATGGAAGTCTCTGGCTTCCACTACTCCTCCCCCTCCTTATCCCATTCCAACTCCTCATTTTCCTTCTTTACCCCTTCTTCCTCTTTCAATTTACATTGCTTCTTCCCTAGTTGTCTCCTTCCAACTTTCTTTCATTCGCCTTCTAATCCCTAACCCTTCCTTCCTCTTTCTTGAGCTTCCACTGTCCCTTCTGCTCTCTTATCCTCCTCTCATTCTGATTCTCAGCTCTTTATTCTGCTTTTCCCTACACCTCCATTACCTAAATATATCTTTTCAGCATCTATCTCCAATCTTCATTTTAAATGCTAGTATGATACGTCATTCAAAAATATACACGGGATAAATCATACCTCGGGTGGGGTTAGAACCCGCGATCAGTCATAAAACTCCAGACCGACGCGTTAGCCAACGCGTCGGTCTGGAGTCTTATGACTTTCTGATCACGGGTTCTAACCCCACCCGGGGTATGGTGTGTTTGCAATCGTGTCATTACGATTTCGCGAGTTATACACGGGATGTCTACATACCTTCCTCACAGCTATATTCTGAAAGCTATCTGCGTCAACTCAACATGAGATATATTCACACACAACGATGTATGTATCTCTCAGTGTACATACACTGAGAGCTAAATTGAGTCTCTTTTTTTAGTGGTTCAAGTATTTTTCGTGTTAGCGTAGGGGAACCGGGAGTGTTAATGAGCCTCGAGCAGTTGATAGGCCTTAAACCTGGCAAAGAAAACAAGCTTACCACCCGTCCAGCGGAGCTGGGAGAGCTGTAGCTGTAGCAAGAGGACAAATGACTGTCGACAACTTGAGAAGAAAAGGGTCAGAATACATTCTTTATGGAAGTCTTAACTACAGACATCTGGGTCATGGCACCTTGATCCTATATATTCTTTCAGGACATATTAACTGATGACATCTGGGTCCTGAGACCTTGACCCTATGCATTCTTCCAGGACATCCATGAAGCTATCAGCATCCTCATTATCCAGGATCCATAAAGCTATCAACACCCTCATTTTCCAGGATCCATGAAGCTATCAGCATCCTCATCATTCACTATACATGAAGCTATCAATATTCTCCTCCTCCTCCTTCTCCTCCAGGATACATAAAGTATCAATATCCTCATCATCTAGGACACATAAAGCTGTCCATATCCTCATCAATAAGACTCGGGAAGTCAATATCTTGAGAGAGAAAAACTTTGTCAAGCGTTCCTTAGGGCCTGTCAGTTTTCCTGCCGAAGAAAATAGAGAAAGTTAAACACTTCTAACAGGATTGTAACCTGTGTATGGTACGCCATACATTTTTAAATAATGATTTATATACGCATTTTAAGTTCTTTGATTAAATTTTTTTTTAAATAAGACAAACCTGGAATATGTATAAAGTTTAAGACTTGACTCGTGTATCTGTTCCGTGTGAGTGGAAGCGTCATTGTTGATGTAAATAAAGACTTACAAGGCTATTGCTAGGACTGTGGGTGCTACGATGTGTCAAGTGACTGGAGCTGTGCGCCAAGTATCCAGTGCACCAAATTGGTGGGTTTGGTCAACGTCCCTTTACCCAAGATCTCTTTGTACTTCACGTTTGCTCTCCCAACAGTGGGCAAGGAAGGAAGGTCAATGGAAAACGAATACACGCCCAGAACAACAACAAGATACCGGGTTGGGTTAGCGTCTCCCGTGTACTCTATATCGCCCCGAACTCCTCTTGTTTTCTCGAGGAGAGAATTTTATTTGCTGCATTTACCGAGGTAAACAGTGCATGTCCAGGGTATTGATGGTCCTATACTGCCAATATTAGCCGTATCGATGCCAATAAGATACATGTACAACACTCCGGTGTCTTTATTAAAACTTTTGGCTTATACTTTAGTAGTAAACACCGATAAACTACTTTAGAAAAGCGTATGCAAACACTAGGATACATTTATTAAAAAAACGTTTCTGTCCTGGGATCTTGATAACGTGTCTTCCTGAACCATAAAAAGTTTTTGACAATCAGAGGCTTTATCAGTTCAGGACACGTCCTGAACTGGAAACATTGGAAGAAGTTTGAAAGGTAATTTCGAGGTGGTCAGTCCCTCAGCCTGGAGAAGAGTTCTGCTCCATAATCTGGAGCAGGCTGAGGGACTGACCACCTCAGAACTACGTCGTCGAGGTCACGTGATGGACTGATAACATCGTCTTTACATCTCTACTGTTTCCTTTGTATTCGACTGAAGAAACCTACTATTTCCTTCCTTGGATCAAACCTGATTATCGCCCATTCCTCCATTCGCTCTACTGTCCTTATGGGTTCTGTGTTTCGAGTCATAATAATAATAATAATAATAATAATAATAATAATAATAATAATAATAATAATAATAATAATAAAAACAATAATAATAATAATAATAATAATAATAATAATAATAATAATAAAAATAATAATAACAGTAATAATAATAATAATAATAATAATAGCAATAATAATAATAATAATAATAATAATAATAATAATAATAATAATAATAATAATAATAATAATATACCCTCCCTGTGTAACATCCTAAATTAAGATATTTCTTTTATTTTCTAATTCGGTGAAGCGTAAAAAAAAAAAAGAATGAAAATAAAAGCAATCCAAAACTGATTTTTTTTGTTTTGATTAATGAAAGAACAGATTTTATTTTTCGAAGGTGTCGTAACAAGGTGTCGTAACAAGGTGTCGTAACAAGGTGTCGTAACAAGGTGTCGTAACAAGGTGTCGTAACAAGGTGTCGTAACAAGGTGTCGTAACAAGGTGTCGTAACAAGGTGTCGTAACAAGGTGTCGTAACAAGGTGTCGTAACAAGGTGTCGTAACAAGGTGTCGTAACAAGGTGTCGTAACAAGGTGTCGTAACAAGGTGTCGTAACAAGGTGTCGTAACAAGTGTCGTAACAAGTTGTCGTAACAAGGTGTCGCAACAAGGTGTCGTAACAAGGTGTCGTAACAAGGTGTCGCAACAAGGTGTCGTAACAAGGTGTCGTAACAAGGTGTCGTAACAAGGTGTCGTAACAAGGTGTCGTAACAAGGTGTTGTAACAAGGTGTCGTAACAAGGTGTCGTAACAAGGTGTCGTAACAAGGTGTCGTAACAAGGTGTCGTAACAAGGTGTCGTAACAAGGTGTCGTAACAAGGTGTCGTAACAAGGTGTCGTAACAAGGTGTCGTAACAAGGTGTCGTAACAAGGTGTCGTAACAAGGTGTCGTAACAAGGTGTCGTAACAAGGTGTCGTAACAAGGTGTCGTAACAAGTTGTCGTAACAAGGTGTCGCAACAAGGTGTCGTAACAAGGTGTCGTAACAAGGTGTCGCAACAAGGTGTCGTAACAAGGTGTCGTAACAAGGTGTCGTAACAAGGTGTCGTAACAAGGTGTCGTAACAAGGTGTTGTAACAAGGTGTCGTAACAAGGTGTCGTAACAAGGTGTCGTAACAAGGTGTCGTAACAAGGTGTCGTAACAAGGTGTTGTAACAAGGTGTCGTAACAAGGTGTCGTAATAAGGTGTCGCAACAAGGTGTCATAACAAGGTGTCGTAACAAGGTGTCGCAACAAGGTGTCGTAACAAGGTGTCGTAACAAGGTGTCGTAACAAGGTGTCGCAACAAGGTGTCGCAACAAGGTGTCGTAACAAGGTGTCGTAACAAGGTGTCGTAACAAGGTGTCGTAACAAGGTGTCGTAACAAGGTGTCGTAACAAGGTATCGTAACAGGCTCCCCCCTGCCCCCCCCCCTTTTGTTGTAGAGTTACGAGTCGCGGCGGCGGTGACTGTTTCATCTGATCTCTACTGCTATCGTTCCTATCGCAGATTACGTAGGAGGTAATTACGCCAGCCATGAAGGAGGGGGAGGGGGAGGGGGAAGGGGAGGGGGAAGGGGAGGGGGACCGGGAGGGAAAAAAACGCAGAGGAGTTTCTGCGTCATT